>NC_054468.1:177738697-178053505 GCF_017639515.1 Carcharodon carcharias | reverse complement strand
GTGTGTGCGAGTCCTTGTGTGTGTGCGAGTCCTTGTGTGTGTGTGCGAATCCGTGCGAGTCCGTGTCCGCGTGTGTGTCCTTGTGTTTGTGTCCTTGTGTGTGTGTGTGTGTCCTTGTGTGTGTGTGTGTGTCCTTGTATGTATGTGTGTCCTTGTGTGTATATGTGTGTGTGTCCTTGTGTGTATATGTGTGTGTGTCCGCCCGCGTGTCCGTCTGCGGGTGCGTGTCCGCGTGTGTGTCCGTGTGTGTATATGTGGGTGTGAGTGTCCTTGTGAGTATATGTGTGTGTGTCCTTGTGAGGTTGTGTGTGTGTATCCTTGTCTGTGTGTGTGTGTCCGCGTGTGTGTGTGCATGTCCTTGTATGTGCGGGCGCGAGTCCTTGTTTGTGTGTGTGTGTGTCCTTGTGTGTTGTGTGCACTTGTCCTTGTGTGTGTGTGTGCATGTCCATGTGTGTGCGTGTCTGAGTGTCCATGTGTGCATGTCCGCGTGTGTCCACGTGTCCTTGTGTGTGTGTGTCCTTGTGTGCGCGTGTCCTTGTGTGTGTGTGTCCATGTGCATGTGTCCGCGTGTGCTGTGTACGCATGTGTCCGTGTGTGTCCTTTTGTGTGTGTGTCCTTGTGTGTGTGTGTCCTTGTGTGTGTGTGTCCTTGTGTGTATGTGTGTGCGCGCCCTTGTGTGTATGTGTGTGTGCGCGTGTCCTTGTGTGCGTGTGCGTGTGTCCGTGTCCGTGTGTGCTGTGCCTGCGTGTGTTCCGTGTGTCTGCATTTGCCCGTGTGTGTGTCTGTGTGTGTCCTTGTGTGTATGTGTGTCCTTGTGTGTGTGTGTGTGTGTGTGTGTGTGTGTGTGTCCTTGTATGTATGTGTGTCCTTGTGTGTATATGTGTGTGTGTCCGCCCGCGTGTCCGTCTGCGGGTGCGTGTCCGCGTGTGTGTCCGTGTGAGTATATGTGTGTGTGTCCTTGTGAGTTTGTGTGTGTATCCTTGTCTGTGTGTGTGTGTGTCCGCGTGTGTGTGTGTGCATGTCCTTGTATGTGCGGGTGCGAGTCCTTGTTTGTGTGTGTGTCCGCATGTGTGTGTGTGCGAGACCTTGTGTGTGTGTGTGCGAGACCTTGTGTGTGTGTGTGCGAGACCTTGTGTGTGTGTGTGCGAGTCCTTGTGTGTGTGTGCGAGTCCTTGTGTGTGTGTGCGAGTCCTTCTGTGTGTGTGCGTGTCCGTGCGTGTCCGTGTCCGTGTGTGTGTCCGCGTGTGTGTCCTTGTGTGTTGTGTGCACTTGTCCTTGTGTGTGTGTGCATGTCCATGTGTGTGCATGTCTGAGTGTCCATGTGTGCATGTCCTTGTGTGTGCATGTCCTTGTGTGTGTGTGTGCGCGTGTCCTTGTGTGTGTGTCCATGTGCGTGTGTCCGCGTGTGCTGTGTCCGCGTGTGTCCGTGTGTGTCCTTTTGTGTGTGTGTCCTTGTGTGTGTGTGTCCTTGTGTGTGTGTGTGTGTCCTTGTGTGTATGTGTGTGTGCGCGCCCTTGTGTGTATGTGTGTGCGCGTGTCCTTGTGTGCGTGTGCGTGTGTCCGTGTCCGTGTGTGCTGTGCCTGCGTGTGTGTTCCATGTGTCTGCATTTGCCCGTGTGTGTGTCTGTGTGTGTCCTTGTGTGTATGTCTGTGTGTGTCCTTGTGTGTATGTGTGTGTGTGTGTGTGTCCGCCCGTGTGCGTGTCCATCCACGGGTATGTGTCCACGTGTGTGCGTGTGGCTCTGTCTCCATGTGGGCGGGTCCGTGTGTGTCCGTGTGTATATATGTGTGTGTCTCCGTGTGTCCGCCTGTGTGTGTCTGTGTCCGCGTGTATGTGTGCGTGTGCCCGCGTGTGCATTTGACCATGTGTCCGTGTGCGTGTCCGTCCGAGTGTCTATGTATTTATGCGTCCGTCCATGTGTGTGACCGTCCGCGGGTACATGTCTGCGTGTGTGTGCATGTCCGCATGTGCGTGCATGTGTCTGTGTGTCTCCGTGTGCGCGGGTCCGTGGGTGTGTGTCCGTGTGTTTGTGCCCGTGTGTGTGCGTGTCTGCATATGTGCCCGCGTGGGTGTGCCCATGTGTGCCCACGCGTTTGTCCGTGTGTGTCCGTGTGTCCGCCTGTGTCCCCGTGTGTGCGTGTCCATGTGTATGCGTCCGCAAGTGAGTGTGTCCGCGTGTGTGTTCCGTGCATGTGTGTCCGTGCATGTGTGTCCTTGTGTGTATTTGTGTGTGTCCTTGTGTGGATGTGTGTCTGCCCATGTGCGTGTCTGTCCGCGGGAGCGTGTCCGCGTGTGTGTGCGTGTCTGCGTGTGTGCAAGAGTCTGTGCATGTGTCCGTGTGTGCGGGTCAGTGTGTGTGTCTGTGTGTCCGCGTGTGTCTGTGTCCGTGTGCGTGTGTGTCCACCCGCGGGTGCGTGTGTGTGTGTGTGCATGTGTCTGTGCGTGTGTCCATGTGTTTCTGTGTGCACGGGTCCATGTGTGTGTCCATGTGTATATGTGTGTGTCTCCACGTGTGCGTCTGTGTGTCCGCGTTTGCTTTTGTCTGTGTGTGTGCCTGCGCGTGTCATGCGTGTGTCCACGTGTGTGTGTGTGTGTCCGCGTGTGCGTGCATGTGTCTGTGCGTGTCCATGTGTCTCTGTGTGCGCGGGTCCATGTGTGTGTCCGTGTGTATATGTGTGTGTGTCTCCGCGTGTGTCTGTGTCCGCGTTTGCGTTTGTTCGTGTGTATGCCCGCGCGTGTGCCTGCGTCATGTGTCCTAATCCGTGTGTGCATCTGCATGAGTGTCCACGTGTGTGCGTGTGTCCGCGTTTGTGTCCGCGTGTGGGTGTGTCCGTGTGTCTGTGTGTGCATGTGTCCGTGTTTGTGTGTCTGTCTGTATGTGTTTCCATGTGTGTGTGTGTGGCTTGTGTGTCCGTGTGTCCGCGTGTGGGTAAGTGTGTGCATGTGTCCATGTTTGTTTCTGTCTGTGTGTGTTTCCATGTGAGTGTGTGTGGCTTGTGTGTCCGTGTGTCCGCGTGTGGGTGTGTCAGTGTGTGGGTGTGTCTGCGTGTGTGTGCGTGTCTGCATGTGTGTGCATGTGCGTGTCCGTGTGTGGTGTCCGTGTGTCTGTGTATCCGCGTGTGTGGTGTGTGTCCGCGTGTGTGTGTGTCGTGTGTGCATGTGTCTGTGTGTGTGGCTTGTGTGTCCGTGTGTCCACGTGTGGGTGTCCGCGTGTGTGTGCGTGTCCATGTGTGTGTGTGCGTGTCCGTGTCCTGTGTATGTGTTTGTGTCTGTGTCCGAGTGTGTCCATGTGTCCGTGTGCGTGTGTCCGTGTGCCCGTGTGTGCATGTCCGTGTGTGTGTGTGTGTCTCCGTGTGTCCGCAGGTGTGTCCGCATGTGTGTTTGTCCGCCTGTGTGTTGCCGTGTGTGTCACCGCGCGCGCGTGTCCACATGTGTCCGTGCGTGTCCATGTTTGTGTGTGGCTGTGTGTGTGTACGTGTGTGTGTGCATTTCCGTGTGTGTCCATTTGTGTGTTTGCGTGTGCCTGCGTGTGTGCATTTGTCCTTCTGCGTTTGTCCGTGTATCCATGAGTGTTCGTGTGCGTGTCCGTGAGTATGTTTGTGTGTGTGTGTCTCCGTGTCCATGTGTCCGCATGTGTGTCTGTGTGTCCGCGTTTGCGTTTGTCCGTGCGTGCGTGTGTGCCCCTGTGTGTGCGTGTCTGCGTGTGTGCACGTGTGCATGTGCCCGCGCGTGTCTGCCCGCGCGTGTGCCTGCGCATGTGTCCTAGTCAGTGTGTGTCCGCGTGTGTCCCCGTGTGTGCGTGTGCCTGCGAGTGGGTGTGTCTGCGTGTAGGTGTGTGCACGTGTGTGTGTTTCCATGTGTGTGTGTGTGGCTTGTGTGTCCACATGTGTGTGCGTGTCCGTGTGTATGTATGTGTCCGCATGTGTGTGCGGGTTTGTCTGTGTGCGTGTCCGTGTGTGTGTCTCCGTGTGTCTGTGCTTGTGTGTGTCTGTGTGTTGCCGTGTGTATGTCGCCGCACGCGCGTCTGCCCACGTGTGCCTGCGCGTGTCATGTGTCCTAGTCCGTGTGTGTCCGCGTGTGTCGGCGAGTGGGTGTGTCTGCGTGTAGGTGTGTCCGTGTGTGTGTGTTTCCATGTGTGTGTGTGTGTGTGTGGCTTGTGTGTCCGTGTGTAGGTGTGTCAGCATGTGGGTGTGTGTCCGCGTGTGTGTGCGTGTCCGCGTGTGTGCATGTCCGTGTGTATGTGTGTCTGTGTCTGTGTGCGTGTCCATGTGTGTGCGTGTCTCCGTGTGTCCGTGTGTGTCCGCATGTGTCCTTGTGTGTCCGTGTGTCCATGTGTTTGTGTGTTGCCGTGTGTGACTGTTTGTGTGTCCGTGTGTGTGTTCGCGTGTGTCTGCATGTGTGTCCCCACGCGTGTGCATGTGTATGTCAGCTTGTGTCTCTGTGTGTCCGTGCTTGTGTGTGTGTGTTGCCGCGCGCGCGTGTCCGTGTTTGTGTCCGTGTGTTTGTGTGTGTCCGTGTGAGTGTCCGCGTATGTGTGTCTGTGTGTGGCCGCATGTGTGTCCGTGTATGTGCGTTTCCGTGTGTCCATTAGTGTGTGTTTGTGTGTGTGCCCACGTGTGTGCGTTTGTCCGTGTGCGTGTCAGTGTGTATATGTGTGTGTGTCTCCGTGTGTCCGTGTGTGTCCGCGTTTGCATTTGTTCGTGTGTGCGCGTGTACATGTGTCCTAGTCCATGTGTGTCTGTGTATGTCCGCGTGTGTCCCCATGTGTGCATGTGTGTCTGCGTGTAGGTGTGTCTGCGTGTAGGTGTGTCCGCGTGTGTGTGCTTGTCCGCATGTGTGCGCGTGTCCGTGTGTGCGTGTCCGTGTGAGTGGGTCCGTGTTTGTGTATCCATGTGCGTCCGTGTCCGTGTGTGTGGCTTGTGTGTCCGTGTGTGGGTGTGTCAGCGTGTGGGTGTGTGTCCGCACGTGTGTGCATATCCGTCTGTGCGTGTCTGTGTCCGCGTGTGTCCGTGCGCGTGTCCATGTGTGTGTGTGTGTCCCCATGTGTGTGTCCCCGTGTGTCAGTGTGTGTCCGCTTGTGTTTCCACGTGTGTGTGTCTGCATGTGTGTCCATGCTTGTGTGTCCGCATGTGTGTGCGTGTCCGTGTGCGCGTGTCCATGTGTCCACGCGTGTCCGTGTTTGTGTGTGCCCGCGTGTGTGTATGTGTGCCTGTGTATCCTTGTGAGTGTGTGTCCGTGTGTTTGTGTGTGTCCATATGTGTTTGTCCTTGTGCGTGTCCTCGTGAGTGTGTCCGCGTGTGTCCGCCTGCATGTGTGTGTGACTGCGTGTGTGTCCTTGTGTGTGTGTGTCCGTGTGTGTCCAGGTGTGAGTGTGTGTGTGGGTCCGTGTGTCCGCGTGTGTCCGCATGTGTCCACGTGTGTGTGTACATGTGTGTGCGTGTGTCCGTGTGTGTGGCCGTGTGGGGCCGTGTGTCCGTGTGTCCGCGAGTCCGTGTGTGTCTCCGTGTGTGACTGTGTGTGCGTGTGTCCATGTGTGTGTGCGTGTGTCTGTGTGTGCATGTCTGTGTGGGCGCGTGTCCGTGTGTGTGCGCTTGTGTCCGTGTCTGTCCATGTTTGTGTGTCCGTGTGTGTGTCCTTGTTTGTGTGTGTGTGTGTCCCCATGTGTGTCCATATGTGTGTGTCCTTCTGTGTGTGTGTCCGTGTGTGTGAGTCCGTGTGTGTGTGCGTATGTCCGTGTCCGTCTGTGTGGCCATGTGGGTCCGTGTGTGTGTGTCTGGCCATGTCCATGTGTGTCCGCGTATCCATGTGTGTGACTGTGTGTGTGTGTGTGTGTGTCCGTCTGTGTGTCCGTGTGCGTGTGTCCGCGCATGTGCCCGTGTGTACGCATGTGTCTGCGTGTATTTGTCCACGTGTGTGTGTGATTGCTTGTGTGTCCTTGTGTGTGGGGCCGTGTTCGTGTGTGTCCGCGAGTCCGTGTGTGTCTCCGTGTGTGCGTGTGTCCATGTGTGTGTGTCCGTCTGTGTGTGTGTGTCCGTCTGTGTGTGTCCGTGTGGGCGCGTGTCCGTGTGTGTGCGCTTGTGTCCGTGTCTGTCCATGTTTGTGTGTGTCCGTGTGTGTGTCCTTGTTTGTATGTGTGTGTCCTCGTTTGTATGTCTGTGTGTCCTTGTGTGTATGTCCTTGTTTGTATGTGTGTGTATATGTATGTATGTGTGTGTGTGTGTCCTTGTGTGTGTGCGTCCTTGTGTGTGTCCATGTGTATATGTGTGCGTGTCCGTGTCCGTCTGTGTGGCCGTGTGGGACGTGTGTGCGTGTGTCCATGTCCGTCTGTGTGGCCATGTGGGTCCGTGTGTGTGACTGTGTGCGCGTGTCCGTGTGTGCGCGTGTCCGTGTGTCCGTGCGTGTGCCTGCGTGTACGCGTGTCCGCGTGTATTTGTCGTGTGTGTGTGACTGCGTGTGTGTCCTTGTGTGTAAGTGTGTCCTTGTGTATATATGTCCTTGTGTGTGTATGTGTCCTTATGTGTGTGTATGTCCATGTGTGTCCATGCGTGTGTGTCCGTATGTGTCCGTGTTTGTGTGTGTCCTTGTGTGTGTGTGTGTCCATGTGTGTGTGTCTGTGTCCGTGTGTCCGCGTGTGTCCGTGTCCGTGTGTCCGTGTGTGTGTGTCTACGTGTGTGTGTGTGTCCGTGTGTGTGTGTGTGTGTTCGTGTGTGTGTGTGTGCATGTGTGTCCGTGTTTGTCGTGTGTGGCCGTGTGTCCGCGTGTCCATGTGTGTCCGCGTGTGTGTGCGTGTGTGTCCTCTCTGTGCGCGTGTCCGTGTGTCCACGCGTGTCCGCATGTATGCGTGTGTCCGCGTGTGTCCGCGTGTGTGTGTCTGTGTGTGTGTCCGCTTGTCCGCGTGTGTGTCCTTGTGTGTATATGTGTGTGTCCTTGTTTGTATGTGTGTCCGTGTGTGTGTGTCCTTGTTTGTATGTGTGTGTGTGTGTCCTTGTCCTTGTGTGTTTGTGTCCTTGTTTGTATGTGTGTCCCCTTGTGTGTAGGGGTGTCCCCTTGTGAGTGTCCGTGTGTGTGTCCTTGTGTATGTGTGTCCCCTTGCGTGTGTGTGTCCGTGTGTCCTTGTGTGTGTGAGACCGTGTGTGTGTATCCTTGTGTATGTGTGTCTGTGACCATGTGTGTCCCCGTGTGTGTCCGCGTGAGTCCGTGTGTGTGTCCATGTATCCGTGTCTGTTTGTGTCCGTGTGTGTGACCGTGTGTGTGTGACTGTGTGCGCGTGTCCGTGTGTGCACGTGTCCATGTGTCCGCGTATGTGTGTGACCGCGTGTGTCCTTGCGTGTGTCCACGTGTTTCCGCATGTGTGTGTGACTGTGTGTGCGTGTCCGTGTGTATGTCCGTGTGTGTGTGTCCGTGTGTCCGACTGGGTGTGTGTGTCCTTGTGTGTGTCCGTGTGTGTGCGTGTGTCCGTGTCTCCGTGTGTCTGTGCGTGTCCGCGTGTGTTCGTGTCTGTCCATGTCTGTCCGTGTTTGTGTGTCCGTGGGTGTGTCCTCGTTTGTATGTGTGTGTCCTTGTGTGTGTCCGTGTGTGTGTCCTTGTGTGTGATCTTGTGTGTGATCTTGTGTGTCCGTGTGTGTGTATGTGACCATGTGTCCGCGTGTGTCCGTGTTTGTGTGACCGTGTGTGTGTGTATCCTTGTGTGTGTGTCCGTGTGTGTGTGTGTGTGTGTGTGTGTGTGTCCGTGTTTGTGTGCCCGCGTGTGTGTCCATGTGTCCGCATGTGTGTGTGTGTCTGTGTATCCGTGTGTATGTGTGTACGCGTGTCCGTGTGTGTCGTGTGTGGCCGTGTGTTCGTGTGTGACTGTGTGTGCGTGTGTCCGTGTGTTTGTGTGCGTGTGTGCGTGTGTCCGGGCGTGTGTCCGCATGTACGCGTGTGTCCGTGTGTGTCCGCGTGTGTGTGTGACTGCGTGTGTCCTTATGTATGTGTGTCCATGTGTGTGTGTCCGTGTGTGTCCACGTGTGAGTGCATGTGTGGGTCCGTGTGTCTGTCCGTGTGCTTGTGTCCGTGCGTGTGTCCGTGCGTGTGTCCGTGCGTGTGTCCATGCGTGTGTGTGCGCATGTCCGTGTGGGCGCGTGTCCGCGTGTGTGTCCGTGTGTGTTTGTGTGTCCGCGTGTGTGTGTGAATGCGTGGGTGTCCTTGTGTGTAAGTGTGTCCTTGTGTGTGTGTGTGTCCTTACGTGTGTATGTCCTTGTGTGTGTGTGGCCGTGTGTGTGCGTCCGTGTGTCCGTGTGTGCGTGTGTCCTTCTGTGTGCGTGTGTGTGTGCATGTGTCCGTGTGTGTCCGCGTGTGTGTCCTTGTTTGTGTGCGCGTGGGTCCTTATGTGTGTGTGTCCGTGTGTGTGTGTCCGTATGTGTGTCCTTGTGTGTATGGGTGTGTGTGTCCTTGTGTGTGTGTCCCTGTGTGAGTCCGTGTGTGTGCGTGTGTGTGTCCGTCCGTGTGTGTGGCCTTGTTTGTATCCTTATTTGTGCGTGTGTGTGTGAGTCCTCGTTTGTATGTCTGTGTGTCCTTGTGTGTGTCCGTGTGTGTGTGTGTGTGTGTCCTTGTTTGTATGTGTGTGTATGTATCCTTGTGTGTGTGTCCCCTTGTGTGTAGGGGTGTGTCCGTATGTGTGTGTCCATGTGTGTATGAGTGTGTGTCCTTGTGTGTGTGTGCGTGTCTCCATGTCCGTGTGTGTGGCCGTGTGTCCGTGTCCGTGTGCCTGTCTGTGTGTCCATGTGTGTGCATGTGTCCGTGTGCATGTCCGTTTGTGCGCGTGTCCGTGTCCGCGTGTGTCTTTGTGTGTATGTGTGTCCTTGTGTGTATATCCATGTATGTGTCCGTGTGTCCACGTGTGTGTCCATGTATGTGTCCGTGTGTCAGTGTGTGTGACCGTGTGTCCGTGTGTGTGTGTGTCCATGTATCCGCGTGTGTGTCCTTGTTTGTGTGTGTGGGTCCTTATGTGTGTGTATCCATGTGTGTGTGCATGTCTGTCCACGTGTGTGTCCGTGTCTGTCCGTGTTTGAGTGTCCATGTGTGTGTCCTTGTTTGTGTGGGTCCTCGTTTGTATGTCTGTGTGTCCTTGTGTGTATGTCCTGATGTGTGTGTGTATATGCATGTATGTGTGTGTGTGTGTATGTGTGTCCTTGTGTGTCCCCTTGTGTGTAGGGGTGTGTCCGTGTGTGTCTGTCCACATGTGTGTCCGTATGTGTGTGTCCTTGTGTGTATGGGTGTGTGTGTCCGTGTGTGCGCGTGTGTGTACACGTGTGTGTCCGTGTGTGTGTGACTGTGTCTGTGTCCTTGTGTGTATGTGTGTCCTTGTGTGTCTGTGTCTGTGTGTGTATCCTTGTGTGTGTGTGTCCTTGTTTGTGTGTCCATGTGTCCACGTGTGTCCGTGTGTGTCCATGCCTGTCCGTGTTTGTGTGTGCCCGTGTCCGTGTGTGTGCCCGCATTTGTATGTCTGTATGTCCTTGTGTGCGTGTATCCTTGTTTGTATGTGTGTGTGTGTCCGTGTGTGTTCTTGTGGGTGCGTGTCCGTGTGTCCATCCGTGTGTGTGCGTCCTTGTGTGTGTGTCCGTGTGTGTGTTGTCCTTGTGTGTGTGTTTATCGTGGTGTGTGTGTATGTGTGTCCGTGTCCATCTGTGTGGCCGTGTGTCCGTGTGTGTCTGCGTGTGTGACTGTGTGTGTGTGTGCGTGTGTCCGTGTGTGTGTCCGTGCATGTGTCCATGTGTATCCGCATGTATGCGTGTGTGCGACTGCGTGTGTCCGTGTGTGTGTCCTTGTGTCCTTGTGTGTATACGTGTGTGTGATCTTGTTTGTGTGTCCGTGTGTGTGTCCGCGTGTGTGTCTGTGTCTGTCCGTGTTTCCATGCGTCTGTATCTGTGTGTGTGTCCTTGTGTGTGTGTCCATGTCTGTCTGCGTTTGTGTCCACGTGTGTGTGTGTGTCCATGTGAGTATCCGTGTGTGTCCGTGTTTGTCCTTGTGTGTAGGGGTGTCCCCTTGTGTATGTTTGTGTGTCCCCTTGTGTGTGTCCTTGTGTGTGTATCCTTGCGTGTGTGTCCATGTGTGTGTGCCTGTATGTCCGCGTGTGTGTCCCTGTGTTTGTGTGTGTGTGTGTACTATGTGCGTGTCCGCGCGTGTCCATATGTGTGTGTGTCCGCGTGTCCGTGTGTGCGTGTGTATCCTTGTGTGTGTGTACGTGTCCATGTGTGTCCATGTGTCCGCGTGTGTCCGTGTCCGTGTGTGTGTCCGCATGTCCCTGTGTGTATGTGTGTCCGTGTGTGTGACTGCGTGTCCTTGTTTGTGTGTCCATGTGTCCACGTGTCCGCGTGTGTCCATGTCTGTCCGTGTGTGTGCCCTTGTTTGTATGTGTGCGTGTGTCCTTGTGTGTGTGTCCGTGTGTGCGTGTGTCCATGTCTCTGTGTCCATGTGTGTGACCGTGTGCGTCCATCCATGTGTGTGTTGTCCTTGTGTGTGTGTTTATCGTGGTGTGTGTGTGTATGTGTGTGCGTGTCCGTGTCCGTCTGTGTGGCCGTGTGGGTCTGTGTGTCCGTGTCCGTCTATGTGGCCGTGTGGGTCAGTGTGTGTCGTGTGTGTGTGTGTGTGTGGCCGTGTGTCCGCGTTTGTGACTGTGTGTGCGTGTGTCCGTGTCCGCCTATGTGCGTGTGTCCGTGTGTGTGTGCCCGTCTGTGTGTGCGTGTCCATTGTCCGTGTGTGTCCGCACGTGTGTGTCCGAGTGTATGCGTGTTTGTGTGTCTGCGTGTGTGTCCTTGTGTGTGTATGTGTATCCTTGTGTGTGTGTGTCCTTGTGTGTGTGTGCATACGTGTGTGTGTGATCTTGTGTGTCCATGTGTGTGTCCGCGTGTGTCCGTGTTTGTGACCGTGTGTGTGTGTATCCTTGCGTGTGTGTCCGTGTATGTGTGTGTCCTTGTGTGTGTGTGTCCAGGTGTGTGTGTGTGTGTGTGTGTCCGTGTGTGTCCATGTGTTTGTGTGTGTCCATGTGTGTGCGTGTGTGACCACGTGTGAGTGTGGGTCAGTGTGTCTGTCCGTGTGTGTCCGCATGTGTCCGTGTGTTTGTGAGTCCGTGTGTGTCCATGTGTCCACATGTGTGTCCGTGTCCGTGTGTCTGTATCCTTGTGTGTATGTGTCCATGTGTCCACGTGTGTGTCTGCGAGTGTGTGTGTGTCCTTGTGCGTATGTGTGCGTGTGTATCCTTGAGTGTATAGGTCCTTGTGTATGTGCGTGTCTGTGTGTGTGTCCTTGTGTGTTTGTGTGTGTGAAGTCGTGTGTCCGTGTGTCCGTGTGTGTCCGAATGTGCGCGTGTGTGCGTCCGATTGTGTGTCCGTGCGTGTGCCCGTCTGTGTGTGCGTGTGTCGGTGTCCGTGTGTGTGTCCTTGTGAGTATATGTGTATGTATGTGTCCCCTTGTGTGTGTGTGCGTGTATCCATGTCCATGTGTGTGTCTGTGTGTGTCCTATGTGCATGTGTCCATGTGTGTGTGTGTCCCCTTGTGTGCGTGTGTCCGTGTGTCTGCGCATGTCTGTGTATGTTTGTCCGTGTGTGTCCACGTGTGTGGTCGCGTGTGTCCTTGTGTGTGTGTGTCCATGTCTCTGTGTGTATGTGTCTGTGTGTATGTGTGTCCGTGTGTGCGTGCGTCTGTGTGTGTGTCCGCGTGGGTCTGTGTGTGTCCGTGTGTGTGACTGCGTGTGTCCTTGTGTGTGATCGTGTGTGTCCGTGTGTCCGCGTGTGTGTCCGTATCCTTGTGTGTGTGTCTGTGTGTGTGTGTGTGTCCACGTGTGTCCGCGTATCCTTGTGTGTATGTGTGTGTGTATGTGTGTCCCCTTGTGTATAGGGGTGTGTCCTTGTGTGTGTATGTCCGTGTGTTTGTGTGTGTCCGCATGTATGTCCGTATGTGTGTGTATCGTGTGTGTATCCTTGTGCGTGTGTCCATACGTGTGGCCGTGTGGGTCCGTGTGTCCGTGTGTGCGTGTCCATCTGTGTGCGTGTGTCCGTGTGTGTCCATCTGTGTGTGCGTGTCTGTGTGTATCCGCATGTACGCGTGTCCACGTGTGTGTGACTGCGTGTGTGTCCGTGTGTGTTTGTCCATGTGTGTGTGTCCATGTGTGTATCCTTGTGTGTGTGTGTGTGTGTGTGTGTACGTGTCCATGTGTGTCCGTGTGTGCGCGTGTCTGTGTGTGTCCGCGTGGGTCTGTGTGTCCGTGTGTGTGACTGCGTGTGTCCTTGTGTGTGTGTGTCCTTGTGTGTGATCGTGTGTGTCCGTGTGTCCGCGTGTGTGTCCGTATCCTTGTGTGTGTGTCCTTGTGTGTGTGTGTATGTGTCCACGTGTGTATCCGCATGTGTGTGCGTGTGTCCGTATGTCTGCGTGTGTTTATGTGCCTCCGTGTGTCCGCGTATCCTTGTGTGTATGTGTGTGTGTATGTGTGTCCCCTTGTGTATAGGGGTGCGTCCTTGTGTGTGTATGTCCGTGTGTTTGTGTGTGTCCGCATGTACGTCCGTATGTGTGTGTATCGTGTGTGTATCCTCGTGCGTGTCCGTATGTGTGGCCGTGTGGGTCCGTGTGTCCGTGTGTGCGTGTCCATCTGTGTGCGTGTGTCCATCTGTGTGTGCGTGTCTGTGTGTGTCCGCATGTACGCGTGTGTCCACGTGTGTGTGACTGCGTGTGTGTCCGTGTGTGTGTGTGTCCTTGTGTGTATTCGTGTGTGTGTGATCTTGTTTGTGTGTCCATGTGTGTGTCCATGTGTGTGTGTGTATCCGTGTGTGTGTCTGTGTCTGTCAGTGTTTGTGTCTGTCCATGCGTCTGTGTGTGTGTGTCCTTGTGTGTGTGTGTGCGTGTCCGTGTGTGTGTCCTTGTGTGTTTGTGTCCATGTGTGTCTGCTTTTGTGTCCACGTGTGTCCGTGCGTGTCTGTGTGTGCGTCCATGTGTGTCCGAGTGTGCATGTCCACATGTGTCCGTGTGTGTGTGCGTGTGCCCGTCTGTGTGTGTGTGTCCATGTGAGTGTCCGTGTGTATCCATGTTTGTCCTTGTGTAGGGGTGTCCCCTTGTGTATGTTTGTGTGTCCGCGTGTGTGTGTGTCCTTGTGTGTATATGTGTCCCCTTGTGTGTGTGTGTCCGTGTGTCCTTGTGTGTATCCTTGTGTGTGTGTGTCCATATGTGTGTGCCCGTGTGTCCACGTGTTTGTGTGTGTGTGTACTATGTGCGTGTGTCCCTATGCGTGTGTCCGCGTGTGTGCGTGTGTATCCTTGTGTGCGTGTATCCCTCCTTGTGTGTACGTGTCCACATGTGTCCGTGTTTGTGTCCGTGTGTCCGCGTGTCCCTGTGTGTATGTGTGTCCGTGTGTGTGACTGCGTGTCCTTGTTTGTGTGTCCATGTATCCACGTGTCCACGTGTCCGCGTGTGTCCATGTCTGTCCATGTCTGTCCGTGTTTGTGTGTCCTTGTGTGTGTGTGTGTCCTTGTTTGTATGTGTGTGACCTTGCGTGTCCATGTGCGTGTGTCCTTGTGTGTGTGTCTGTGTGTGACCGTGTGTGTGCGTCCTTGTGTGTGTGTGTTGTCCATGTGTGTGTGTGTATACGTGTGTGTGTGATCTTATGTGTGTCCGTGTTTGTGTGACCGTGTGTGTGTCCATGTGTCCACGTGTGTATGTGTCTGTGTCTGTCCGTGTGCCCGCGTGTGTCCTTGCGTGTGTTGTGTGTCCATGTCTGTTTGTGTCCATGTCTGTTTGAGTCCGTGTGTCTGTGTGTAGTCCTTGTGTGTATACGTGTGTGTGTGTGTGTACGTGTGTCCGTGTCCGTGTGTCTGGCCATGTGTCCGCGTGTGTGTGTGTGTGTGTAGTCCTTGTGTGTATACGTGTATGTGTGTCCGTGTCCGTGTGTCTGGCCATGTGTCCGCGTGTGTGTGTGACCGTGTGTGTGTGTTGTCCATGTGTGTGTGTATACGTGTGTGTGTGATCTTATGTGTGTCCGTGTTTGTGTGACCGTGTGTGTCCATGTGTCCACGTGTGTATGTGTCTGTGTCCGTGTCCGTGTGCCCGCGTATGTCCTTGCGTGTGTCGTGTGTCCATGTCTGTTTGTGTCCATGTCTGTTTGAGTCCGTGTGTCTGTGTGTAGTCCTTGTGTGTATACGTGTGTGTGTGTGTGTACGTGTGTCCGTGTCCGTGTGTCTGGCCATGTGTCCGCGTGTGTGTGTGTGTGTGTCCTTGTGTGTGTGTCCATGTGTGTGTGTATCCGTGTGTCCCTGTGTGTGTCCATGTGTGTGCGTGTGGGTCCGTGTGTCTGTCCGTGTGTGTCCGTGTGGGCGCGTGTGTCCGCGTGTGTCCATGTGTTTGTGAGTCCACGTGTATGACCTTGTGTGTGTGTGTGTCCTTGTGTGTGTATCCTTGTGTGTGTGTGTCCATGTGGCCACGTGTGTCCGCGAGTGTGTTTGTGTGTATGTGCGTGTCCGTGTGTGTGTCCTTGTGTGTTTGTGTGTCCGCACGTGTCCACGTGTGTCCGCGTTTGTGTGTCCGCGTGTGTGTCCGTGTGTTTGTGTGTATCCGTGTGTGCGCGCATGTGTGCACGTGTCCGTGTGTGTGTCCTTGTCTGTATTTGTGTATGTCCGTGTGTGTGTCCTTGTGTGTGTCTGTGTGTGCGCGTGTCCTTGTGTGTGTGAGACCGCGTGTGTGTATCCGTGTCCATGTGTGTCCGCGTGTGTCCGTGTGTGTTTGTGTGTGTCCTATGTGCCTGTGGCTCCGCATGTGTCCATGTGTGTGTATGTACGTGTCCATGTGTGTCCGTGCGTGTCCGTGTGTGTTTGTGTGTCCGTCCTTGTGTGTGTGTGTCCGTGTCCCTGTGTGTCCGTGTGTGTTTGTGTGTCCGTCCTTGTGTGTGTGTGTGTCCATGTCCCTGTGTGTATGTGTGTCCGTGTGTGCGCGTGTCTGTGTGTGTCCGTGTGTGTGTCCGCGTGTGTCCGTGTGGGTCTGTGTGTGTGACTGCGTGTGTCCTTGTGTGTATGTGTGTCCTTGTGTGTGATCGTGTGTGTCCGCGTGTGTGTCCGTGTGTGCGTATCCTTGTGTGTCCATGTGTCCGCGTGTGTATCCGCGTGTGTGTGCGTGCGTGTGTCCGTTTCTGTACGTGTTTGTGTGTGCCCGTGTTTGTGTGTGTCGGTGTGAGTGTGGCCTTGTGTGTGTCCTTGTTTGTATGTCTGCGTGTGTGTCCATGTGTTTGTGTCCATGTGTCCGTCCGTGTGTGCCCGTCTGTGTGTGTGCTCGTATCTGTGTGTGTATGTGTGTCCCCTTGTGTGTAGGGGTGTGTCCTTGTGTGTGTATGTCCGTGTGTTTATGTGTGTCCACGTGTATTTCCGTATATGTGTGTCTTTGTGTGTGTGTTTGTGTCCTTGTGTGTGCGTGTCCGTGTGCATGTATCGTTGTGTCCGTGTGTGTGTCCATGTGCGTGTCCGTGTGTGTGTGTCCGTCCGTCTGTGTGTGCGTGTCCATGCGTGTGTCCGTCTGTATCCGCGTGTACGCGTGTCCACGTGTGTGTGTAACTGCGTGTGTGTGTGTGTGTGTGTATCCTTGTGTGTGTGTGTGTATACGTGTGTGTGATCTTGTTTGTGTGTCCGTGTGTGTGTGTGTCCTTGTTTGTTTGTGTGTGTGTCCGTGTGTGCATGTGTCCGTGTGTGTGTGTCCTTGTGTGTCTGTGTGTTTGTGTCCTTGTGTGTAGGGGTGTCCCCTTGTGTAGGTTTGTGTCCCCTTGTGTCCGTGTGTCCTTGTGTATGTATCCTTGTGTGCGTGTCCATGTGTGTGTGCCCATGTGTGTGTGCCCATGTGTGTGTGCCCATGTGTCCACGTGTGTGTCCGTGTGTGTTTGTCCATGTGTGTGTGTCCACGTGTGTATCCTTGTGTGTGTGTACGTGTCCATGTGTGTCCGTGTGTCCGCGTGTGAGTGTCCGTGTCAGTGTGCGTGTCCTTGTGTGTGTCCCTGTGTGTATGTGTGTCCGTGTGTCCGCGCATGTGTGTCCTTGTGTGTGATCTTGTGTGTGTGAGTCCACGTGTGTGTCCGCGTGTCCACGAGTATCCGCGTGTGTCTGTGTGTCCTTGTGTGTGTGTGTCTGCGTGTGTCCGTATATGTGTGCCTCTGTGTTTGTGTCCTTGTGTGTGTGTCCCTGTGTGTGAGTCTGTGCGTGTGTCCGTGTGCGTGTGTGTGTCCTTGTGTGTGTGTGTCCTTGTGTGTATTTATGTGCGTGTCCGTATGTGTGGCCGTGTGTCCGCATGTCCGCGTGTGTGTCCGTGTGCGTGTCTGTGTGCGTGTCCATCCGTCTGTGTGTGCGTGTCCGCGCATGTGTCCGTGTGTATCCGCATGTACGCGTGTGTCCACATGTGTGACTGTGTGTGTGTCCTTGTGTGTGTGTGTATGCTTGTGTGTGTGTGTGTCCTTGTGTGTATACGTGTGTGTGATCTTGTTTGTGTGCCCTTGTGTGTTTGTGTGTGCGTCCGTGTGTGTCCGAGTGTGCATGTCCGTGTGTCTGTGTCCGCGTGTGTCCGTGCGTGTGCCCGTATCTGTGTCCTTGTGTAGGGGTGTCCCCTTGTGTATGTTTGTGTGTCCGCGTGTGTGTGTCCGTGTGTCCTTGTGTGTGTATCCTTGTGTCCATGTGTATTTGTGTGTCCATATGTGTTTGTGTGTGTCCATATGTGTGTGTGCGTCCGTGTGTCCGTGTGTGCGTGTGTGTGTGCATGTGTGTGTGTGTCCTTTTGTGTGTCCTTGTTTGTGTGGGTCCTCGTTTGTATGTCTGTGTGTCCTTGTGTGTGTGTGTGTATGGGCGTGTGTGTCCTTGTGTGTGTGTTTGTGTCCTTGTGTGTGTGTCCCTGTGTGAGTCCGTGTGTGTGCGCGTGTGTGTCCTTGTGTGTGTCTGTGTGTGTGTGACCGTGTGTGCGTCCTTGTGTGTGTGTGTGTATGTGTGTGTGTGATCTTATGTGTGTCCGTGTTTGTGTGACCGTGTGTGTGTGTCCATGTGTCCACGTGTGTATGTGTCTGTGTCTGTGTCCGCGTGCCCGCGTGTGTCCTTGCGTGTGTCGTGTCCGTGTCTGTTTGTGTCCATGTCTGTTTGAGTCCGTGTGTCTGTGTGTAGTCCTTGTGTGTATACGTGTGTGTGTGTGTGTATGTGTGTACGTGTGTCCGTGTCAGTGTGTGTGGCCGTGTATGTCCGTGTGTCTGGCCATGTGTCCGCGTGTGCGTGTGTGTGTGTGTCCTTGTGTGTGTGTCCATGTGTGTGTGTATCCGTGTGTCCCTGTGTGTGTCCATGTGTGTGCGTGTGGGTCCGTGTGTCTGTCCGTGTGTGTCCGTGTGGGCGCGTGTGTCCATGTGTTTGTGAGTCCGCGTGTATGTCCTTGTGTGTGTGTCCTTGTGTATGTGCGTGTCCGTGTGTGTGTCCTTGTGTGTTTGTGTGTGTGTATCCGTGTGCGCGCGTGTGTGCACGTGTCCGTGTGTGTGTGCCCGTGTGCGTGTGTCCTTGTGAGTATATGTGTGTCCTTGTCTGTATATGTGTGTCCTTGTGAGTATTTGTGTGTGTATGTCCTTGTGTGTATGTCCGTGTGTGTGTCCTTGTGTCCCCTTCTGTGTGTGTGCGCGTGTCCTTGTGTGTGTGAGACCGCGTGTGTGTATCCGTGTCCATGTGTGTGTCCGCGTGTGTCCGTGTGTGTTTGTGTGTGTCCTATGTGCCTGTGGCTCCGCATGTGTCCATGTGTGTGTGTGTACGTGTCCATGTGTGTCCGTGTGTCCGCGCGTGTCCGTGTGTGTTTGTGTGTCCGTCCTTGTGTGTGTGTGTGTGTCCGTGTCCCTGTGTGTCCGTGTGTCCGCGCGTGTCCGTGTGTGTTTGTGTGTCCGTCCTTGTGTGTGTCCGTGTCCGTGTGTCCGTGTGTCCGTCCTTGTGTGTGTGTCCGTGTCCCTGTGTGTATGTGTGTTCGTGTGTGCGCGTGTCTGTGTAAGTGTCCGTGTGTGTCCGTGTGGGTCTGTGTGTGTGACTGCGTGTGTCCTTGTATGTGTGTCCTTGTGTGTGTGTCTGTGTCCTTGTGTGTGATCGTGTGTGTCCGTGTGTCCGCGTGTGTGTGTGTCCGTGTGTGCGTATCCTTATGTGTGTCCATGTGTCCGCGTGTGTATCCGCGTGTGTGTGCGTGCGTGTGTCCGTGTCTGTACGTGTTTGTGTGTGCCCGTGTTTGTGTGTGTCCGTGTGAGTGTGGCCTTGTGTGTGTCCTTGTTTGTATGTCTGTGTGTGTGTCCGTGTGTCCGTCCGTGTGTGCCCGTCCGTGTGTGTGCGCGTATCTGTGTGTGTATGTGTGTCCCCTTGTGTGTAGGGGTGTGTCCTTGTGTGTGTATGTCCATGTGTTTATGTGTGTCCACGTGTATTTCCGTATATGTGTGTCTTTGTGTGTGTGTTTGTGTCCTTGTGTGTGCATGTCCGTGTGCATGTATCGTTGTGTGTGTGTTTGTGTCCATGTGCGTGTGTCCGTCTGTATCCACGTGTACGCGTGTCCACGTGTGTGTAACTGCGTGTCCGTGCGTGTGTGTATCCTTGTGTGTGTGTGTATACGTGTGTGTGTGTGATCTTGTTTGTGTGTCCGTGTGTGTGTGTCCTTGTTTGTTTGTATGTGCGTCCGTGTGTGTCCGAGTGTGCATGTCCGTGTGTGCATGTGTCCGTGTGTTTGTGTCCTTGTGTGTAGGGGTGTCCCCTTGTGTAGGTTTGTGTCCCCTTGTGCGTGTGTGTCCGTGTGTCCTTGTGTATGTATCCTTGTGTGCGTGTGTCCATGTGTGTGTGTCCATGTGTGTGTGCCCGTGTGTCCGTGTGTGTTTGTGTGTTTGTCCATGTGTGTGTCCGCGTGTGTATCCTTGTGTGTCCGTGTGTCCACGTGTGAGTGTCCGTGTCAGTGTGTGTGTGTCTGCGTGTCCTTGTGTGTGTGTGTCCCTGTGTGTATGTGTCCGTGTGTCCGCGCATGTGTGTCCTTGTGTGTATGTATGAGTATCCCCTTGTGTGTGTCCGTGTGTGTGTGTCCCTGTGTACGTATCCGTGTGTCCACGTGTGTCCGCATGTGAGTCTGTGTGTATTTGCATGTCCATGTGTGTGTGTGTGTCCTATGTGCGTGTGTCCATGTCCATATGTGTGTGTGTGTCTCCTTGTGTGTGTCCGTGTCCCTGTGTGTATGTGTGACCGTGTGTGTCCCTGTATGTATGTGTGTTTGTGTGTCTGTGTGAGTGCATGTGTGGGTCCGTGTGTTTGTATGTGTGTGTGTGTGTGTGTCCTTGTGTGTGTGTGTGTACGTGTCCATGTGTGTCCATGTCCATGCGTGTCCGTGTGTGTATGTCCGTGTGTTTGTGTGTCCGTATGTGTGTGTCCTTGTGTGTGTGTACGTATCCGTGTGTCCACGTGTGTGTCCGCATGTGAGTCTGTGTGTATTTGCGTGTCCATGTGTGTGTGTGTCCTGTGCGTGTGTCCTTGTGTGTGTGTGTCCTTGTGTGTGTCCATGTCCCTGTGTGTATGTGTGACCGTGTGTGTCCCTGTATGTATGTGTCCGTGTGTGTGCATGTGTCCACGTGTGAGTGCATGTGTGGGTCCGTGTGTGTGTCCATGCATGTGTGTGTGTCCTTGTGTGTATGTGTGTGTACGTGTCCATGCGTGTCCGTGTGAGTCCGTATGTGTCTGTGTATGTCCTATGTGCGTGTGTGTCTGTGTGGGTGTGTCCTTGTGTGTATGTGTGTGTATGAGTATCCCCTTGTGTGTGTCCGTGTGTGTATGTCCGTGTGTTTGTGTGTCCGTATGTGTGTGTCCTTGTGTGTGTGTACGTATCCGTGTGTCCACGTGTGTCCGCATGTGAGTGTGTGTATTTGCGTGTCCTATGTGCATGTGTCCGTGTCCATATGTCTGTGTGTGTCTCCTTGTGTGTGTGTCCTTGTGTGTGTCCGTGTCCCTGTGTGTAGGTGTGACCGTGTGTGTCCCTGTATGTATGTGTGTCCATGTGTGTGCGTGTGTCCACGTGTGAGTGCATGTGTGGGTTCGTGTGTTTGTGTGTGTCCGCGCGTGTCCATGCATGTGTGTGTGTCCTTGTGTGTATGTGTGTGTATGTGTCCTTGTGTGTGTGTGTGTGTGTGTACGTGTCCATGCGTGTCCGTGTGTGTCCTATGTGTGTGTGTCTGTGTGGGTGTGTCCTTGTGTGTGTGTGTGTAAATGTCCATGCGTGTCCGTGTGTCCTCGTGTCCGGGCGTGTCCCTGTGTGTGTGTCCTTGTGTGTCTCCGTGTGTATGTGTCCACGTATGTGTCCGTGTGTGTCCGAATGTGTATGTTTGTGTGTCCGCGCGTGTCCTTGTGTGTGTCCGTGTCCCTGTGTGTATGTCCGTGTGTGTGTGTGTCTGTGTGTGTCCGTGTGTCCGTGTGTTTGTGTCCATGTGTGAGTGCATCTGTGGGTCCGTGTGTCCATGTCCATGTCTGTGTGTCCGTGTTTGTGTGTGTCCACGTGTGTCCTTGTCCCTGTGTGTATGTGTGTCCTTGTGTGTGTGTTTATCCTTGTGTGTATACGTGTGTGTGGCTGTGTGTGTCCCCATGTGTGTGACTGTGTGTGTCCGTCTGTGTGTCCGCGCACGTGTGTCCATGTGTATCCGCCTGTACATGTGTGTGTCCACGTGTGTGTCCTTGTGTGTGTGTGTATCCTTGTGTGTGTGTTCATGTGTCCACGTGTGTCCGTGTTTTTGTGCCCGTGTGTCCGCGTATGTATCCTTGTGTGTCCGTGCGTGTGTCCATGTGTGTGTACGTGTCCGTGTGTGTCCTCGTGTCCGTGCGTGTCCCTGTGTATGTGTTTGTGTGTCCGTACGTGTGTGTCCTTGTGTGTGTGTCCTTGTGTGTCTCCGTGTGTATGTGTGCGTGTATGTGTCCATGTATGTGTCCACGTGTGTCCGTCCGTGTGTGACCTTGTGTGTGTCCATGTGTGTCCGCATGTGTGTGTTTGTGTGTCCGCGCGTGTCCCTGTGTGTATGTCCGTGTCTGTGTGTGTCCGTGTGTTTGTGTGTCCGTGTGTCCGTGTGTTTGTGTCCATGTGTGAGTGCATCTGTGGGTCCGTGTGTGTCCTTGTGTGTGTGTCCGTGTCCATGTGAGTGTCCATGTCTGTGTGTCCGTGTTTGTGTGTGTCCACGTGTGTCCTTGTCCCTGTGTGTATGTGTGTCCTTGTGTGTGTGTTTATCCTTGTGTGTATACGTGTGTGTGTGGGTCCGTGTGTCGGTGTGTGTGTGTCCCCATGTGTGTGACTGTGTGTGTCCGTCTGTGTGTCCGCGCACGTGTGTCCATGTGTATCCGCCTGTACGCGTGTGTCCGCGTGTGTGTGTCCCCTTGAGTGTGTCTCCATGTGTTTGTGTCCTTGTGTGTGTGTGTATCCTTGTGTGTGTTTTCATGTGTCCACGTTTGTGTCCATGTTTGTGTGCCCGCATGGCCACGTATGTATCCTTGTGTGTCCGTGCGTGTGTGTATATGTCCGTGTGTGTCCAAGTGTGTCCGCGGTGTGAGTCCATGTATTTGCGTGTGTCCGTGTGTTTGAGTGTGTCTGTGCGTGTGTCCGTGTGTCCATATGTGTGTGTGCTTGTGTATATACGTGTGTGTGTGATCTTGTGTGTCTCTGTGTGTGTGTCCATGTGTTTGTGTGTCCGTGTTCGTGTGTGCACGTGTCTGTGTGTCCTTGTGTGTGTCCGTGTGTTTTTGTGTCCGTCCGCGCCTGTCCGCATGTGTTGTGTGCGTGTATGTCCATGTGTCTGTGTGTGTCCATCTGTGTGCGTATGTGTCCATCTGTGTGTGTGCACGTGTCCGTGTGTTTATGTGTGTCCGTGTGTGTGTGTCCTTGTGCGTGTGTGTGCGTATCCGTGTGTGTGTCCTTGTCTGTGTGGGTGTGTCCTTGTGTGTATGTGTGTATCGCCTTGTGTGTGTCCGTGTGTGTATGTCCATGTGTTTGTGTGTTCTTATGTGTGTGTACGTATCCGTGTGTCCACGTGTGTGTCCGCATGTGAGTCTGTGTGTATTTGCGTATGTCCGTGTGTTTGTGTGTGTCCGTGTCCATATGTGTGCATGTGTCCTTGTGTGTGTGTGTGTCCTTGTGTCCGCATGCATCTGCCCGCATGTGTCCCTGTGTGTGTTTGTGTGTCCATGTGTGTGCGTGTGTCCACGTGTGAGTGCATGTGTGGGTCCGTGTGTTTGTGTGTGTTCGCGCGTGTCCGTGCATGTGTGTGTGTCCTTGTGTGTGTATGTGTGTCCTTATGTGTGTGTGTCTGTGCCCGTGTGGGTGTGTCCATGCGTGTCCGTGTGTATTTGCGTGTGTCTGTGTCCGTGTGGGTGTGTCCTTGTGTCTGTGTGTCCACGTGTCCGTGCGTGTCCCTGTGTGTATGTGTTTGTGTGTCCGTCCTTGTATGTGTGTCTCCTTGTGTGTGTACATGTCCGTGTGTACAAGTGTGTGTGTCCGTGTGTGTCCATGTGTTTGTGTACGTGTGTGTGCGTCTGTGTGTATGTCCTTGTATGTATGTGTGTTTGTGTGTCCTTGTGTGTGTGTGTCCATGTGTCCGCATGTGTCCCTGTGTGTGTCCGTGTGTGTGCGTGTATGTGTGTGTGTCCTTGTGTGTGTGCGCGTGTGTCCTTGTGTGAGAGACTGTGTGTGTGTTTGTGTCCGTGTGTGTCCTTGTGTGTGTGTCCGTGTGTATTTGTGTGTGTCTGTGTCCTACGTGCGTGTGTGTCCTTGTGTGTATGTGTGTGTCCGTCGTTGTGTGTGTCCGTCCGTGTGTGTCCACGTGTGTCCCTGTGTGTGTCCACGTGTGAGTGCATGTGTAGGTCCATGTGCTTGTGTGTGTGTGTGTGTCCCTGTGCGAATGTGTATCCTTGTGTGTGTATGTGTGTCCCCTTGTGTGTAGGGGTGTGTCCGTGTGTTTGTGTCCGCGTGTGTGTCCTTGTGTGTAGGGGTATCCCCGTGTGTGTATGTCCATGTGTCCGTGTGTTTGTGTGTCCGCGAGTGTGTCCACGCGTGTGTCCGTATGTGTGTGTCCTTGTGCGTGTATGTGTGTCTCCATGTGTGTCCGCGTGTGGGTGTCCATGTGTGTCCGTCCGTGTGTATGTATGTGCCCGTGTGTCCGCATGTATGTCCTTGTGTGTATGTGTCTGTGTGTGTCCTTCTGCGCGTGTGTCCTTGTGTGTATGTGTATGTGTCCTTATGTGTGTGAGTCCGTGTGTGTATCCTTGTATGTGTCCGCGTGTGTGTAAGTCCGTGTGTATTTGTGTGTCCGTGTGTGTTTGTGTGTGTCTGTGTCCTACGTGCGTGTGTGTCCTTGTGTGTGTGTGTGTGCGCGCGTCTCCTTGTGTATGTGTACATGTCCATACGTGTCCGTGTGTCCACATGTGTGTCCATGTGTTTGTGTCCGTGTGTCCGTCCGTGGGTGCGTGTGTGTCCATGTTTGTGTGTGTTCGCGTGTGTCCTTGTATGTATGTGTGTGTCCGTCGTTGTGTGTGTCCACGTGTGTCCACGTGTGAGTGCATGTGTGGGTCCATGTGCTTGTGTGTGTGTCTTTGTGTCTTTGTGTGTGTGTGTGTGTCCCTGTGCGAATGTGTATCTTTGTGTGTGTTTGTGTGTCCCCTTGTGTGTAGGGGTGTGTCCATGTGTATATGTCCGTGTGTTTGTGTCCGCGTGTGTGTCCTTGTGTGTGTCCTTGTGTGTAGGGGTATCCCCATGTGTGTATGTCCATGTGTCCGTGTGTTTGTGTGTCCGCGTGTGTGTCCACACGTGTCCGTATGTGTGTGTCCTTGTGTGTGTATGTGTGTCTCCATGTGTGTCCGCGTGTGGGTGTCCATGTGTGTCCGTCCGTGTGTATGTAAGTGCCCGTGTGTCCGTGTGTCTGCGTGTATGTCCTTGTGTGTATGTGTGTGTGTGTGTCCTTCTGCGCGTGTGTCGTGTGTGTGTGTGTATATGTGTATGTGTCCGTGTGTCCTTATGTGTGTGTGTATCCTTGTGTGTGTCCGCGTGTGTGTAAGTCCGTGTGTGTTTGTGTGTGTCCGTGTGTGCGTGTGTCCGTGCGTGTCCATGTTTGTGTGTATGTGTCCTTGTGTGTATGTGTGTCCTTGTCCTTGTGTGTGTCCACATGTGTCCATGTCCTTGTGTGTATGTGCGTGTGTGTGTCTCCACGTGTGTCCGTGTCCACATGTGTCCATATGTGTGTATGTGTCCATGTGTGTCCGTCCATGTGTATGTCCTTGTGTGTATGTGTCCTTGTGTCTGTGTACCTGTGTGTATGTGTGTGTCCTTCTGCGTGTGTGTGTCTGCGTCCCTGAGTGTATGTGTGTCGTTGTGTGTGTGTCTGTCCGTGTGTTTGTGTGTGTCCACGTGTGAGTCCGTGTGTATTTGCGTGTCCGATGTGCGTGTGTGTACGTGTCCATGCGTGTCCGTGTGTCCACGTGTGTCCGTGTCCCTGTGCCTATGTGTGTCCTTGTGTGTGTCCGTGTATGTGTCCGTCCTTGTATGTGTGTCTCCTTGTGTGTGTGTACGTGTCCATGTATGTCCACGTGTGTGTGTGTGTCCATGTGTTTGTGTCCGTGTGTCCGTCTGTGTGCGTGTCCGTGTGTGTTCGCGTGTGTCCTTGCGTGTATGTGTGTGTCCGTGTGTATGTCCATGTGTGTGTGTGTTTCCATGTGTGTGTCCGTGTGTCCTTGTGTGAGAGACTGTGTGTGTGTTTGTGTGTCCGTGTGTGTCCTTGTGTGTGTGAGACTGTGTGTGTGAGACCATGTGTGTGTATCCTTGTGTGTGTGTCCATGTCCGTATGTATTTGTGTGTGTCCGTGTGTGTTTGTGTGTGTCTGTGTCCTACGTGCATGTGTCCGTGTGTGTGTGCGTCTCCTTGTGTATGTGTACATGTCCATACGTGTTCATGTGTCCGTCCGTGGGTGCGTGTGTCCATGTTTGTGTGTTCGCATGTGTCCTTATGTGTATCCGTCGTTGTGTGTGTCCGTCCGTGTGTGTCCACGTGTGCCCCTGTGTGTGTCCACGTGTGAGTGCATGTGTGGGTCCATGTGCTTGTGTGTGTGTCCCTGTGCGAATGTGTATCCTTGTATGTGTATGCGTGTCCCCTTGTGTGTAGGGGTGTGCCCGTGTGTATATGTCCGTGTGTTTGTGTGTCCGCGTGTGTGTCCACGCGTATGTCCTTGTGTGTGTATGTGTGTCTCCATGTGTGTCCGTGTGTGTCCGCGTGTGGGTGTCCATGTGTGTCCGTCCGTGTGTATGTGTGTGCCCGTGTGTTTGTGTGTGTCCTTGTGTGTGTGTCTGTGTGTGTGTGTCCGCGTCTGTGTCCCTGAGTGTATGTGTGTCGTTGTGTGTACGTGTGTGTGTGTTTGGGTCCGTGTGTCTGTCCGTGTGTTTGTGTGTGTCCCCGAGTGTATGTGACCATGTGTCCGCGTGTGTGTCCGTATGTATGTCCGTATGTATGTGTCCTTATGTGTACGTTTGTGTCCTTATGCGTGTGTGTATCCTTGTGTGTGTGAGTCCGTGTGTGTATCTCCTTGTGTGTCCGTGCGTGTGTCCGCTCGTGTGTGTCCTTGTGTGTGCGTGTGGCCTTGGGCGTGAGTCCGTGTGTGTGTGTGTATCTCCTTGTGCGTGTGTGTCCTTGTGTGTATGTGTATCCTTCTGTGTGTGTGTCCTTGTGTGTATGTGTGTGTGTCCGCATGTGTCCGTGTCCTTGTGTGTATGTGTGTCTTTGTGTGTGTCCGTGTCCGTGTCCTATGTGTGTCCTTGTGTGCATTTGTGTCCTTGTGTGTGTGAGTCCGTGTGTGTGTGTCCTTGTGTATGTCTATCCTTGTGTCTGTGTGTGTGTCCGTGCATGTGTGTCCGCGTGTGTGTCCCTGTGTTTATGTGTGTGCGTGTGTCCGTGTGTTTGTGTGTCCGCGCGTGTGTTCGTGTCCTTGTATATATATGTGTGTGTCCTTGTGTGTATGTGTATGTGTGTCCGTGTCCTTGTGTGTAGGGGTGTCCCCGTGTATGTCCATGTGTCCGTGTGTTTGTGTGTCCGCGTGTCCACGCGTGTGTCCGTATGTGTGCGTCTCCATGTGTGTTTGTGTGTCCGCGTGTGGGTGTCCATGTGTGTCCGTGTGTATGTGTGTCCGTGTGTATGTCCTTGTGTGTATGTGTCTGTGTACCTGTATGTCCATGTGTTTGTGTGTGTCTGCACATGTGTGTGTGTCCTTGTGTGTGTGTGTCGTTGTGTGTGTCCATGTGTGTCCATGTGTGTGGGTCCATGTGTCTGTCCATGTGTTCGTGTGTGTATGTGTGTCCTTGTGTGTGTGTGTCCTTGTCCTTGTGTGTGTGTGTGTGCATGTGTCCGTGTCCTATGTGTGTGTCCTTGTGTGTGTGTGTATGTGTGTCCCCTTGTGTGTGTGTGTGTGTGTCCTTGTGTATGTCTATCCTTGTGTGTGTCTGTGCGTGTGTGTCCACGTGTGTGTGTCCCTGTGTTTATGTGTGTGCGGGTCCGTGTGTTTGTGTGTCCGCGCGTATGTTCGTGTCCTTGTATATATGTGTGTGTCCTTGTTTGTGTGTAGGGGTGTGTCCGTGTGTGTGTATCTCCTTGTGTGTAGGGGTGTCCCCGCTTGTGTATGTCCATGTGTCCGTGTGTTTGTGTGTCCGCGTGTCCACGCGTGTGTCCATATGTGTGTGTCCTTGTGTGTGTCTCCATGTGTGTTTGTGTGTCCGCGTGTGGGTGTCCATGTGTGTCCGCGTGTGTCCGTGTATGTGTTTGTGTGTCCGTCTGTGTGTATGTGTGTTTGTGTGTGTGTGTCCTTGTGTGTGTGTCTGTGTACCTGTGTGTATATGTGTGTCCTTCTGCGTGTGTCGTTGTGTGTGTGTGTGGGTCCGTGTGTCTGTCCATGTGTTTGTGTGTGTCTGCACGTGTGTGTGTGTCCTTGTGTGTATGTGTATCCTTCTGTGTGTGTGTGTGTGTGTGTGTGTGTGTGTGTGTGCCCTTCTTTTTATGTGTGTGTGTCCGTGTCCTTGTGTGTGTCCCCTTGTGTGTAGGGGTGTGTCCGTGTGTTTGTGTGTCCCCGTGTGTATGTGTCCGTGTGTCCGCGAGTGTGTCCTTATGTGTGCGTTTGTGTCCTTGTGTGTGTGTGTGTGTGTGTATATCCTTGTGGGTGTCTGCGTGTGTGTAAGACCATGTGTGTTTGTGTGTGTGCGTGTGTCCGCTCGTGTGTGTCCTTGTTTGTGTGTGTGTGTCCTTGTGTGTGTGCGTGTTTCCTTGGGCGTGAGTCCGTGTGTGTGTGTATATGTATGTGTGTGTCCTTGTCCGTGTGTGTCCGTGTCCTTGTGTGTATGTGTGTCTTTGTGTGTGTGTGTGTCCGTGTCCTTGTGTGTGTGTGTATGTGTCCCCTGTATGTGTGTGTAAGTCCGTGTGTGTGCGTATGTCCTTGTGCGTGTGAGTCCTTGTGTGTGTGTCCGTGCGTGTGTGTCCGCGTGTGTCCCTGTGTTTATGCGTGTGTGTCCGTGTGTCCCTGTGGGTGTCCATGTGTGTGCGTGTGCGGGTCCATGTGTCTGTCCGTGTGTTTGTGTGTCCTTGTGTGTGTGTCCTTGTGTCCGTTTGTTTGTGTGTCCGCGTGTGTCCACGCGTGTGTCCGTATGTGTGTGTGTTTGTGTCCCCTTGTGTGTGTCCGTGTGTGTGTGTGTTTGTGTCCCCTTGTGTGTGCCTGTGTTTATGTGTGCGCGTGTGTGTGTCCGTGTGTCCCTGTGTGTGTGTGCGTGTGCGGGTCCATGTGTCTGTCCGTGTGTTTGTGTGTCCTTGTGTATGTGTATGTGTGTCCTTGTGTGTGTATATCTCCTTGTGTGTAGGGGTGTCGCCGTGTGTGTATGTCCATGTGTCCGTGTGTTTGTGCGTCCGCGTGTGTCCATATGTGTGTGTTTGTGTGTCCTTGTTTGTGTATGTGTCCTTGTGTGTGTATGTCTGTCTCCATGTGTGTTTGTGTGTCCGCGTGTGTCCATGTGTGTGCCCGTGTGTTTGTGTGTCCGCGTGTCCACGTGAATGTCCTTGTGTGTGTGTGTCTGTGTACCTGTGTGTATGTGTGTGTCCTTCTGCGCATGTGTCGTGTGTGTGTGTGTCCATGTGTGTGGGTCCGTGTGTCTGTCCATGTGTTTGTGTGTGTCCTTGTGTGTATATGTGTGTGTGTCCGTGTTTGTGTGTGCCCGCGTGTATGTGTCCGTGTGTCCGTTTGTGTATGTGTGTGTGTGTCCGTGTGTGTGTCCTATGTGTGTGTCCTTATGTGTGCGTTTGTGTCCTTGTGTGTGTAAGTCCGTGTGTGCTTGTGTGTCCGTGTGTGCGTGTCCACTCGTGTGTTTCCTTGTGTCCGTGTGTGTGTCCTTATGTGTGCGTTTGTGTCCTTGTGTGTGTAAGTCCGTGTGTGCTTGTGTGTGCGTGAGTCGGTGTGTGTGTGTGTCCTTCTGTGTGTGTCCGTGTCCTTGTGTGTGTGTCTTTGTGTGTCCTTGTGTCCGCGTGTGTGTGTGCGCGTGTGTCCTTATGTGTGCGTTTGTGTCCTTGTGTGTATGTGTGTCCCCTTGTGTGTGTGTGTGTGTGTGTGTGAGAGTCCGTGTGTGTGTGTATCTCCTTGTGTGCGTGTGTCCTTGTGTGTGTGTCCACGTGTGTGTATGTATGTCCTTCTGTGTATGTGTGTGTGTGCCCGTGTGTCCGCGTGTCCATGTGTGTGTGTCCGCGTGTGGGTGTCCATGTGTGTCCGTGTGTGTGTTTGTGTGTCCGCCCGTGTCCGTGTGTATGTCCTTGTGTATGTGTGTGTCCGTGTGCCTGAGTGTATGTGTGTCGTTGTGTGTACGTGTGTGTCCATGTGTGTGTGGGTCCATGTGTTTGTGTGTGTCTGCGCGTGTGTGTGTCCTTGTGTGTGTGTGTGTCCTTGTGTGTGTATATGTGTATGTGTGTGTCCTTGTGTGTATGTGTGTGTGTGTCCCCGCGTGTATGTGTCCATGTGTCCGCGTGTGTGTAAGTCCGTGTGTGTGTGTGTCCTTGTGCATGTTAATCCGTGTGTGTGAATCTCCTTGTGTGTGTGTGTGTCCGCGTGTGTGTAAGTCCGTGTGTGTTTGTGTATCCGTGCGTGTCCTTGTGTGTGTGCGTGTGTCCTTCTTTGTATGTCTGTGTGTCCTTGTCCTTGTGTGTGTGTCCGCATGTGTGTGTCTTTGTGTGTGTGTGAGTCCGTGTGTGCATGTGTCCTTGTGTCCGTGTGTCTGTGCGTGTGTCCGCTCGCGTGTGTCCTTGTGTGTGCGTGTGTCCTTGGGCGTGAGTCCGTGTGGGTGTGTATCTCCTTGTGTGTATACGTATGTGTGTGTCCTTCTGTGTATGTGTGTGTGTGTGTATGTTCTTGTGTTTGTGTGTGTCCTTGTGCGTGTCCGTGTGTGTCCTTCTTTGTATGTGTGTGTGTCCTTGTCCTTGTGTGTGTGTGCGTATGTCTGTGTGTGTCCGTGTCCTTATGTGTGTGTATCCTTGTGTGTGTGTGTCTGTGTGTATGTGAGTCCGTGTGTGTGCGTATGTCCGTGTGTGTGTGAGTCCGTGTGTGTCCTTGTGTGTGTGTGTGTATATCCTTGTGTGTGTCCGCGCGTGTCCTTGTGTATGTATGTGTATGTCCTTGTGTGTGTGTCCTTGTGTGTGACCGTGTGTGTCCACACGTGTGTCCGTGCGTGTGTATGTCCGCGTGTGTATGTCCGCGTGTGTATGTCCGCGTGTGTGTCCGCGCATGTGTCCTTGTGTGTGTGTCCTTGCGTGTGTGTGTCCTTGTGTGTATGTATGTGTGTGTGTCCGTGTGTGTATCTCCTTGTGTGTGTGTCCGCGCGTTTGTGTGTCCGTGTGTGCGAATGAGTCCGTGTGTGTGTGCATGTGTGTCCATATCTGTGTGTCCGCGTGTGTCCGCGTGCGTGTGTGTGTGACCGTGTGTGTCCATGTCCGCGTGTTTCCGTGTGTGTTTCTGCCTGTGTTTGTGTGTGTGTGTGTGTGTCCTTGTGTGTGTGTGTGTATATGTGTATGTGTTCTTGTGTGTATGTGTGTGTCCTTGTATGTGTGCGTGTGTGTCCTTGCGTGTGTGTCCATATGAGTATGTCCATGTGTGTCCACGCGTGTCCGTGTGTTTGTGTGTGTCCGTGTTTGTGTCTGTGTGTCTGTGTCCTTGTGTGTGTGTGTCCCTGTGTGCGTGTGTGTCCATGTGTGAGTGCATGTGTGGGTCCGTGTGTCTGTCCGTGTGTTTGTGTGTGCGCGCGTGTCCGTGTGTGTATGTGTCCATGTGTGTGTGTCCTTGTGTTTGTGTGTGTCCTTGTTTGTATGTGTGTCCTTGCGTGTGTTTGTGTGTCCATGTGTGCATGTGTCCATATGAGTGTGTATGTCCATGTGTGTCCACGTCTGTCTGTGTGTCTGTGTCCTTGTGTGTGTGCGTGTGCGGGTCCGTGTGTATGTGTCCTTGTGTGTATATGTGTGTCCGCATGTGTGTCCTTGTGTGTGTGTGTCCATGTGTGTGTGTCCGTGTGTGTCTGCGCGTGTCCTTGTGTGAGCGTGTGTCTGTGTGTCCTTGTGTGTATGTATGTGTATGTGTGAGTCCATGTGTGCATGTGTCCGTGCGTGCATGTGTCCTTGTGTGTCCATGTGTGCGAGTGAGTCCCTGTGTGTGACCGTGTGTGTGTGTGTACTTGTGCGCGTGTGTCCTTTGTGTGTGTGTGTGTCTGCGTGTGTGTCCGCGTGTGTCCATGTGTGTTTGGGTGTCCGTACGTGTGTCCGTGTGTGTCCGTGTGCGTGCCTGTCCTTGGGTGTGTGTGACCTTGTGTGGGTGTGTCCGTGTATTTGTGTGTGTGTCCGGGTGTGTGTACATGTCCACGTGTGTCCGTGTGTGTGCCCGTGTGTTTGTGTGTGCCCGTGTCCGCGTGTGTGTGTCCCTGTGTGTATGTGTGTGTCCTTCTGTGTCCTTGTGTGTGTCCTTGTGTTTATGTGTGTGTCCGTGTGTGCGTGTCCGCATGTGTGTCCATATGAGTGTGTATGTCCATGTGTGTCCGCACGTGTGTTCGTGTCTGTGTGTGTCCATCCTTGTTTGTATGTGTGTCCTTGTGTGTGTGTTTGTGTATCTGCGCGTGTATCCTGTGTGTGTGTATCTGTGTGTGTGTCCATGCGTGTGTCCTTGTGTATGTGTGTCCCTGTGTTTATGTGAGTGCGTGGGTGGGTCCGTGTGTCCTTGTATATGTGTGTGTCCATATGTGTCCGTGTGTCCGTGTGTGTCTGTGCGTGTGTCCACGTGTGTGTGTCCTTGTGTATGTGTGTCCTAGTGTGTGTATGTGTCCTTGTGTGTATGTGCGTGTCCGTCCTTGTGTGTCTGTGTCCCTGTATGTGTGTGTCCTTCTGTGTGTGTCCGTGCGTCAGTGTGCGTGTCCTTGTATGTGTATGTGAGTCCTAGTGTGTGTCCTTGTGTGTATGTGCATGTCCTTGTGTGTGTCTGTGTCCGTGTGTGTCCGCGTGTGTCCATATGTGTGTCCGTGTGTGTGTGTGTATCCTTGTGTGTGTGTCCGTGTGCGTCCTTGGGTGTGTGTGTCCGTGTGTGTGTGCGTGTCCGACTGTGTGTCCATGTGTGTATGTGTGTCCTTGTATGTATGTGTCCTAGTGTGTGTGTCCATGTGTGTGTGTGTGTGTGTATGTATGTGTCCTTGTCCTTGTGTGTGTGTGTATGTGTGTCCTTGTGTGTGTGTGTGTCCGTGCGTGTCCTTGTGTGTGTCCTTCTGTGTTTGTGTGTCCGCGTGTGTGTGTCCTTGTGCGAATGTATGTCCTTGGGTGTGTGTGTCTGTGTCCCTGTGTGTATGTGTCCTTGTATGTGTGTGTCCTTGTGTGTATATGTGTGTGTGTCCTTGTCCTTGTGTGCGTATCCTTGTGTGTGTGTGTATGTGCGTTCCGTTGTGTGTAGGGGTGTGTGACTGTGTGTGTATCCTTGTGTGTGTGTCCGTGTGTGTATATGTATGTGTGTGTCCATGTGTGTGTGTACGTGTCCGCGTGTGTGCGTGTGCATGTCCGCGTGTGTGTCCATATGTGTGTGTGTCAGCGTCTACGTGTCCATGTGTCCGCGCGTCTGTGTCCGGTATTTGTGTGTGTCCTTGTGTGTATATGTCCGTGTATGTGTACCTATCCGTGTGTCCACGTGTGTTTACACGTGTGTCCGTGTGGGTCCGCATGTGTCCGTCCGTCTGTGTGTCCTTGTATGTGTCCATGTCTGTGTTTGTCCGTGTGTGTGTCTTTGTGTGTGTGTGTCCGTGTGTGTGTGTGCGTCCATGTGTGTGTCCGTGTGTGTTTGTGTGTCCTTCTTTGTGTGTCCTTGTGTGTGTGTCCCCTTGTGTGTGTGTCCATGTGTGTGTGTGTGTGTCCCCTTGTGTGTATGTGTGCCCGTGTGTGTGTCCCCTTTTGTGTATGTGTGTCCGTGTGTGTCCCCTTGTGTGTGTCCTTGTGTGTGTGTGTGTGTCCCCTTGTGTGTCCGTGTGTCCTTGTGTGTGTGTGTCCCAGGCCAAGACTTAGCTCCTGAATGTATTCTTTTCAGAATTTTTCTGCCCTTTCAGGTTCCTGGCTACTACTTAGGTTTGGTGCCATGGGGTTGCTCTCTGCTTGGCTGCTATTGAAAAATTAGTGAGGTGAAGCCAGCAACTTCTCCACAGGGATAGAGAAATTGGTGGTGGGATGGGAGGCTGTGGGGACAGATTCACTATTTTGAACTTTACACAATCAACATTAAACTTTTGGAAGTTGGTTTCCCACCTGTCCTTCATAGCATCACAAAGGAAAATATTGGAGTAATTTTTAAACCACCCCACCCAACGAAAGCAGGTGGGATGGAGTTGAATTGGATGTTAAAATATTAATAATCTCAAAACAGATCCCAAACCACCTCCAAACAATCTGTTTCCATGCTCCTTGCCACTATAGAGACCCCCAAGTCAGAGTTGGACAACCCCATCCTCACCACCAGGATTGGATCCCACAGTCAAAACTCCTACAGCTTGCGCAGAGATGTGGACTTCCCATCTTAAACTCTGCTCCCCACAATCTGCTTTCATTGACACATTCTGTGTGTGATGAATTCCAGGATTTTATCATTCCAGACTATATTGCAAATTGAAATAAAAACAGATTAGCTCAAAATAAGCAACTTCATTGCTTTGTGTTGATCATTGGATAATCATCACAGATTTACACTTCACTTTACAGTTAAAGTGAATTAGATTCACAGGATTGTACTGTTTTCCTTATATGATTTTTCAATTGTTCTGTCTCCAAAAGAATTACATAGCACCCACTCCCAATCTAATACTTACATAACCAGCCAAAGACCACTTATCATCAGATATGTTCCAGGACACTAATCTCACATTTTGGTTCAATTGTCACATGGCAAGAAAACACCAACCATAATGGCCAATCACCGACTGTTGGGCAAATGAAATTTAATAGAGAGGTGTGAAGTGATTCATTTTGGTTGGAAGAATTAAGAAAGGCAATATAAAATAAGGGAAACAATTCTAAAGGGGGCGCAGAAGAAGAGGGACCTGAGAACGTATGCATACAAAACTTCGAAGCTGGTGGGGCAGGTTAAAAAAGGCATACAGAATCCTAGATTTTATGAGCACCACCAGATTACAAAAGCAAGGAAGTTATGGTGAAATTTTATATAACACTGGTTCAGTCTCATCTGAGAGTATTGTGTCCAATTCTAGGGATCACACTTCAGGAAGGTTTTAGAGACAGTGCAGAAAAAAATTATAAGAATGGTTTCAGGGATGAAGAACTTCAGTTATGTGGGTAGATTAGACAAGCTGGGGCTGTTCTTCTTCAAGAAGAAAAGGTTGAGAGGAGATTTGGTAGAGGTGTTCAAACTCATGAGGGGTCTGGACAGGTAAGGAGAAACTGTTGGCTTCCCATTGGTGGAAGGGACCAATTTAAGGTGAATGGCAAAAGAACCAAACAGAAAAACTTTTAAGCAGCATGTGGTTAGGATCTGGAATGCACTGAGAGTATAGTACAGGCAGAGTCGATTGTGCTTTCTTAAGGGAATTGGACAAGTATCTAATGAAAAGATTTGTATGACTGTGGGAAAGTGCAGGGAAGTGGAGCTAGCTCAGGTGCTCTTGCGATAAGCCAACTTGGACGCGATAGGCCAAACCACCACCTACAGTGCTGTAACCACTCTAAGCTAACTTGCAGACTCAAGTTAATGATGCTTATAATATTTATTTGCTTGCATTTGTTTCCAAGGCAACAAAAGTGAAAATTTAAAAGTGTTTCTCCACTGCAGTCTAAAAATAAAAATTAATTTGATACATAAGTGTAAAATGAAATGTGCTTTAGTATCGTACTTTTCTCTGGCGGTACAGAAAAAAAAATGAATCATTTTGTAACTTGTCAAGCAATATAATTAACTATATAATTATAAGATGGATCGCAATCACAAAGAGACATGTGCAACAACACAACATTGAAAAATGCATTTAATGCAGAAAAGTAGGCTAAGGCCTACTACACAGACAAACAAATAAAATGAATGCTGTTAAAATGAAGAAGAAATTAGGAGGGGTGGCAAAAAGCTTTGTCAAGAAGGTGAGTTTTAGGCAGGGTCTCGAAAGAGGAGAGAGATAGTAGGTTTACTGAAGGGAAATCCCCAGGATGAAAGTACAACTGCCAATACTTGCGACAAGTCAGAGAGTTGCAAAGAGGCTACAGGCAAAGGAAAGGAGAACAACAGGACAGGTTAATTGGTGATTTGTCATTGATGATGAATAGGACATTAACAGCAGTGTTTAGGATGGAGCTGAAGTCTGCAGAGGATGGAGGCTGGAAGTACATTGAATTAGTTGAATCTGCAGGTGACAAAAGATATGGATGCAGGTTTCAGCAGCAGATGAGTTGAGGCAGGAGCAGGGGTGGGAAATGTTAGAGCTGAAAGTCAAGCAAACTTGTAATGTAGAATATATTGGTTTGCATATCCTTTAATTATATAACCAGACTACCAAGTTCCTAGGTGTTTGTTCCCATTTTTGCCTGAAATTGAGATAGACCTTTTAGGAGCAAAACTAGCTTTGCACGTATTGTTATACACTGTAGCCTTTCCACTCCAAAAATCCAATGTTCGGAAACACCAGTTGTCTGATAATTTTTTGAGCAGATTAAAACATCATTTTAGTACATTACTTTGGAAGCAGAAACATGGAAGGTACAACGTTTGGATAAGTAAAACAATTTTTATTGCGGCTTGATAATGTTTTATCACTGTTTCATGTTTCAGGTAAATATTTATGTCTATGATGTTTTCCAGATTTATTCCGTCTATATAGTGAAAATATTAGAGAGATTGAAGACCTTATTAGTCGGAGGTTACATGTTTAATAATATAAGATACACTGATGATACCATTCTTATTGCCGACTCTAAAGAGAAACTGTGAAAGATTTTGGATATAGCAGTGAGTAAAAGTGAGAAGAGCCAAGCAAAAGTTGTGCGAAAACAAAATATCTAGTAGTGTCCAAAAAGAAAATCATACCAGAATGTAAGATCACAGTGAAGAATGAAGAGGTCACATAAGTAGACAAATTTTGTTACCTAGGAAGTATGGTAACATTGGAAGGAAAGTGCAACCAAGAAATAAGAGGAAGGATTGGAATGGTCAAAAGTGCATTTCAAAAGATGAAAAATATTATGATCAACTCAAAATTAGCCATGAAACCAAAGCTGAGAATCCTGGAATGCTACATAACACCAATGATGACATATGAAAGTGAGTGTTGGACAATCAGTGAAGCAATGCAAAGAAGAATTGAGGCTGCTGAGTTTTGGGTCAGAATTTTGCCTTTGGTGGGTGTGCGGGCCCCACTGGCTTGGTGGCGGGCGGACAGCCGACCCCGCCACCAAAACGGGGCCTGCCGCCATTTTGAATTTGGCCCGCCCAGCGGCCTGCCCAACAGGAAGCACTATGTGCTTCCTGTGCTGTGGGGGGGGGGGAAATCCCCAGCTGTCAAAGTGTGCTCTTTCGTGCATATGTGCGAAAATGCACTGCTCCCTGAGACTAAGTGCTGCCTCAGGGAGTTTAGTGACAGTACACAAAACGTAAAAATTAGAAAAATAAAAATATTATTAACATGTGCCCCTCATGTGACAATGTCACACGAGATAGGACATGTTAATAAATATCACATTACTTTTATTAAAGTTTTTAAAAAGGAACATGAAATCTCATCCCGCCAGTGGATGAGGTTTCATGTATTATCTGAAGCCCACTGGGGCTCCTGGCCTGCCCACCAGCCTTAAGGTTGATCGGGCAGGGCCTTTAATTAACCTGTCAATGGCTGATTTCACTGTCCAACCCCCTTCCTGAAAATTTAAAGGGACCGGGATGACGTCAGGGGTTCCTCCCAATGTCATCCTGTGCCATTTTCCCATTGGCAAGCGGGCCCTGCCCCCAAATCGCCGACGGGAAAATTCTGGCCTTTGTTTTTGAGACGAATAATGAAGATAGCTTAGACAAGTCACACTACCAATGAAGAGGTGCTAATAAAATCTGAGACCAAAAGAACTCTGCTGACCAAGGTCAGGCAGAGACAGTTCTTGGGTACATGATTTAGGAAGTCTGATGCTGATGGGAAAGATCAATGGTGAAAGAGATCAAGGTATACAAAGAATGACCTTTTTAAAGAGCTTCACGAACTGGATGAATGTACCACCAATGAAGATGACCCACAGCTCCAGAGGTAGATTAACATGGAATATGGTTGCCAACGCCCTCTTGGGACATGGGGAAGAATTTTCCCCCCATTGGGGGGAAAGCGCAGGAGCGGGCACAGGCAGGTCCCCCAACTGGGGGCGCGCTGTCATCTTAAGTGGGCGGGCCAATTAAGGCCTATCCAGTGTGATGTCCGCCAGGAGGCGCTAGGCCCTCCCTGTGCAGATTGGGGGGGCGGGTAATTCCCTCAGCCGGGAATGCGCTCTTTCACGCGATGCCTCAGGGAGATCGGCTCAGAATTAAAACGTTGAAGGTAAATGTTGAAAAAATTTCCCTGACATGTCCCCTCATGCGACACTGCCGCATGAGTTGGGACATTTCCATCACTTTAACTCAAACATTTATTACATTTTTAAAAGCTCTCATGAAACCTCATCCCACCCATGGACGAGGTTTCATACTTTTCCAGAAGCCTGCCAGGGCTCCCAGCCTGCCCACCAACCCTAAAGTTGGACGGGGAGCTTCATTAATTATGTTAATGATTTTTTAAATGGCCTCAATAGGCCGTTGAGAGGTCGGCGAGCGCACAGCTGATTCGGCTGCACCCCCGCCGATCTGAAAATGGAGATGACGTGGGATAACGTCAGGAGTTCCACCCAACGTCATCCCGCATCATTTTACATGTCAGCGAGCGGGCTTTGCCCCCCTGCCCTAAAGATCCTGCCCATGGTATCTGAAGAGAGAGAGAGCTGTTTTTCAGTTTCACACACTTCTGGCTAGGCATTCTAAGGTCAGTCTATAATCCAGAAGAATCCAAAATCTGGAAATGACTTGGTCCCAAGCATTCTGGACTGAAGAGGTTACTGTGTATCTTCAGTCACAGACACGGAAACTTAGTAGCACCGGGATGAGGATAATGAGGATAACTTAAACACCCAAAAATAAGTGAATTTGGGTCAAATTTGACGTAAAAACTTTAAAAAACTTAAACAGCAACTTAGCCTGCTTCAAACCTACTCACTTCTGGTTTTAACAGAGGCTCTTAGGAGTTCGATAGGTCATTGAAGCCTTATAAGGAGATTGCGAATTTTCATCTCAAAAGGGTTTCCAATTTAAAACCATGTTATCTGATTTCCTGGAATTTGAAAGTGCTTGCAAACCAGGAAGAGAAGTACTTCCACCTTGCTGAATAAGCTAACATGTAAACATCTCCCCTCCCAGCACTGACACCCCGCCAACCCTGCGATCACTAACCCCATCTCTTCCCTAAAATATCCAATTCTGCTCCAGTTACATCTTAATCTCTGTCCAAGATCTACAACTGTCCCCCACACCCTCCCCTCCAACATCTCTCTACCTGCTCTCCATCTCCCAACGATCACAGCCTGGCACTTGCATAATTTTTGTGCAATCACCCTCAATTTAGCAATCCACCCCACTCCTCCTCACCCCCAATCTCTATACCCCAAAACTGCTACACCTATATTTTCCTGGGCTGCGGCATATTCTGCAATCAGGCTGGCTTCTGAGCAGGGAATTAAGATAACACTCATACCATGGATTAAAAAATTCACGTGTTCCAAAATCTTCAGCTCCAAAACATTGACCAATGAATATTGAGGCCAATGTGTCACCATTTTATAAGTTTAGTGCTATTTATGGTATCTGTATTACATATTGTAACTGTACTATAGATGGCTCCCTAATGGGTGCAAACATATATTATCAATTTAACCCCCATGTCTTTAATGTTACTTTGTCATTCTTTTGACAGGATATTCCAAATGACCTGGAAATAAAAGTAGCTAGGTGTTAAAACACCAAATTTGAATGTTTATTGATGCATTTAGGAAAAGATCTATTGTCCATTTCTGCAATGTAATTTCTATCTTTGGGCAGTGTTAAAATGAAACTTTATAGCTGCATCTGAGAATCAGACTTTTAACTTCAGCAGATACAACATAAGAAAATAAAACTCAGTTCATATAAATGTTCAGTATTCTCACACCATATCATAGCAAAGTAGTTACTCCAACATGATGGATCATGCATCAGTTGAATGATATGCAAATGAAATTCAGCAGAAATGTCCAAGGAAATATTTGATTTGTTCAACAACTTTGCTTTCAGGTTACGGTACAAACAAGCACCTGATGAAAGAAAGATAAAAACCTGTCCATTCTGAAATTAACTTTGGAAATAGATTATTTGAACATTCATATGAAACTTTCAACCTACAACCATCATATTTTAAAAATTGATGGAAATGTTCCCTTGGCACTATTTTTAAAAACTTTTTTAATACCTTTTTTAATTATTTCATGGGATGTGGGCATTGCTGGCTAGGCCAGCATTAATTGCCCTTAAGAAGGTGCCTTCTTGAACCACTGCAGTCCATATGATATATGTACACCTACAGTGCTCTTAGGAGCTCCAGGACTCTGACCCAGTGGCAGTGAAGGAATGGTAATATAGTTCCAAGTCACAATGGTGTGTGACTTGGAGGGGAACTTGTAGGTGATGGTGCTCCCATGCACCTGCTGCCCTTGTCCTTCTAGGCTTTAAGAGGTTGTGGATTTGGAAGGTGCTGCCAAAGGTACCCTGGTGAGTTGATGCAATGCATATGGACACAAGACAAATCTGATTCTACCTTATTTTATGCAGTGGCACAATCTCATCAAATGCTGTGTTAACCTTGTGTTTGTGATGAAATACACCATTTTATTTCAGGTTTATGCTAGTACAGTATCAGCGCACTATGCACAGAGTACTGTTAAGGAGCACCGTGTACAGAGCTATGCTATAGTAGTACTATACATGGCAATCAGGTACTAAAGCAAGTTTTACCACTAACAGTTAGGGATGGAGATGTTTGGATAGGGAATTCCAGAGCATGGGGCTTGGCAGCTGAAGGCAATGGTTAAGCAGTGAAAATTAGAATGCTTGGAGAACCTGGAGAGTTGTAGGGTTGAGCGAGCTTATAGAGACAATCTAGGACAAAGTCATGGGGAGACTTGAAAACAAGGATGAGAATTTTGAAATCAAGACATTACCAGACCAGTGGTAGCAGTGAATAAATCCAGAGCAAACAGTGTGAGGGAATCTGTGCTTCTAATATTTCTAGGCAGACCCTTATTGAAAAGGGAAATCAAAAAAGGAAACCGTAAAAAGGAAACTGACCCTTCCAGTTTCTGAGGAAACAAAAGCCATAACCGAAACTAGAAACCAAACCTTCTGGGCAGATTGAAACTGACTGAGGCTACAAGGACACAGAGGCATTCAAGCTCAGCAGTCGCAGTTGACGAGTCCAGGGTTGCAGCACAGGTAAATTGAGGAAGACAAAGGCTAGATTCAGAAGCTGAGAATAAGTTGCTGCAGCTGTTTCTGTTGCTTGAAGTTAACATTAGTGGATCTACACCATCCAGACTGAGTTGAAGAGGTCCTGCAGATGTGTCAATTTTGGTGAAGACTGTGTCCGTGGAACTCAGGTTAGTTGTGCACTGTTGTTGACTGGGATCAGGCTAGCTACCAGAAAGAGAGGAGCTGTAATTCTTTCTAAGGAAGACAGAATTTTGAAGAACTTTGTGACTTGAGTTTGATCGCCTATATATTGCGGACTATTGAACCAATTAGTCAGATCTGTCTTAGTTGTATCTGCCATTTAACATGCAATTTATAGGTCAAAATTGAATGAAATTTGCCTGTTAATTCATGTTTAACATGTTGATTCTGAGCTTTAGAATATAAGTGATTAGCTAAAATAGTATTTAGTGTTTGTTTTGTTTGACACTTGTATAGTAAAATTTTTCTATTTTAAAAAGTGGAATTTTGTGACTTAATTTTAATAACTAACTGGGATTTGAGATTTCTTCTACTTCAAAAAAAAGTTACTGGTCTCTACCAAGATTGTAACAACAGGACACAATTGTGTCATTAGAAAACAGCATATCATCCTACTCACTGAAAATAATGCCATTGGAGATCTGCTAGTGTACAAAAAATATCATTTGGATGATATAATTGCCATTTTTGGAATCAATATTTAGATAGACATGTTACACATCTGATGTCATTCCCTGCAGAGAGTTCTAGAAGTCCGAACAATGGTGAGGAGTTATCAGAACAACACCCCAATCTGTTTTCTAACAGGTTACAATGACTTACCAGAGCAAACTCCGAAAAAATCAGGTCATATATGTCTGATAGTGCTTGCCAATTTACTTATGTCAGTTGTTAACTGTCACCATGCTGTAAACTGATCAATAAGTGGTTTGGAAATGGTGCAAACCAATGATTTGATTTTCAGTTTTATACTTTAATGAAAAACATCACAGTATCAGCTTTCCACTACCTTTGTAGATCTTCAGTGATGCTAAAATGTGGCAATACTATGGCTTATGACATAATTCCATTTTGAAGTAGAAAACACAGTGGCCACAAAATTTGACACACAGAAGGAAAAAACAGTTTGGATCAGTACTCTTATTTCCCAATTTTTAGCGGTGTTCCATTTTAAGGTGTACAAGACCAGTTTGGACCAGTAGTCTTATTTCCCAGTTTTTATTGTTTTTTCTTCTGGGTATTGCCTGCTTGTGGGTATGGGGATGGCTTGACTATCAATTGAGGTGATGCAGGAAACATATGAGGGGACAGCAGGGGGCCCAGGTTGATTTAGGGCTAGTACAAGTTACAGTTAGCCTGCACTCCTTAAAAGGGATGTGCATTCTAGTTGCTGCAGGGGCGAGAAAACTGTTAATGGAAGAGTTTCTCAAAAAGAGGACAGGATAACGGTGCAGCAGGACAGAGAATGGGCACCTAGGCTCCCTGATGCAGCACTGGAAGCCTCAGTCTTGGAGGTAGAGAGGCAGAGAGAGGTCATCCTTTCGCAGGAGGCCTCCAGACATCTCCAGTTTGAAAGACATGGGAGCAGAGGCCCACAGAGATCAATGGAAGGAATCTGGCCCCAAGGACCTGTATACAGTGCTGGAAAATGTTCAATGACCTCATGAGTGGTTTAGATCAATGAATACCATTTTCATATATCAATCCATTACATCACCAAATATCAGCTTGAAATAGATAAAGAGATTAATGCTACAGACTTCGCTTTCCTGGAAACTGCTTAAGGATTTGTTTCTCAGTGGAATGATTGTTCTTAGGTGATGAGAGCTAGCTGGCCCAAAAAGGGGCCATGGTTAAACAAAATCTCTGCAATAGTGGGAGAGCAACTGGGCTCTCCCTCTGAGAGATACTTAATCTCTCTGAGGGATACTTAAAACAAATGACCAGACTACAAAACTGTATTAGGATTTTCAATTAACCTTGCTTAATTAAAAACAAAAACAGAATTACCTGGAAAAACTCAGCAGGTCTGGCAGCATCGGCGGAGAAGAAAAGAGTTGACGTTGCGAGTCCTCATGACCCTTCAACAGAACTTGAGTGAATCCAAGAAAGGGGTGAAATATAAGCTGGTTTAAGGTGTGTGTGGGGGGAGGGGGGGGGGGGGGTGGTTTGGGTGGGGGGAGAGAAGTGGAGGGGGTTGGTGTGGTTGTAGGGACAAACAAGCAGTGATAGAAGCAGATCATCAAAAGATGTCACAGACAACAGAACAAAGGAACATATAGGTGTTAAAGTTGGTGATATTTTCTAAATGAATGTGCTAATTAAGAATGGATAGTAGGGTACTCAAGGTATAGCTCTAGTGGGGGTGGGGGGAGCATAAAAGGTTTAAAAATAATGGAAATAGGTGGGAAAAGAAAAATCTATATAATTTATTGGAAAAAACAAAAGGAAGGGGGAAGAAACAGAAAGGGGGTGGGGATGGAGGAGGGAGCTCAAGACCTAAAGTTGTTGAATTCAATATTCAGTCCAAAAGGCTGTAAAGTGCCTAGTCGGAAGATGAGGTGTTGTTCCTCCAGTTTGCATTGGGCTTCACTAGAACAATGCAGCAAGCCAAGGGCAGACATGTGGGCAAGAGAGCAGGGTGGAGTGTTAAAATGGCAAGCGACAGGGAGGTTTGGGTCATTCTTGCGGACAGACCTTTTTACCACCCGCTTTGGGCTGCATTCACAAGCAACCCGACTCCAAGAAGAGCCGTTCCCGATGAGCCAGGGGCCGCTACCGGCCTCACACCGTCCTCAGGCTAAGCCTCGATCAGAAGGACTTGGGCCCCGGAGCATCGTCAGAGAAAGGTCTTCTATATGCCACATTTCCCGCGACCGCCAGGCGAGCAGGGATTCGGAGCTGGGCTGTTCCCTTTTCACTCGCAGTTACTAGGTTGCTTAATTAAGATGCTTGCTGAAATGTAAAAGTGAATTAATGTGTAGAAGTAGATGTTACTGTAGTGAACAACCCTATGCTTCAATAGTCTGATAAGTTTGAGCAGCTGAACCAAAGGAGGCCCCATGGTTAAGTACGTAACACATCTGCTTCTGAGCAAGGGGCTCTAGATTCGAGTCCCACTCCAGGCCTTGTTGACCACAGAAGGTGAATTCATGATGCAGTTCAACCTGCATTAGCCTGTTAATCCTTCTGTTACTTCCCCATTATTCCCCAAAGAGGAAAAAGTGTGCATGAAGAAACGAAACAAACAGTTGAACTGAATGGCCATTATGGTCAGCTTTTTAACAGACCTTACAAACAGCCTTAGACATAAATAACTGATTACAGAATAGAACAAATAATGAGACTTCTGCAAGTTAGCTTTGAAGATGGACTACACCTGTTCCTTGGGAGGATAAAGCTGATCAGAGACAATAGCTTGAGATAACATTAGAATAATGTAAAGATCTGACTGATCATCAACAGAAGGTACATGCAAAGGCTCAAAAAATTAATAACAAGTAGATAACATTAAAAAGTGGGCTTTCACAGAATAACAAAATTGTTATGGCGAAGGAGGTGGCCATTCAGCCCATCGTGTCTGCACCGGCTCTCTGAGCATTTTAACTTAGTGCCAATCTCCTGCCTTTTCCCTGTAACCCTGCACATTGTTTCTATTTAAATAACCATCCAATGCCCTCTTGAATGCCTCAATTGAACTTGCCTCCACCACTCTTCCAGACAGTGCATTCCAAACCTTAACTACTCACTGTGTGAAAAATATTTTCTCACCTCACATTTGCTTCTTTTGCAAAAAAATTGAAAACTGTGCCCTCTGGTTCTCAATCAGTTTACAAGCAAGAATGTTTTATCCTTATTTACTCTGTCCACATCCCTCATGATTTTGAAAACTTCTATTAAGTCTCCTCTTAGTCTTCTCCTCTCCAAGGAAAATAACCCCAACTTCTCCAATCTTTCTTCATAACTGAAGTGTTTCATCCCTGGAACCATTCTCAAACTTCTTCTGCACTCTCTCCAATGCGTTCACATCCTTCCTATAGTGTGGCACCCAGAACTATACACACTTCTCCAGCTGGGGTGTAACCAATATCTTATGTAAGTTCATCATAATCTCCCTGCTCTTGTACGCTATGCCTCTATTAATGGAGCCTAGAATATGGTATGCTTTAGTAACAGCTCTCTCTACCTGTCCTGCTACCTTTAATGACTTATGTACATATACACACTTCTCCAGCTGGGGTGTAACCAATATCTTATGTAAGTTCAACATAATCTCCCTGCTCTTGTACGCTATGCCTCTATTAATGGAGCCTAGAATATGGTATGCTTTAGTAACAGCTCTCTCTACCTGTCCTGCTACCTTTAATGACTTATGTACATATACACCCAGGTCTCTCTGCTGCACACCCTTTAGAATTGTACCCTTTGTTTTATACTGTCTCTTCATGTTCTTTGTGCTAAATTGTATCAGTTCACACTTCTGTGCCATGAACTTCATCTGCCACATATCTGCCCACTCCATCAATGAGGTTTAATTAAATAACTCAATGTTATATGGGATATTTCTAAATGAAGTAATTTTTTATCGGAGAGTAATGCCCATATCCAGGTGCCCACCCCTGACAAAGGGGTATAAAATAAGGCATTTTGGAGGCCTCAGAGCAATAGGTGGTGGAGAGAAACTCCAAAAGGTAGATCCATGTTAACATTCTTGGTTAGCTTGTCAAGTCATGAATATGTGAGGCATTGAGAAGAGAAGGGGAAGAAGAAAGAGCTGTTTGTGCATGCCAACCATGCTGCTTGTTCTGGACCAGGACTCGGTACTTGTCATTATTATATGTTTTTGCCATATAACTAGTGAGTTATATTCCATCTTAAACTCTGATTAAACTCAACATTCCCATCATATTAGTTGCAGTCAATCTTGATTTATTAGAAATTGATAATATTAACAAACTGGAAAGATTAAAATCACTATACAACCTCACAAGCCACTACAATCTGGTATGAAGTAGAAGCTACAGATGCTTTTTACCCACTCCCACAACCAACCACCCCTTTCATCCCCAACCATTCCCTTCTGCACTTATGCTTTCAGATACCCAACAGCAGCCACCACAGCCCAACAATGAAAGGCAAGAGCAGATGTCTGATGAAGAAGCACTCTCGATTGATTGAACATTTGCAGCCACCAGCTGTGATACTGGCATGGCATGTACTTTAGAGAGTAGCATTGAAGTGGGATCAGCACATATTGAGTCACAAATGGGCTGCAACAACGCCCAATATAAAAGATGGCACAGGTAAGTTCTGCTATAGATGACTCGGATAAGGACTTCAGTGGCATATAGAAGGTTGATTGGCATGGACACCTAAATACTAGTTCCATTAACAGGCCTGCCACAGTGCCTCTTGTCACTGTCAAGCAGCACAAAGGAATTAGTTTCCAGCTTGGCATAAGACATCAGAGATTGGAGCCCATCCTTTCCAGCATGGAACTGATGGTTAAATCCATGACAGCACTTGTGGATTCAACCATGATGCAGCAACTGATGGCTAATGTCTTAGTTTCCATTTCAGCAGAGGTAGAAGCTATCAAACATCTAAGTGCTGCAGGGAAAGCTAAAACTGAGGTCATGAGACCTCTGCTTGTTGACATGCAAGCCAAGCAGGTGCCATGCAGGCTTAAGCTGCTGCCATCCTGGCTACTAGTGTCCAAGGGGTTTGCAGGGTCTCACATAAGTCCAGTAATCTGAGCTCAAGATTCTTGAGGCACTGCCCCGGGGAAGTAGATGCAGATCTGTGGTACAGGATGGTAGCACTATGCTCCTACCACTTCGCCAGTGCCCTTCCTGGTGTTTCTCAGTTGACCAGCATAGACTTCTGCTGCTGCCCATGTCAAAGTGGAACTTTTTTTTTTTACAGTGCCAATTGTTGGAGTGCTATCTAGGTGATCAGGCAGCAGAGGGGAGTCATGTGTGATTCGATGTGGTGGTTCAAAGATGGTGGGAAGGGCTCACTGCTGCAGGAAGAAAACATTGTAACTGCTGCTGGGTTAGTGAGAATTCACCAACATAATAGTCTATGTATATGGTGCAATATGTATGCAACATTCAGGGAGTGAATCCCCTGCGCTCCCAGTAGATCTCCCTGTCAAGATGAAGTACCAAAAGAACCACATGCATGCAATCAATGGCTCCCTGTATCACTGTGAATCCTGCTATCCTGGCAAAGCCACCTGCCTGCTCTGCCTGCTTAGGGAGAAGACGATGAAGTCATCCCTTGTGTACAGGATCTTGGTTACCTCACTGATGCAGTAATACACCACTAACTGAAAATTGTTGTCGACATCACCGGCTCCAAACTAGAAAGATCCTTTTTTTAACTGATTCATGGATGTGGGTGTTGCTGGCTAGACCAGCATTTATTACCCATCCCTAATTGTCCTTGAGAAGGTTGTGGTGGGATGCCTTCTTGAACTGCAGCAGTCCATGTGATGTAGGTACACCCACAGTGCTGTTAGGTAGGGAGTACCTGGATTTTGACCCAGCAACAGTAATGGAATGGGGATATATTTCAAAGTCAGGATGGTGAGTGGCTTGGAGGGGAGCTTCCAGGTTGTGGCATTCCCATGTATCTGCTTCCCTTGTCCTTCTAGATGGTAGCAGTTGTTGGTTTGGAAGGAGCTGTCTAAGAAACCTTGGTGAGTTTCTGAAGTGCGTCTTAGATGGTATACGTTGCTGCCTCAGTGCATCAGTGGTAGAGGGAGTGAATGTTTGCAGGTGGGGTGCTAATCAAGTGGGCTGCTTCGTTCTGGATATTGTCAAACTCCCAAGTGTTATTGGAAGCAAGTGGGGAGTATTCCATCACACTCTACTTGTGCCTTGTAGATGGTCAACAGGCTTTGCAGAGTCAGGAGGTGAGTTACTTGTCACAGGATTCCTAGCCTCTGACCTGCTCTTGTAGCTACAGTATTTATATGGTTAGTCCAGTCCAGTTTCTGGTCAACAGTAACCCCCAGGTCGCTGATAGTGGGGGATTTAACATTGGTTGTGCCATCGAATGTGGTGATGGTTCAATTCTCTCTTGTTGGAGATGGTCATTGCCTGACACTTGTTACTTGCCACTTGTCAGCCCAAGCCTGGATATTGTCCAGGCCTTGTTGCATTTAGACATGGACTGCTTCAGTATTTGAGGAGTCACAAATGGTGCTCAATATTGTACAATCATCAGTGGCTATCCCTATTTCTGACCATACGGTGGAAAAAAGGTCATTGATGAAGTAGCTGAAGATGGTTAGGCCTAGGACACTACCTGAAGAGCTCTTGCAGTGATGTCCTGGAACTGAGATGAATGACCTCCAACAAGCACAAATATCTTCCTTTGTGCTGGGTATGACTCCAACCATCAGAGAGCTTTCCCCGGATTCCCATTGATTCCAATTTTTCTAGGGCTCCTTGATGCCATACTTGGTCAAATGCTGCCTTGATGTCAAGGGCAATCACTCTCACCTCACCTCTAGAGTTCAGCTCTTCTGTCCATTTTGGACCAACGCTGTATTGAAGTCAGGAGCAGGATGATCCTTACAGAACCCAAACTGAGCATCAGTGAGCAGGTTATTTCTAAGCAAGTGCCACTCGATAGCACTGTTGGTGAGCCCTTCCATTAGTTTATTGATGACTGAGAATAGACTGATGGGGCGGTAATTGGCCTAGTTGGATTTGTCCTGCTTTTTGTATAAAGGACATACCTGGGCAATTTTCCACATTGCTGGGTAGATGACAGTGTTATAGCTGTACTGGGACAGCTTGGTGAAGGGCCCAACAAGTTCTGGAGCTCAAGTCTTCAGTACTCTTGCCGGAATGCTATCAGGGCACATAGCCTTTGCAGTATCTAGTGCCTTCAACCATTTCTTGATATTATGTGGAGTGAATCAAATTGGCTGAAAACTGGCATCTGTGATGCTGGGGACGTCTGGAGGAGGCCGAGATAGGTAATCAACTCGACACTTCTGGCTGAAGATTGTTACGCTTATGTGCTGGGCTCCGCCCACCATTTAGGATGGGTATATTTGTGGAGCCTGCTCCTCCACTAAGTTGTTTAATTGTCCACCGCCATTCATGAATGGAGGTGGCAGGGCTGCAGACCTTGGATCGGATCCATTAGTTGTGGAATCACATAGCTCTGTCTATTGCATGATGCTTACGCTGTTCGGCCCGCAAGTAATCCAGTGTTGTAGCTTCACTAGGTTGACACTTTATTTTTAGGTATGCCTGATGCTGCTCTTGGCATGCCCCCCTGTACTCTTCATTAAACTAAGGTTGATCCCCTAGCTTGGTGGTAATAGTAGCATGGAGGATATGCTGGGCCATGAGGTTCCAGATTGTGTTTGTGTACAATTCTGCTGCTGCTGGCCCACAACGCCTCAAGGATACCCAAGCCTCGAGTTGCTAGATCTGCTTAAATCTATCCCATTTAGCACAGTGGTAGTGCCACACAACACGATGGAGGGAATCCTCTATGCGAAGATGGAACTTTGTGTCTGCAAGGACTGTGCGCTGGCCAGTCCTACCAATACTGTCATGGACTGATGAATCTGAAACAACAAGATTGGTGAGGATGAGGTCAAGTATGTTTTTCCCTCCTGTGGTGTGGAAATTTGATGCCCACTAGCAGTAATATCCTTGCCCTGCTTTATGGCTTCAGTTCCAGTGACCACCTCCCTAGTGAAGCATAGCTAGCTCAGACACTACTCTTGGCTAAGGTGGAGATAAAAGGTAGTGTTCTCTGAATACACTAGGTGGATATGGCCTTTTGTTGACAACTCTCTTACTCTTCTATCTGTGCACAGTATCACCACTCTGCTGCTTCTGTTGCTGCAGCCCAAGAGGGATTGCAATTTTTCTCACATTACTGAGGGCAATGCTTCTGGTCAGAGGACTTTAAAATCCACACCACTTTTTGCAAAGGGACAGCACCATTCCATTTTAACTCAAAAAGAACTTGTCTGAGCTCCTCCAACAACAGTACTGTATTTCCGCTAACTCTGCAGCAATAAAATAATTTAAAAAGCATATCAGCTACAATGTGCCCTCTAAATTCTTTTCATTGTGCAAAGCAGTTTCACTTGAATGTGCAGTACCTGTAAATTTTTATGCAGTAACAGAAAGGGGACATTTTATGCGAACCCTGTGTGGTGACTTCTGGATTGCAGCACAGCTCCTCGCAGGAAAAATAGCTTGCCTGTAAGTTCCATGGTGATACCTTTTGAATAGGGCTCGTGGGGATCCCTGACGTTAAGCTGTGCATATTTAAGACCTGTTAACAGCACCAACAGTGCCCAAAATAGCAGATCGGACAAGCAGTTCACTGCTAGACTCTGACTGGTGTCACCATCTACCCACTCTGCGAGATTCCAGTACATGCATGCGATGGCCACACTATTATCGTTCCTGTCATGGTGATCGGTGTGGGCCATGCCATAAGTCAACATGGCAGATCCCATGCCATTTTCTTTGGAGTCCAGGCACCTGTAATGCCAAAACCAGTCATGTTAGGGAGCTGAATTTATGGCCAGTGACTCAGGTCATACTGTTTATCTTTTTTACTGTCCTGCAGAAAAGAATGATAAAATTTATTGCTGATCCTCAATCATAGCAAATCAGGATGAATATTGTTAATAATATTGTTGGAGGCAAACTTGGTAGCTGAAACATAAATCAAAGCTAATTTACTGACTGCCTTATTTTGTAATCAGGAAAAAATGCTGCATTATTATTCAAAATCACAATTTGTCAATGCATCATTTTGTTTTTACATATTATAAGTGAAGTAACCAAATGTGTCATAAAAAACTGACTACAGCTTGACTTCTCAAAAATTAATTTACGAACAAAGCAATCCAATTTTAATTTAAAATAATTATTATATAATCTTCCTTAATTTCCCATTAGATCTATCAGACCTACTCCCTGGCTTCTGCCAAAGTCCTGAAGATACATGAACATACTCGCCAATTCATTTCACCTCATTGTAAACAAGGAACTTGCCTTTGATCAGCACTGAACTCTTACCCTGGCCCCACTCGGAAGCTCACATATGAGGAATCATGGATGTGAATCTGTGTTCTACAAATCCTTGGCTGAGAACATATATACTGCACCACCACTCTGCACTTTTGCAAATGATGACTTAGACAGTCACTAATGCATAACAAGGCTTTGTCTACAAAGCTACAATTGGCCTTCCTCAACTTTTGCCAGTGATAATTAAATAAATTCTTGCAATATGTCTGACATATAATGGTATTTTCTCTGATTTTTTCTGTCTCATTCGCTTTACTTTTTTTCACCTTTTCTTTACAACTTCGATTCCATTGCTTCTTTTTCCATTTTTTTCATTTTATAACAAATATTTTTTATTCCTTCATTTTCTTTTGTTTTAGTTTCTCAGATCCTTTGTCCTCAACATCGACTCCAGAGCCCATGAAGTCTCATGGCATCAGGTCAAACGTAGGCAAGGAAATATCCTGCTGATAACCACGTACTGCCCCCAACACCCTGCCCCCCTCAGCTGATGAATAAGTACTCCATGTTGAACAGCACTTGGAGGGCACACTCTGAGTGGGGAACTTCAATGTCCATCACCAAGAGTGGCTCAGTACCATCGCTAGAGACTGAGCTGGCCAAGCCCTGAAGGACATAGCTGCTAGACTGGGTCTGTGGCAGGTGGTGAGGGAAAAACATACTTGACCTCAACCTCACCAACTTGCCTGCCACACATGCATCTGAGTATCACAGCATTGGACAGAGATGAAGTCGGATCTTCAAATTGAGTATATCCTCCATCGTGCTGTCTGGCACTACCACTGTACTAAATGAGATAGATTTTGAACAGATGTAGCAACCATGAAGTGCTGTAGGCCATCAGCAGCAGCAGAATTGTACTCAGCCACAATCTGTAACCTTATGGCTTGGCATATCCCCATGACCATTTTACTATCAAGCCAGGGGGGTCGACCCTGGTTCAATGAAGAGTGTAGGAGGGCATGCCAGGAGCAGCAGCAGGCATACCTAAAAATGAGGTGTCAACCTGCTGAAGTTGTAACACAGAACTATTTGTGCACCAAACAGCAAGTCATAGACAGAGCTAAGCGATCCTACAACCAACAGACCAGATCTAAGTTCTGCCATATCCATTTGTGAATGGTGGTGGGCAATTAAACAATGCATTGGAGGAGGAGGCTCTGCAAATGTCCCCATCCTCAATGATGGAGGGGACCAGCACATTAATGCAAAAGATAAGGCTAAAGCATTTGCAACAATCTTCAGCCAGAAGTGCCGAATGGATGATCCATCTCGGCGTCCTCTGGAGGTCTCCAGCATCACAGATGCCAGTCTTCAGTTAATTTGATTAACTCCACATGATATCAAGAAATGACTGAAGGCACTGGATAGTGCAAAGGCTATGGGCACTGACAATATTCCGGCAATAGTACTGAAGACTTGAGCTCCAGAACTTGCTGCACCCCTAGTCAAGCAGTTCCATTACAGCTACAACACTGGCATCTACCCAACAATGTGGAAAATTGCCCAGGTATGTCCTGTACACAAAATGTTGGACAAATGTAACACAGACAATTACCACCCCATCAGTCTACTCTCGACCATCAGTAAATTGATGGAAGGGGTCATCAACAGTGCTATCAAGCGGCACTTGCTTAGCAGTAACCTGCTCACTGACAGTCAGATTGGACTCAGGCAGGGTCACTCAGCTTCTGGCTTCATTACAGCCTTGGTTCAAACATGGACTAAAGAGCTAAACTCCAGCTTTGAGGTGAGAGTAACTGCCCTTGATATCAAGGCAGCATTTGACTGAGTGTTGCATCAAAGTGTCCTTGCAAAACTGGAGTCAATGGGAATTAGGGGGAAAACTCTCCACTGGTTGGGGTCATACCTGGCACAAAGGAAGACGGTTGTGGTTGTTGGAGGTCATTCATCTCAGTTCCAGGATATCACTACAGGAATCCTTCAGAGTAGTGTCCTAGGCCAAATCATCTTCGGCTGCTTCATCAATGACCTTAGTTCCAACATACAGTCAGAAATGGGGATGGTCACTGATGATTGCACAATATTGAGCACCATTTGTGACTTCTCAAATATGGAAGCAGTCCATGTCCAAATGCAACAAGACCTGGACAATATCCAGGCTTGGGCTGACAAGTGGCAAGTAACATTCATGCCACACAAGTGTCAGGCAATAACCATTGCCAACAACAGAAGACCTAACCATTGCTCCTTGACATTCAATAGCATTACAATCACCGAATCTCCCACTAACAACATCCTGGAGGTTACCATTGACCATGAACTAAACCGGACTAGCCATATAAATACTGTGGCTACAAGAGAAGGTCAGAGGCTAGGAATCCTGTGGTGGTTAACTCACCACCTGACTCCACAAAGCCTGCCCACCATATACAAGGCAAAAGTCAAGAGGGTGATGGAATACTCTCCATTTGCTTGGATGACTGCAGCTCCAAAACACTCAAGAAGCTTGACACCATCCAGGACATAGCTGCCCACTTGACTGTTTGTGGATGGGGTACCAATCACTCCCTTCACCACTGACGTACAGTGGCAGCAGTGTGTACCATCTACGAGATGCACTGCAGGAACTGACCAAGGCTCCTTAGCAGCTTCCAAACCCACGACTAATACCATCTAGAAGGACAAGGGCAGCAAACGTATAGGAGCACCACGACCTTGAAGCTCTCCTCCAAGCCAGTCACCATCCTGACTGGAAATATACTGTCATTGGGTCAAAATCCTGGAACTCCCTCTCTAACAGCACTGTGGGTGTACCTACACCACGTGGACTGCAGCGGTTCAAGAGGGCAGCTCCCACCACCTTCTCAAGGGCAATTAGAGATGGGCAATAAATGCTAGCCTAGCCAGTGATGCCTACATCCCATGAATGAATAATACAAAAAAAATCACCACCTGATCCATTGGCTGTACCTTGGCTGTGGTGTTGGGAGGCACAATCAACAGTTTCACGCTCTTCATGCCAGCAGTATTCAGGTGCCTGGGGCAGTTGTCTGTAATGACAATCTTCCTTTTCTTTCATTTATATTATTTGTCTACTTTTCTAATCCACACCTTAAAAATGCTGGAGATCAAGCATCCAGCCAGTTTTGTTAGCCTCATTCACTGCTGACCATGCCTTGTCTTGCATTGATCCAGTCATCTTGAACCGCTGTAGCTGAACTCCATGTGGCCCAGCTTCTTTGCCTGGGCAACTTCCCTATCCTGCAGGATTGGACAGAGATGGGAATGTTCTCTGCTCAGGCTGCCTTGAACCACGTTAGCAGAGTTCTTTGTAAACCTTAAAATGGATAACCAGTAAAAAATGGGAAATAAGAGTACTGGTCCAAACTGTTTTCTCCTTCTGGGAGTAAATTGTGATCAAATTGTTTGTTGCTATATATTTAGAATCCCCTGGAGAGGATTTTACCGTAGGGTCCTGCACAGGTGCACAGCGGGACCACAGAGAGGATTTTAATTGGCAGCCAATTAAGAGGGCACAGCCAGGACCACTGCCCAATTTAAAATGGTGACCCACCTCTCCGAACTGCCAGTCCAATTACAGAGCTGGCAGCTTGACAGCATCACCAATAGATGTGACCACAGCTGAGGCTATAGGCAGAATGAAAGAGCGCCTCCAATTTGAGAATTAAAAAAAAATTCCAGGGACAGGCAGTCCGGCCCCAGCCCGGCAATCAAGGGATGAACTCTACAGTGGCAACATGTAGCAACATACCCGCTGGGGGGCGGGCAGGCATTGTCACCAGGACTCCCTTCCATAGGACATGGAATCCCTGGGGAGGAAGGCCCCCTCCTCATCGGAAAGCCACCTCGATGTACCTGGCAGTTGCCCCGCATGGCAGAGGGCGGTTTCCGGGCGGTAAAATGCCATTGGAGGTGTAAAATAACCATTATGAGGCCAGTTCATTGGACTAATTGGCCACCTACCGACAGGCAGTGGGCAGCCAAGCCTCTGCCATTCCCATAATCTGGGTAGCAGGAAGAGGTTGGGCTTCATCCTGACACCTTACATCAGTATTTTACCAGATCTCCTGCCTCCTCGAGCTGGTAAAATCCCAGCTCCGGTTTTCTGTAGCGATGATATCGGAATTACATTAACCGGAGCACAAGCACATTACTGAAATAAACACAAATGATCAAGATGACATTGTATGCATCAATGATGTCATCACTTCTGCCTTTAAATTCAAGACTGTACTGGAGCTGTAATCATGAAATCTAAAAAATGTCATTTGCAATATAAATAACAACTTTTTTGTTTGAATCATAGCTTGAAGAGTTCTCTTTATTTGATTTGTGGATATGTTTAGCTTGTTTTTTTTGCATATTGTGTAATGTGAAAAAAGGCTCATTCAACTATTCTGACCATTGGTTCATGACAAATCTTTTCTTCTTTCAAGCCACCTAACTGAAAATCAGAAAAATAAAAAGCTGTTCAGAATTTATGACAAAATTTATTTTACCACATATATTGTCAAGTAAGCATTTGTCTTATTTTATTTCTTAAGTAAAAATGAAAAAAAAAAAGACTTTCATAGTGACCACATTCAAAAGCATAAGACCTAACGAGACTAAATCAATGTTTGCTGTAAAGTATGTTTTTAGCTTCCACCCTTTCTTTTTACAATACGTATGTGAATACATTTACCAATTTCAGGTTTAAAATGTGCTTAGTTTTATAGCACAGCGTGAATTCTTGACACCTAAAAATAACTTGCATTATATTAATCTGTGGTCTTGACTTCATAGACTAGTATTATCAAGAGAATTGAATGCATCACACAGCACTGCATTGTTGCCATGGCAATTTCATAAGATAGCTCAAGAGGTCTGATCCAAATGCAATACAGTACATAAAATCTATCATCTTGAAACACACTGCGCGTACCATCTTCTGATTCCTGGAAAGAAGCACCGAACACAAGATTCATTTTACATTAAAGATTCCAAAATCATTGCAAATAACATTTATTTATAATTTTAATTTTGCAAAAGCACAATCGCAAACAGGCAGATAACTTAAATTTGATAAATCTTATGAATTACTCAATGGTTTGGCAAAATATTTGTTTAACCCTGAGGCCCAAGTTCACAATGATATGATTGAGGTATCTTTAAAGTTTTAAGTTTTCTCTATGTGAAACAACTGGAGAATTCCACTCAGTTTATAGTTGTCATATAGATGTGGTAATTAAAAAGATCTGCTGTACAAGTGTCTCAGGAATGTGCCTTTTAGCTAAAGGGTTATCCTTGACATCCCCTTATGGCCATGCTGCTGATGCTCAACAGAAGTACAGCACCTCTATTTCCTGTGGTACTGTGCATGTGTGCTAGACATCCTCTCTGCAGCCTTGGGTGCTCTCCCTCTCTCCTTTTCCAGGAAGCAAAAGCAGAATCCCAAATGGGAAACTCACTATGGCCTGTCTGAAGAGTGAGGGAGGACCAACCTGCAGCGAATAGCAGACATGCAGAGAGCAAATTAGTTATCAGGAAACAAATAAAATTGGAACTTAGTGAAGAAATCAATATTCTGTAAAGCAATCAGGTATCTGTATTCGACTCTTTAAAATAATTTCTGGCCTTTTCCAAGTACTGAGCAATACTGAAATAACTTTTTATTTGGCCATTGTTACTACTGAATACCAACAAGGCACAAATAATGGAAATATGGGTGTATGATCACTATTTCATTTACAAGAACTCATCTAAACATTGGCAGGTGCACCCACTAGCTAGAGACATGGAAAAAACTAGAAATTATATGATAACATTTGGTCAATGTAAAAGTGGGTGGGGATTTGATGTTTTGGGATCTCTGTCCATTTTCTGCTCCCATCTGCTTGAGCTTTGTGCTATACTTTGCATAAAACCTACTCTCACATTTCTTTGTTCTTTATTAACAACTGCTTGGGAATTTAGTAAATTTACAATTGGAAAGAAGGAAAAAAAAAGGTGGAAAGAATTTAGACTTTAGAAGAGAGTTAAAGAAGAATGAAAAGAAGAAACATGTATTTACAGCACTTTAAATGTCCTTGGGTTAACACAAATATTTTTGAAGTGTAGTCACCATTGTTGTTAGTGGTTTATAAAATGAAGCAAGTGAAAAATAAACTATTGAAGCAACAATGGGATAGGATTTGAAGATATTAGGACATCAGAACAACACAAATGTTATTAATGTGTAAATCATACAGCAAATTTAGGGGATCCTAAAAATATGCCTTGATTTGAAAATCTGTATAACTTGCTGGTTGACTTACTGCCCCAACATTCATTTCACACAAATGAAACCTCGACTTTAGTTGCCCTGTTATTTTGAAGAACTTGCCTGATTTTCACCTGAATTGCCCTTTAAACTCACCACAAAAGATATTAAGCCTAGCAACTAATAGTTCAAGTATCTTTTGATGATGTGATGATGATCATTATTGACGGCCAATCAATCTCTCTGGTCCAGAAAGTGAACAATTTAAACTGTTCAGTCTCAGTCCCTCAGGTTGAGAATTGTTATTAGAACTTTAAAAAATGACAACATTTAATGTTTTCCTTAATTTTCCTATCTGTCTCTATATTACCTCTCTCTTAATCCAATCTTCATTCCCTCTCTTTATTTCTTTTTCTATATCTGATTTGACATGGAACTCATGATCCATCCCCCTTCTAGGTCATTTGTCTTTTTATTTCTCAATCCTTCAATCTCATTGTTTAAGAACATACACTGTTGGTAAGATTCCACCATTCAATAAGGGTTCAAATGCCCTAGTTATTCTATCATCATTTGCACTTCCTGCAAGCTAGGGTGCAAACAAAACTTTGAGCTTAAGCATTCAGGTTAAGTCTACCTAACGGTATTTGATGTGAGGTGCCCTCCAAAGTCCAGTCCAATGAGACAGAACTGTTGACACAGAACAGCAGGTCAATCATCAGCCAAGAGGGAAATCTACATCAACATTTTACATGATATCCTTCATCAGGTTAATCATAGTACACTTTAAAATGTTACAACATATTTCCACAATATAAGCATAGTATCAAAATTAAAAAGTATAAATTTATTTATCTTCATTATACAGTGCAGCTAAATTGAGAAATGAAAACACAAGCAGCAGAATTTTCTGTGCACGCTGGCATCAGGTGTGTTTGGTGGCATAAGCGGACAATATGGCGAGAAGACCAAAAATCAGTTTCACGATGTTGTGAAACTAGTTTGCGATCTTCCGCTCAGCCCATCAATGGTGGGCTGTGTTTTCCGCCTTCGGACATTGGGAACCTCATTGTAATACATCTGCGTCATTAGAAGGCCAGTCCACAGGAATCACATCCCTGCTCCACTGGATTGTCCACCCACAATCATGCTGACATTTTTCACAACAGCATATATAAGGCGTGCACTTGGCGGGCTGCACTTTGAGGGGAACTTGGAAGTGAGTGCACAGTAACATTGCACAGCGTTCGCAAGGATTGCCTGTTAGATTTCAAGGTTGAGCTGACTTGGGCCAGGTAGGGCTGCCCTGCGGTTGAGGCACGTTGGGGGAGGTGGGGGGCAAGGACTGCCCTGCATGTACAGAGTGGGGTGAAGGGAAGCGGCCACGCCTTAAGGAAACCCTTGTATAAAGTGATCATTCCTCTGTAGCTGAGACAGAGTGTGAATGGTGATATCTATTGAACCAGCAGTGAGTGAGCAGTCTGAAGATGTGTGATGGGTTTGAGAGTGAGAGGGTTGAGAGTGATGAGAACAGTGGCTTACCCTGGCGGAACAGAGAAGATCATTCATCCTCTTGTGGCACTGGGTGGCTGTCCTCTTTTACAGGACGTTGGCGCTGACCACCATCTCCCAACTGGATTGGTGATGTTGCTGCCCATCCTAGGGTCAGAGCCAGGATAGAAGACATCGCGGCTGGCTTCCCTTATGTCCAAAAGGTGCTCGAGAGACACATCATTGAACCTGGGGGTTGCAGTTTTTTTTTTACTTTTGGGGCCAAGCCTTCTGTGCAGCAGCCCTGGGCTGGAAGCACTGAGAGGATTGCATGCACTGCACTTTAAATACGGGGCTTAGCCTGATGAAGCGGCGAGATGGTGTCATTGCAGGTGAATGAGAGCCTGCTGCCATGGAAATGGTGTGTTTCCTGGAAATGCATAATTAATGCGGCGGGTTTGGGATGATACAGCGTGAGAAGGCGCCCTTGCAGCCAGTGGGTAAAATGTTGTTTTTCCCGCCCGCTACCACACTTAGTGCAAATCTGGGATGATTCTGCCCAAGGTGCTTGAAATATTCAAGCAGACCAATCAGCTTCTGTAAAAAAAATGGTTTCATGTAAAAAGGCCATTAAATTTATCCCTATCGCATCAGAATTGTTCATCTATCTTTGTTATTCGATGCTTGCAAATGACACACCCATAATCCCAAAATGTAGTATACCATTAAAAGTGCATAAAATGCCACAATGTCAATGTATCGTTCAATTACTTTTTACCAACTTAAATATCCTAAAATAATAAGTTTCTACTAGGCTTTCACAGCTTAGTTCAAATGTGTGATGGATGACACATTACTGAAGATACATATCTTTCAAAATAAAATAGTTCATGAGAAATAATGTTACAAAATACTTAAGTATTTAAATGCTGACGCTCGAGAAAATATTATGGAATCCATGAACATGATCATTAAAACTCCAATAGCGGAGTTCATCCCTGCAGGCTGGATTCCACCATCTAATACACATCGCTTAGTTTTCCACTGACAATTGGCATCTGTCCCACATTACCCTGAATCAACCTAATCCCAAGCCTCAAGAGAGTAGCAGTGAGAAATTCATACACATAGCACCATTTCAAGTGGCATTGCACAGGCTGTTGATTCTCTGGGGACAGATAGTTCCACTGGTCACTACCTGCAAAGCATTCTTCGCAAATATTAATGAGGAGTGACTTGTGGTGCTCTCTGTCCCCAGGAACTTGGCATAGTCTATGTAGCACTGCGACACTTTGTAAAATAATTCCTCCAATGTGTTTATTGCTTGACACCCGTGAAAAATGAACAGCAACCTCTTTACTTCTTAAAATAAAACTGCAGATTTAATATTATCATTGACAATCCCTCGTGTTGAGGATGATTCTTCCTTCCAAATGGCAGAGTAGAAGTGAGATGTCAGTGTTGGCTCTGAGTTCGCAGATGGCTTAGAAGCCCTATCTCAGCCTTCCAGGCTTTTCCCACAGTGAGGACATTGTTTTTCAACCAGCAGACGGGGTGACAGATTATTGGCTCGAACAACAGCATTCTTCCCATTTCTCTCGTTGTTCTCTTGGTGGCTTCTTTTGTTGATTGGAAGATCTTGATACCCCTTTTGATGATGTTTTGCCATTTTAGTCATGATTGGGCATGTGCTTCCCATGTGTCAACGTTAATAGAATAAACATTCGTGGGGGCTTTGAGATTGTCTTTAAAATGTTTCCTTAGCTTTTCATGAGAGCAGACACCTTGGCATAGCTCTGGCAGTCTTGAATCAGGCATTCTGACAACATGTTCCATCCATCTCAGCTGACGTGAAATTATCATGGCCTCTGTGTAGCTTGGAGGATGCTCAAGTTTGTTCTTTTGGCCTTTCTCTTGATTCGCAAGATCCTTTTAAGACAGTGTTGATGGTGTTCAAGGCTTTGAAATGGCATCCATAAATTGTCTAAGCTTCACTACTGTAGAGAAGCTTGGGATGAACCACCGTCCATCAAGCTTTGAGTTTAGTGTTGAGTCTGGTGTCATGATTCTCAAAAACTCGAGTATGTAATTTACCATAGGTTGAACTAGCGCATTGGATTTGGATTTGTGTACTTCTTCATCGATGTCGGTTTTTTGGGACTGATAGCTTCCAAGATATGGGAAGTGAGGGAAATTTTCCAAAACTTCACCATGAATCTCAACTGATGACTTTGGATTTGATACATTTGGTGTGGGCTAGTAGAAGATTTTAGTCTGCCTGGTATTCAGGGAACATCCATGCTCTTGTACAGTTCAGTAAACATGTCAGCAATCTGTTGTGGTTTTTCTTCAGAGTGAACAGTAACTTATGCAATGTCAGGAGAAGAACTACAACAGATAGTTTTTGTATTATTCATTCAGGGGATGTGGGCATTGCTGGCTAGGCCAGCATTTATTGCCCATCCCTAATTTCCCTTGTTTAGAGGGCATCTAAGAATCAATCACATTACTGTCCAGGTAAGGATGGCAGATTTCCTTCCCTAAAAGATATTAGCGAACCAGATGAGTTTTTACAACAATGGTTTCATGGTCATCATTAGACTTTTAATTCCAGATTTTTATTGAATTCAAATCTCACCATCTGCAGTATTTTTATTATTTTTATATTCAAATCATTAAGAACTGATTTACCAATTCATTCAATCCTGCTTCCTTCCAGTCCATCTTCAGATCAATTAGAATGATATGGTGGGCTTGCAACTTCTGCACCTGCACTGCTCACTGCATGATATAGAGTCAGTCTGCACTTGGTTAGGAATATACACTTACAGTTTGCTTAGCCTGCCTTATGGAAAAAATACACAGTGTGGAAAACTACCCGGTTTTTTTCCACTCTAGGTTAAATATGTTACAAAATCATTTTTAAGTTATTAATGCAAAACCAAAATATCTGGTTCTCACAACAATATTTACCTCCACTCTCCAAGGTGGGTGGAGGCACATGGAACAATGTGGTAAATGATCTGGGGAGTAGGTGGCATCAACATTCGCACATGTACATCACATATTCTTAACTGTAAATAAAACTGTTTGATAAACATTATAAAAGTAGTTTCATGATTCCTTGTGTCCCTATTCTTGGAATGCTTCTTAACCTATTGATCTTGATCATGATTCTCATTTTCAAGGCAGAAAAAAATGTATTATCTATTTTACTGATATCTGATATGATGGGTGGAATTTTCAACACTTAATCCCTGCTGAAATGGTGGGACCAATAGTGGATTGCAAACCCAAAAGGCAAAGGAGTGTGCTTTACTATGACTCTTTAACTGAGCCATGGTATTAGAATCCCATTTCTGGTTCCCCTGAGGGCAGATGGGATTATGCACTAAATCTGTCAAAGGAAGGATTTCTAATTAAAGGGATTCCAACAGGTGTCAGGAAGGTTCAACTGCACATAGATTTTTGAGGCTGTAGCAACCACAGTAATGAAGAGAAGACCTGCCAAGGTTGCTTCCTGGGAGTCTCACTTTTACCTGGGAGGTCCTGCTCAGGGATCTGAGGGACTGCAGTGGGGTGAACTTTCTCAAGGACAGGAGAAAAAAGACAACGTCTCTAAACAAGCAGGCATGCATGGAATATAAACAAAGTGCTGGAAAAACTCAGCAGGTCTAGCAGCATTCATGGAGAGAGAAACAGAGTTAGCGTTTTGAGTCCAACGTGACTCTTCTTTGAAATACTGTGCATGGAAAAGGCTGAGGAAGTCAGTAGCAGAAGTGTAGTTCCTTTAACCTGGAGACAGTGTGCCAAGATGATCCAGGACCTCAGGAGGGCAGGAAAGGGGAGATGCCTTGCCCTTTTTCAGGTATCAAGACCCTTTTCTCATGCTTTTTAATTCATTCATGGGGTGTGAGCATCACTGGCTAGGCCAGCATTTATTGACCATACCTAATTCCCCTTGAGAAGGTGGTGTTGAGCTGCCTTCTTGAATTGCTGCAGTCCATGTGGTGTAGGTACACCCACAGTGCTGTTAGGGAGGGAGTTCCAGGATTTCAACCCAGCAACAGTAAAGTAGCGGCGATATATTTCCAAGTCGGAATGAGTGAGTAGCTTGGAGGGGAACTTCCAGGCAGTGGCATTCCCATCTGTCCACTTCCCTTGTCCTTCTAGATGGTAGCAGTTGTGGGTTTTAGAAGGTGCTGTCTAAGGAGGCTTGGTGAGTTCCTGTAGTATGTCTTGTAGATGGTACAATTTGCTGCCAATGGACATCAGCGGTGGTTGGAGTGAATGTTTGTGGATGGGCGCCAATCATGCGGGCTACTTCGTCCTGGATGGTATCAAAGTTCTTGAGCGTTGTTGGAGTTGCACTCATCCAGGCAAGTGAAGAGTATTCCATTACACTCCTGACTTGTGTCTTGTAGATGGTGGACAGGCTTTGGGGAGTCAGGAGGTGAGTTACTCGCTGCAGGATTCCTAGCCTTTGACCTGCTCTTGAAGCCACAGTATTGATATGACTAGCCCTGTTCAGTTTCTGGTCAATGGTGACCCCTCCAGGATGTTGATAGTGGGAGATTTGATGATGGTAATACCATTGAATGTCATGGAGCGATGGATAGATTCTCTCTTGATGGAGATTGTCATTGCCTAGCACCTGTGTGGCACGAATGTTACTTGTCAGCCCAAGTCTGGATATTGTCCAGGACCTGCTGCATTTGGATATGGGCTGCTTCAGTATCTGAGGAGTCACAAATGGAGAACATTGTGCAATTATCAGCGAACATCCCCATTTCTGACTTTATGATTGAAGGAAGGTCATTGATGAAGCAGTTGAAGAGAGTTGGGCCTCGGACACCACCCTGAAGAACTCCTGCAGTGATCTGCTAGAACTGAGATGATTGACCTTCAACAACCACAACCTCTTCCTTTATGCTAGGTATGACTGCAACCAGTTGAGAGAGAAATTTTCCCAGCATTCTCCTGCACACTTTTCAGAAAAACATTCCTTGCAGTTCCACTTATTCCTCTCTCCAGGAATCTCTTGTCCAAAAAGTCAACAACCATGCTGATCTTAATTCTATTGACCTCTCACATCCTTGTCCTTCCCTTCTTTCCATACAAGCCATTTCTAGCATTCATAACTCACTGTTTTCTCTATTGCAGAAGAGAACACACAATCTCAGGGAGAGTCAAAGACATGGGGGTAGGAGGTGCTGAGCATTGGTGCTCCAGTGACAAGTACCTTGACAGCCTCTAGCAATTCATGCCTACCTGGCCCACTGTAAAGGAGGTCTCGTTCCAGGAGGCTGCAGATATCAGCCATGAAAACCTGAGCCTCCTGAGGTACTGGTAATCACACATGTCAGGAGAGCTGATCCTCTGCCTGTAGAAAGTGTTAGGGGTCTTGACTCTTTCAAGCTGGATCTCCATGTCCGTGCTCAATGCAGCAGTATGTGGTTGAGCAGAAGGCAAATGATGCAGAGGCTGATGTTGCTCCTGTGGCTGCTGGTGCTGTTGTTGTCACTGCTCCTCTTGTTCTTCATCAGAGGCATAGAACTGCATAAACTGCTCCCAGGCCGTTGGAAAGCCTAGCAGCAAGGAAGTGCAGCTGAAGGTGAGTGAAGTGAAGTGTAAGACAGGAGAAGTGACTTCCAAGAAGTTTGCAATCAGCTGCCAAGGTGTGAGAGCAGACTCTCAGAAGTGCCATGAACAGCAGTATCTCTGCTGAGCATGACTGCAGTTCTTTAGTTTGACTAATCAAAGGCTTTCCAGCCTGCCAGTTTCACTGAAGAAGCCTTAGCAACCTGGCGAGTTGCTGACACTTGGAAATAGGTCTAGCGGCTGTTAAAGCCAGAATGCGGGGTTAAAAAATATTCATTTGCTCGTTTGTATAACCTAATTACCTTCCTGACAACTCCAAGAGGTTTCTCTGCTTGCCTTCAAATCCATCCAGGTGAAATGCTGAAAGCAGGTGTGATGATGTCAGGCTCCTGATCAGATGTCACTTTTAGGTGGTTTAACTCCCCTGTACACACTCAAACCTGCCACTACCTGCCCTTGAAAATACGCCCCCCCCCCACCCCCCACCCTTCAACGATGATTACGTTCTTTCTGCTGCTGAGTGGTATTGGTGAAGTGAGTTGCTCTACAACTATTTCAATTATTTTGCTTTACTGTGAGTAAGACACAAAAGAACAAGCAATAGTTTTATTGCATAAGTCCAGCTGTTGTGAGTAGAAAAGGGTGGGGGGATCATGCTAGGTTAGGTAGTGAAAATAAGGCCAAACTCACACCAGCCTGGTCTTTACTAATATTTCAAAACTGTTAGATTTGGAGACAGGTAAGTAGTGTATTTCATCCATTTAGCAGTAATTAATTAGTGCCAGTGCCAAAATCATTTTACCTAACAGGTACCATTACTACTAAGTAATAAACAATCAAAAAGGTATTATATTTAGCACCAGCTGAATTGTTCATGCCACAAATGTTTGCAGTTATGAACCCATAGAACACAGTACCTTACAGGCATTAATTGGGAACCAAATTTTTAGGTTTTTGTTATTTTCTATTCTTTCATTTTACACAAGTTATGCATACGTAGATGTGTCAGGTGGCACAACAAAATCAATGGGCTGGATTTTCATAGAGTGGTCGAGATGGGTTTGGAGGCTGACATGCTGGCAATTTCATGCTACTAGCTGGTGTGTCAATCTGCTGGCATATTCCCATCTCTGGCATATTTTGAAGGAATGGGTTTGGGGTGGTGTGACAGCTAACCGCTCACCAGCAGCAAGTAGCTACTTAGGTCAACCACAGGGCGTATTACGGGCACTCTCTTTGATGCCGTCTGGAATTTTCAAACAGCAGGAGGAATCCCACTGAGGCCGAATCCTGGCCAATGAATGGAGGCAGCCTCCAAGCCACAGGCTAGAGGGCCAGCAATGCCTTATTTAATCCTATCCCCGCCTGCAGCTGTGATTGCCTGAGGGTTATGGCTGCAGCCGAAGGTCATCCTGTTCCCCTCCACAATGAAGGCCTGGCAGCTGTGGCCACTTATTTTCTTTTTACATACTGAAGTATTCAGAGGTCCCTCCCTCTGGGTCCAGTCTCCAGCATGTGTGGATTCCTGACACCAACAAAAATCCTGCCCTACTAGTCACTACAGGATGTCTGATCTGCTCCCAAGAAAGGATTTAGGATGCACCGGAAGACACTGTTAATATACAATACCCTATAACATATCCCAGGAGCCAACAGTAGGAAGTTCACTGCAATGAGAAAACCACATCATTGTAGAAGTTGAACAATATTCAGAACACCCACCCTTTTCGTTGAAGCTGGAAGGTAACAGGAAAAATACTATCAGTTGTCAATCACTGTTTGATACGAACATTGCCAATCACCTGTATCACTGATTTACTTAAGCTAATTCAATTCAGCTCTTTTTCAAAACAAGACTAATTGTGGATGAGTATTCATATTGATTTGTACTCGGATCAATACCCTGCTTTTCTGACTAGTTTCGATCATGTAATAAAGTATTGAAAAAACAGAATAATATTTCAGCACAACACAAATCACAGGACTGCAACTCAGCACAAAAAAAATGTTTTCTATTAGTCTTGTGCCATAAGTTCCTGATGTATAGTATGATAGCAAACTAATATAGCAAACTAAACTCTTGACCCAGAAAGGCCTATTTTCAACATGGCCTCCTCTGCTGCAGGAAGTGTACTTGGCCCCAGTAAGCAAACTGTTCTAATAACTTCCGAGCTCTAATAAAGTAGATCTTGGCTGTTTAGTGTCAGGATGTGCCCACCTGAGATCTCTGGTGTTGAAACCACCAAAGGTCGTGGATCAGAGAAGTCCCTTGAGTGCAAATGACAGGTCTCCACGTCATACATTTAGAGAGCCCACATTCTTACATCTACTGGACAGAAGGTTTTGTCCTCAGCCTAATCTTGCGGGAGATATAATGCCACCACCCCCGAAAAAAGATGTCCCATAAGAGGTTGAATTTAAATATTATGCAAAACTTAATGTGCTAGAACTTCCAAAAAGTGGCAAACACAGTCGAATTGCCGCTCCACTCCTTTTTCCTACCTTAGCTGGGAGATGCACCTTCCTCGCCCAACCTTCCAACTCAGGGCGGTGAGAAAAGTGCAGTGTACTGAGTTCTGGAGGCCTTAAGTACAGTCTAGCAGAATCAGATTAAAGGAAACCACGCCCCCTTTTAATGTCCCACAAAAAGTAGTGGAAGTATGGAACACGGAAAAGAAGTCATTTGGGCCACAGTGTCTGTACCGGCTCTCCGAATGAGCAACTCCCCTAGTACCATTCTCCAGTTTTCTCCCTGTAACATTGTACGTTCTTCCGTTTCAGATAACAGTCTAATTCCCTACTGAATGCTTCAATTGAACCTGCCTCCACCACATGATCAGGCAGTTCAGTCTAAACCCTATAACCTCTTGCTGTGTAATTTTTTTCATATCACTTTTGCTTCTTTTACTAATTATTTTAAATCTGTGCCCTCATTCTCAATCTTTTCATGAGTGGGAACAGTTTCTCCCTATCTACTCTATCCAGATCCCTCATGATTTTGAATACCTCTATCAAATCTCCTCTCAACCACTTTTTCTCTAAAGAAAACAGTCCAAACTTCTTCAATCTATCTTCATAACTGAAGCTCCTCATCCCTGAAATCATTCTCATGAATCTTTTCTGCACCCTTTCTAATGCCTTCACATCCATCGTAAAGTGTGGGACCCAGAACTGTACGCAACACTCCAGCTGAGGTGAACTAGTGGCTTATATATTTCAAAAAAACCTCCTTGCTCTTGTACTCTGTGGCCCTATTAATAAAGATTAGGATACTGTATGCTTTCTTAACGGCTCTCTCAACCTCTCCTACCACCTCAATTATTTTGTACATAAACACCTCTGCTCCTGCACTCTCTGCACCCTGTCTTCCTTAGAGAAAAAAAAGTTGGGAGGATATTTGAATAAGGAGTTCACACTTGGTTACTCCACCCCGCCCCCCCACTGGTTGCACAGGCAGCGCTCAGTGCTGCCACTTGCATTTCACGCTGGGTGAAATCATGGTGCAGTGCTGACCGCCCACCAAGGGCAAAGTTCTGCCCCATGGATCAGAACTTTATTCTTTTTGCTATTTTTAAAATGGATTTTTTGCTGAACCAAAAATATGGCTGCTACTAGACCCATGACCATGGCCCTTTGTTCTGGAAGCTACCAACTGGAGCTTCAAGAACAAAATAATCCTCCTCTCATCATCATGGAATCTCTCACCCAATTGTAAGAACATTATAATCATATAACCAGACCCAGTAAGGGGTGGGCATAAAAAACATCCAGTAGCCATTACTCTCTACTACAATGTAGACAATTCTGTATCCATGTTGCTGCTGTCCCTTTTAATCCATGAGTTGTAACTCTGCTAACAAGTCTGTTGTGCAGCCCTTGTATCAAACACCTTTTGGAAGTCCATGCTGCCCTCATCAACCCTCCCCGTTACCTCTTCAAAAAGCATCAGCAAGTTAGTTAAACATGATTTTTCCTTAAGAAACGATGCTATTTTTCCTTAATTTACCACATTTGTCCATGTGACTGGTAATTTTGTCCCAAATTATTGTTTCCAGACGCTTCCCTATCACTGAAGCTAAACTGACTGACCTATAGTTGCTGCGCTTATCCTTACACCTTTTTTGAACTTGTAATTCCCCAGTCTTCCAGGACCACCTGAGTGTTAAGAAGACTGAAAAATTATGGCCAGTGTCTCTGCAATTTCCACTCTCACTTCTCTCAGTATCTTTGGATGCATCTCACCCGATCCCGGCATCTTATCGACATTAAATACAGATAACCTATCCAATGCCTTCTCCTTTCTAATTTTAAACCCATCTAGTGTCTGAATTACCCCATCTGTTAGATCCAAAGTAAACATTTAGTACCTCAGCTATGCACTCTGCCCTCATGTGTAAATCACGTTTTTGGTCACTAACCGCCTCTACCTCATCCTTTTACTATTTATATGTCTATAGAAGACATTAAGATTCTCTTTTCTGCAAGCTGCCAGTCTCTTAATGTTCTCTCCTTGCTTCACTTATTTGCTTCTTCACCTCTCCTCTGAATCTTTTATACCCAGCTTGGTTTTCAATTGTATTTTCTACCTGATACCTGTCATAAGCACACTCTTTCTTCTTTATCTTAATTTCTATCTCCTTTTTCATCCAGGAAGCTCTGGATTTGTTTGCTCTACCTTTTCCTTTCAAGGGAATATGCCTCGACTATGCCTAAACCATCCCTTCTTTGAAGGTAGCCCATTGATCAGCTACCATTTCTGCTGATAACCTTTGACTCCAATTTATTCAGCGCAGACCTGTTCTTACCCCACTGATGTTGGCTTTTCCCCAGTTATTTTTTCTTACTCCGGACTATTTTTTGTCATTTTCCATGGTCAGCCTAAAGCATATGATGCAATGATCACTGTCCCCTAAATGTTCACCTACTGACACTTGATTTACTTAACACACTTAATTTCCAAAAAACAAGTTTGGCAGTGCCTCCTTCCTCGTTGTAGTGGAAACATACCAAAAAAATTTCCTAAACACACTCTAGGAACTCTTGACCTTCTCTGCCTTTTACACTATCCCAGTCTATATTTGGATAATTGAAGCCACCCCATTAAAAATACTCTATAATTTTTGCACCTCTCTGTAATTTCTTTGCAAATTTGTTCCTCTACATCTTTTCCACTAGTTGGGGACCTATTGACCGAACCGAACCAATTGCACCATTTTTATTCCTGAGCTCAAGCCAAATAGATTCCGTCCTTGATCCCTCTGGGACATCCTCTTTCTCCAGCACAGCAATGCTCTCCTTTATCAATACCACCACCCTTCCCTCTTTTTTTCCTTTCCTATCTTTCCTCAACAACTTGTATCCCTAAATGTTTACCTGTTTTTAATACCCAGTCCTGCCCTTCTTTGAGCTAGGTCTCTGTTATAGCCACAACATCATATTTCCACATGTCAAGCTGCACCTATAACTCGCCAATCTTATTTGCCAAACTCTGTGCATTCACATATATGCACAGTAGCCCTAATTTAGACTATTACTTTCTCCTTCTCTCTGGTCCCACCTTTAACTTACTATTCTGTACCATAGTGCTATCTATCTCTCCCAGTATTCTCTGCACCTTGGTATTCCTCTCTAATATTATCTCCTGGTTCCCACATCCCTGCTGAGTTAATTTAAAACCTCCCCAGCAGCACCAGCAAAATACTCCACAAGGAACTCTGTCCCAGTTCTGTTCAGGTGTAACCTGTCCTATTTGTATAGGTCCCATCTCCCTCATAGCTGCTCCCAATATCCCAAGAATCTAAAGGCTTCCCTCCTGCACCATCTTTCCAGCCACGCATTCATCTGTCTTACCTTCCTATTCCTGTACTCGCATGCGGCACTGGAAGTAATCCAGAGATTACTACTTTTGGAGGTCCTGCTTGCCAATTTTCTGCCTGGTTCCGTAAATTCATATTGCAGGCCCACATCCCTCTTTTGACTTGTATCATTAATACTGATATGGACCATGACAACTGGCTATTCACCCTCCCCTCCTGGGTGCTCTGCAGTTGCTCATTGACATCATTGACCCTTGGCTGTGGATACTGAACAATTGAAATTTTGAAGACAGATTGATAGCACTTTGGTAAATAAGGAAAGAGATATAGATCAATGATGATTAAATAGAGCTGATGTACAGATTAACCATAATCTAACTGACTGGCACAACAGGCTTGAGGAGCTGAATGGCCTATTCCAGTTCCTGTCATCCACAAATTGAATAATTATTCAATTTATGGAGTTGGGAAAGCAGTTACATGATGTATTCTAAACTGTAGAGCTTTCTCTGATGTAGAAAAATATTCATTCTCTTCATATGAACAAAACATCATTTGAAAAGAAACTTGTGGTTCAGTCAATGAAAAAATATATACAAATGTACATTCATGTAGAGACTAAAACAAAAATAAGATAAAGCGCCTTGGAGGTTGAATATTGACCTTCATATTGGAATGGATAGTTAGATGGAAGACTATCTTCTGAAATTTCGGGGCAATTTTCTCAAGATGACACCACATTTAGAACCATGCTCAGTAACAATGTATATCTGGAAAATGCAACAGGAATTTTATGGGGGCGATGGGGATTTCGGCTGCTGGCTGAAGAGCTGGTGAGCAACCTGCACTGCCTTCTCCTCAGAATGCTAATCAGGCAGTGGAGAGGTCACCACAGGGCCTTTCACAGCATCAGGATCCCAGAGTGAGAAGTCCTGCCTGCCAAGAGCTGCTGACCAGAGGCGGCAACATTTTTCTCAGCAATGCCACTGGGAAGTGGATGGATGTTGCAAGACCCAGGATCAAGGAGTGACCCAAGCCAGAGTTAGGTGATGGTGGGAGGGGTTTTACAGGGTGGAGGTCATGGGGGAAGGTGGGGTCAGCAGTAAGGCATGAGATTAGTTCTTAGCACGACACCCACTAGCCCCCTTCCCCCAATCCTTAATACTGGGTCCCTCAATCAGGCACCGAGTTCCTTTGAACAAGGAAACCTTCAAGAGGCCACAATCAACTCACACTGGTTTCTACATCATGCTCCCCGTGTGGTGACAGGCCCGCTCACCACTGGTTTAATAATGCCTGCAGTAGGAAGAGACTATAAGCGGGCATTAATTGCCCACTTAATGGACTCAATGTCTGCATGGCAGGAAAGCTGTCCACGGGCCTTCCCGGCCCAGACTTAATTGGGATGAAGGCAGGAATGGTTGGATACTCACCCGCCACCATTCTCTCTGATTAACTGCCCTTCCCACCTCCAAAGACACTACAGGGTACAGCATGAAATACCACCTTGCAAGCATACTCCTTGGATTATCAGTGGTGGGGTCATGTGTGCAATTTCCCTGGCAGGTCAGTGCTGATTTCATTAGCATGTATTTGGAAAAAATGCCTTTTTATCCTAAAGTACAAATTGGATGGTCTTTTCCCATTTTCTGCCACACAGCTGTAATAATAAATTTGGTTATTTATTTTCCAGTTGCTAAGCTTGGTCACGTTTTATTCCACAAGGCCAATAAACCACCAAACTAACATTCTTATAATAGGAAAAAGAATTTTGTATTCCTTCACATTAATATAAGTTTGGAGTAAAAGCCTCTCAAGTTTTACATATAATGACAAAATATGAATAAAGAAGTAGTCGCCTTTGCCAAGTTTTGTTTAAGCCATGTTGCTTACTTTATTGGGCTTATGATGTAATTTCTCGCAACTTGGCTCATTTGAAACCTGGCATATTAGTGGAGAACTGCATTTTAAGTGAGTTGAAAAGTACCTGCCTCCGGTAGAGCAAATGTAGGGCCCAGTGACAACCAGGTCACTAGTGGGCAGGCACTAGAGTTTCCGGTCCCAAAGGGCAGCTGGATGCTAGAGAAATGCTTGAAGTAGCACATGCATGTTCCTGTTCAATGCTAATGAGAAGCTATCCTGCAGACCCTGCAAACTGCAGCAAAGTTAACACTGGATAGCACTAGTGCGGTCTCACCAAAGCTCCATACAATTGAAGCTAGATATCTTTATTCGTGTACTGAAATCCTCTCGGGATAAAGGCCAACATACCATTTGTCTTCCTAATTGCTTGCTGCACCTGCATGTTAGCTTTCAGTGAATTATGAAGAAGGACATCCAGGTCCCTTTGGACATCAACACTTCCCAATCTCTCAACATTTAAGAAATATTCTAAATCTCCATTCCTCTGACCAAAGTGGATAACCTAACACTTATCCACATTTTGTTCTATCTGCCATGTTCTTCCTTACTCATTTAGTCTGTCCAAAACCCCTTGAAGCCTCTTTGCATCATCCTCACAACACACACTTCCACCTAGTTTTGTACCATCTGCAAACTTAGAAATATTACATTTGGTCCCCAATCTAAATCATTGATATAGATTGTGAATAGCTGGGGCCCAAATACTGAACTTACAGTACCCCACTAGTCACAGCCTACCAACCTGTAAATAACCCATTTATTCTAACTATTTTCCATCCGTTAACCAATCCTCAGTCCATGCCAGTACATTACCCTCTATCCATTGTGCTCTAATTCTGTTTACCAGCCTCCTGTATAAGACCTTATTGAAAGCCTTCTGAAAATCCAAATACACCATATCTACTGGTTCCCCCTTGTCTATTCTGCCAGTACCATCTTGAAAAGACTTTGTTTGTCAAACATGATTTCCCTTTCATAAATACATGTTGATTCTGTCCAATCAGATCATTATTTTGTAACTGTCCAATTACCACATCCTTTATAATAGATTTTAGTGTTTTCCCCTGCTACTGATGTCAGGCTAACAGGTCCGTAGTTCCCATTTTCCTCTCTAAGTCCTTATACAGTGGGGTTACATTTACTACCTTCAAATCTACAGGCATTATTGCAGAATCTATGGAATTTTGAAAGATGGCCGCCAATGCATCCACCATCTCTACAGCCATCTCTTTCAGCACTCTGGGATGTAGATCATCACGTTCTGGGGATTAATCAACTTTCAGTCCCATTAATTTCTCCAGTACTACTTTTTTACTAATACTAATTTCTCATTTCTGCCAGTCCCTTGGTTCTCCATTTATGGGAGTTTTTTTTGTATCTTTCTCTGTGAAGGCAGACACAAAGTAATTAGGTCTATAAGTCGACCCCTGTTTCTGGAGGGAATTTTTTGAGAATAAGGTTGACTTATTAGCTGACATCCACAGTACCCTGTTGTTTTTGGGGTGCTTCAAAATAAATAATTTGTTTTTTAAAAATAGAACTTATTGGAAGGAATTTGCAGAGATATAATAACCTCACAATCTCCTTCCAAACTTTAATTATATGGTATAAGCCAATCACTTACAACAAATTTGCCTTTAATTAATTTGACAGAGAAGCATGACACAAAAACTATGGGTGGGACTGGAAATTCCCACCTGAGGTTAATGGACCTTTCGCTGGTCTGTTAAAATTTCCACCGCAGAAAATCCTGCCCCATGATGAACATGCTCAGCCCTCCAATTGGAGAGGGACAAAATATCTAACAGCTTTACTGTTGTGGCCAGGTAAAGAAGAGGTTAAACTAATGCACCTCCTGATCCCACAAAAATCATTTATTTTCTTTGCTGAGAAGTTATATGAGTCCTTTTAGCTGACTAATACTTTTTTTGAATAATCTAGTTTAACATAGTCAGAATTTTGCACATTACTGGTGGCATTTTAGCCTTGAAATGTGCATTATCATGTATTATTGAGCTTCTCAATCATTAAAATTTGCATATTTCATTTTGTACTATGTTGTTTACGTAAAGTAAAATTGTCTGGTTTATCTTTAGTAGAAACAGAGAGGCACATTATTTAAGCAACAAATCCTAACGTTATTTTTAAACTTAAAATCCATTCAATTGTGTACAACTTTGACAACTAAAGCCCATCATATGATTACATTATGTGGTAAACCCCATTTTATCTCAGATCTAGTTTTAATTCTCCTCTGAACGCTCACATTGACCAAAGTCCCTCTCTTCTTCTTGCCTATTCTAAAACAACATGAATATTCTAAATTTGGAAGCAACAATGATCCAAGTGTCACTACACTCCATCTTATATGATCTGCATGAAGACGGCAAATGTCTTTATACTGTGATTAGAAGAATTTCTGAAATTCAGGTTTTCTGCATTGTTAATGCAGCGTTATGCAATTACAGATGCAAACATTATATCTATTTTAAATGTCAACACATTTGATGATTAAGACAGTTCTTTTCTTATTCCCCATCTAACATTTGCCTTGTATTTTTTTTATATCTAAAATATGTTCTCTCTTATATTTCTTTCTCAGTAGTCATTCTCATTAGTTACACCTGCCTCCTGACTGCAAGCAAGTCAGTCAGCTCAACTTATCAAATGCAGAAATATCTCAAGCCAAGCAATTACATTTTCTGTAGAACAATTTCAGATATATTTTTCAGTCACTTTCATCCCTGGAGTCTGGCTGTCTTGGCATAAAAGTAATCCAAAACATCACTTTAGTCACTAAAGCAGAATATCACTATTCTTCAACTGACAACCAGCAGTTCTGCACAGCCTTGTTAAAATACAGTATAGATGTCTTCCAAAGATCGATTACAGCCAATTTATAAATGTAACTTACTTATTCCGATTTGATTGCATTTTCTTACATTTTAATAGACTTATATTTGACTTAACATCATTTTAGTGTAGGTAGGTTTGTTGTACATTTTTTTGAACCCAATCACAAAACTTAAACACAAACTTGCACTAAGTACAAATCACTACTAATCTTCACAATAAATGGCATGTGTTATAATTACAACTCCAAACACAAAGGGCAATAACGCAGTGCCCTGTTCCAAGGTATAGCTTGTAGTGGCATATATAGTTGAACCACAGAATTGAAAATTCATTATGAATCATTAGCTATAAACACGACAGAGGTGGAAGGCTGTTGAGTTTCCTCTGAGAGCATTTCATGCTGAGTGACCTCAAGCAAGTATCAACATTGACAGTCTGGCTACAGAATGCAGTATGGGCCAGGACAATCATTCTCAGCCAGCTTCTGGCACTAACAAAGGTACAGGTGGAGCAAGTGCCAAGAGATTGTTGCTGTCATCCTGAGGAAACACTGTTCTCCTACAGAACCAATGCCATTCACTTGAAACTAAGCCTCGGCATTCCTACAGTTCTGCAGAAGTCATGTAAAGCTCTGGAAATCCCTTTATATGGCCTCCAGAGACATGATGGCAGCCACCTCAGATTCCAAGAAGCTGTTAACAGAGGATCCATCATGGTATGTGCCACTGTCTTGCTCATAGAACTGACCATTCAGCCATGTTGGACAAAATGGTCTCCGTGCTCTGTGCAAAGGCTTGCAGAATTTGAAATAGGACTCTTCCATTCTCTGAGCTACTGCGCATAAGTTCAGTCAATCATTTCCTAATGTTAGTCTTCTTTGGAGATATGGCTATTGATACCAGCATCTGATTTCTCTACAGCAGAACTAGTGTATGATCTCACCCTCTGACAAGCAGGTATGTGTGGCACTTGCCCCCTGCCCTAGATCCTGCATACTTGTTTCCGGTCATTCATCAAGTGAAGACCCCTTTCTAATCTACTTTCTGAAGTATGATTGGTACCAAACTCTGAACTGCTGCTCACTAGGGAGGCAAACTGACTCACTCTGAAGTGGCACAGTGCTGTTGACGGCATCTGAAATGAGAGAGGAAAGCTTTTATTGTGAAAAGTGCAGGAACAGGAGTAGTTTCTGAAATCAGCTGCAGTTTATCATGCAGAGTGTGTAGGACATGATGATGGAAAGAAGAAAGAGGCTAAGCTGTGAAGGAATTTTGTGCCTCCAGCAGCATTGCCACTCATCTCTGTCATGACTTGCAACCTCTCAGGTGATGCCAGAACATCATCTTTCAGAGGGCAAAGGGTGTGCAGGCGGACTCAGCCACTTCCAGTCTCCGCCTCCTACCTCAGATTGAGTGTTACTTTCTCCTGCAAGATCGATAGTTGTGTATTAGTGACAGCCTTGTTAGTTGTTCTGGGAATGTGTCTGTCATGGTGAAATAGTTTTTATATTCCATGGAAGCTATGAGGTATGGTAAAGTGAGGGTTGTAATAGTGGTGAGAGGAGGTAGTACAGATTGTATGAATAGATGGAGGTGGAGCTAAGTGTAGTGCAATGATTGTAGTTGACTAAAGAGGAGAGGGGAGTGTTGCAAGTAATGAGGCTGCACTTGGTGGTGATGTGAGGGGAGAGCAATTGACGTGAGGGGAAAGATTCTTACCTTGAGAACTCTGGTAAGATCATTAGACATTTTTTGTGCATTACAGCAATGTCCTGTGAGTTAGGCTACTTGCAGTGACCCCTCCGTGGCTTCTTCTCACTGGCGGTGGAGTTGTTGGATAAAGGGCTTTCTGGCCCCTATGGAGAGCAAGATTTTGCTCCTCCAGTCGACAGCCTAATCTGTGACCTTCAATGCTGCATCTGAGAATCTGAGAGCCCTCCCTGTCCCTCTTCCAGACATTTCAGCCCTTCTACTGCAGTGCAAATTATCTCCCTTGGTGGTGGGGAGTGGTGGAATAGAGCAAGTATCATCCAGGATGCCTTTCCTGCACTCCTAGCAACAAACTTCTCAGTGTCCTCCATCGGGGGCTGACCAAATAAATTGGAGATATAAAATGCTCCATTCAATGGGGCTAAGCGATACATCCCAGCTGTTATGACCAATGCAGTTGGTAAAGCGGAGCTATTTAAAAATCCCAGAGGGAAACTTTAAATAACTGTCATAACCTATAACTTTAAGTGCTATGTTTGAGATGTGACTCTAAATTCAGGAACCAGACCTCCAGTTCTTGAGGCTTTACACTAAACTAAACATTTTATTAATTTACACAGGTTAAAATATATGCAAACATGGCTACACATTATTACTATCATAACTTTTAACAAATTCCCATCAAGGCAACAGCTATCCATAGACTTAACCAGACATTAGGCAAAGCATTTTCACCTTTCAAATTCAAAATAAGGTTCTTTTCAATGTGGAGCCAATTGGAGGCCTTTTGTTCTTACATTGCCTCTGCCCTGCACACCCAAAAACTGCTGAAGTTACACCTACCACCACTGATTGAATTCAAATTCTCATTGTCTCACCAGGCTCTTTGACCTTCACCTTTTAACAATGAAACCCATTTCATAGTACCAATTTTATTAGTAATATAAACATATTGCTTGGTATCCGCTAGATAGGCATCAAGTTTTCACCCCACTTCTTGAATGCTGTATTCAAAAAATGCAAATACACTCTACCTCTCTGTTTACATCTCAAATTAGTACATGTCAAAGCACCCAGACTGGGTGTTTTTGTTTTGGATTTCAGACTGTTTTTGTTTTGGATTTCCAGCATCCACAGTTTTTTGTTTTTATGACCCTGTTTATTTGCTTTACTTGTGAAACTGTAATGGCGAAAACAGTTTCTGTTGGTCTGTTCAGTCACCTCATTTTATTCATGGTACACAATCTTCAAGATCTGCAGCTCTACTATCTCCATGCACATGGTATATAACAGAAGTAAATTGGATTTCTGGTATGATCAAAGCCTTTTAAATTGGATTAGCACATAGTGGGAAGTATTTAGAAAGGAACTTCTATTCATTGATATCATTTCTAGAAGAAAATATTCATGAGCATTGTTAGGGGCAGGGATTTGGCCTGACACACTTTCTCATCTGGCCTCTACAAATTCATCTAAAACATTTGGGAAAAAGATAAATATCTGTGGCTGTAACTCAAAGAGAGAGACTGACATAGAAATTTACAGCCCAGGAGGTGGCCATTTGGCCCATCATGTCCACACCAGCTGACAAACAGCCATCCAGCTTGATCCCACTTTCCAGCTCTAGGTACATATCATTAAAGGTTACAGCAATTCAGGTGCATATTCAAGCATTTTTAAAAGCTGTGAGGGTTTCTACCTCTATCACCCTTCCAGGCTGTGAGTTCCAGATCCCCAACACCCTCTGGGTGAAAAGATTTCCATTCAAATCTCCTCTAGATCTTCTACCTCTCACCCTAAATCTGCGCCCCCGAATATGGGTCCCATCAGTTTACACTGGGTCATCAGCAAAGTGATCGAAGGTGTTGGTGACAGTGTTAGCAATTGGCAGTTACTAAGCAATAACTGCTTACTGATGCTTAGTTTGGGTTCCACCAGGGCTACCCAGCTGCTGAACTCATTACAGTCTTGGTGCAAACATGGACAAAAGGGCTGAACTCCAGACTAGTGTGGCATCAAGGAGTCCTATCAAAACTGAAGTCAATGGGAATTAGGGGGATAACTCTCCGCTGGGTGGAGTTATACCTAGCACAAAGGATGATTGTTGTGGTTGTTGGAGAGCCATCATCTCAATCCCAGCTCAGAAGGAGGCCATTTGGCCCAGGTCAGCACCAGCTCTCCAAAAGAGCAACTCACCTAGTGCCATTCCTCTGCCTTCACCCCATAACCCTGCACATTCTTCCTTTTCAGAAAACACTGTCTAATTCCCTTTTGAATGCTTCAGTTGAACCTGCCTCCATCACACTCTCAGGCAGTGCATTACAAACCCTAACCCTTGCTGCGTTAAAAAGATTCTCCTCATATCACTTATGCTTCTTTTACAAATTATTTTCTAATTCCTATATTCACAACACACAAGTATCAAGCAATGACCATTTCCAACAAGACAGAATCTAACCATCTCCCCTTGACGTTCTATGGCATTAACAACACTGAATCCCCCACTATCAACATCCTGGGATCAGAAATTGAATTGGACAAGGCATATAAATACTGTGGCTACAAGAGCAGGTCAGAGGCTACGAATCCTGTGGCGAGTAACTCACCTCCTGACTTCCCATTCACCATCTATAAGGCACAAGTCAGAAGAAGTGTGATAGAATACTCTCTACTTGCTTTGATGAGTGTAGGTCCAACAACACTCAAGAGGCTCAACACCATCATGACAAAGCAGCCCTCTTGATTGGCACTCATCCATTACCTTAAACATTCACTTCCTCTACCACCAGGCGCACAGTGGCAGCACCATCTACCATCTACAAGATACACTGCAGCAACACACTAAGGCTCCTTAGACAGAACCTTCCAAACCCATGACCCCTACTACCTAGAAGGATAAGTGCAGTAGATAGATGGAACACCATTACCTGCAGGCTTCCCTGCAAGTCACACACCACCCTGACTTAGAACTATATCACCATTCCTATACTGTTGCTGGGTCAAAATCCTGGAACCCCCTCCCTAACAGCATTGTGGGTGGACCTACACCAAATGGCCTGCAATAGTTCAAGAAGGCAGCTCATCACCACCTTCTCAAGGGCAATTAGGGATGTGCAATAAATGCTGGCCAGTGATGCCCACGTCCAGTGAAAGAATAAATAAAACTAAGGGGAACATGACCTTCCTATCCACTCAACTTTATACACTTCAGTTAGGTCTCCTCTCAGCCTCTTCTGTTCCAAAGACAATAAATCTGATCTATCTAATTTATCCTCATAACTAAAATTCTCCAGTCCAGGCAAGATTCTCATATATCTCCTCATACCCTCTCTAGTGCAATCAATCTTTCCTTTACTGCAGCGACCAGAACACCAGCTGTGACCTAACTGCTGTTTTACAATGTTCCAGCATAAGTCCCCAGCTCTTATAATAAAAGCAAGCATTCCAGATGCTTCTGTGAGGGCCTTGTTTACCTATCCAGCCTAGGATACATTTTGTCTGGGCCTGGGCGTTTATCCATTTGTTAACTCCCTAAATAGGTCCTCTCTCACTATGTTAATTTTGTCCAAAATTTCACAAGACCTGGACTATATTCAGGCTTTGGCTGACTAGTGGCAAGCAATTTCACATCACACAAGTGCCAGGCAATGGCCATCTCCAACAAGAGAGAATCTAACCGCCACTCCTTGGCATTCAACAGCATTACCATTGCTGAATCCCCTACTATCAACCTCCTGGGTAACCACTGTATAAATGCTTAACTGGAATAGCCATATGAACACTGTGGCTATAAAAGCAGGTCAGAAGCTGGGAATTCTGTGGCAGGAAATTCACCTCCTGCTTCCCCAAAGCCTGCCCTCCATCTGCAAGGCACAAGTCATGAGTGATAAAATCCTCTATATGTGCCTGAATGAGTGCAGCTCCAACAACACTCAAGAAGCTCTTACTCTCAGCTACCCTCTCTCCATCTGGACAGAGGATGAGTCCCATCAAACACTCCCAGGGCACCTACAGTATAGGTTACATACAAAGGAAAGCTCCCTGAACACGGTCCTTTCAACACTCCCAGGGCACAGGATTAAATTTACCAATGTACGGTATGAATAGTTACGCATATTGGGAAGTCATGGTGTTCATGGCCACAGAATGTCCATCCCTGAATTACATAGATGGGAAATTGTGGGCTTTGTGTCCATGATTTTCTGGCATGTGGTGCTGATGAGTGAGGCTCCCTGTTGTAATACATATTTGTTTAATCAAATCTAGAATTTCTTTTCTCATTGTGAAATAATTAGAGTTACATTCTGAACAAGTTAAACTTGAAAGCTTCTCAGATAAACATTAGGAAGATAACTTTTTTCTTGGGTGATGGGACAAAGCAGGCAATGGCAAACGAAGTCTCTTAAGTCCACTGAATTCAATGGAAAAAGCAATTGGATGAAGGATAATAAAGTAGAATACTGCAGATGCTGGAAATCTGAAATAAAAACAGAAAATGCTGGAAAAACTCAGCAGGCCTGGAAGCATCTATAGAGAGAAAAACACAGTTAATATTTTGAGTCCAGATGGCTTTAAAGAAGACCTGTTGGATGGAGGGTAAAACAGGCTGTTGATTTGCTTTCACCCATTGTGCACTACCGCCAGGATGAATTACACCCTTGTGGTGTTTACTATCATTACCTATACTATTGCTACTACACTGGCATTATGGTAATGTCACTGGACTAGTAATCCAAATAGTCAGACTAATGCTCCGGGGAATGGGTTTGAATCCCATCATGGCAGCTAATGGAATTTAAATTCTATTAATAAATCTGGAATATAAAGCTAATCTCAGTAATAATTACCATGACAGTTAGCATTGTTTGTTGTAAAAACTCGTCTGGTTCACTAAGGTTCTCTGGGAAAGGAAATATACCATTTTTATCCGGTCTGGTCTCCATGTGACTCCAGACTTACAGTAATGTGGTTGACTCTTAAATTCCCTCTGAAATGGCCTAGCAAGCCAATGAATTCAAGGGGAATTAGGGATGGTCAACAAATGCTGGCCTTGCCTCAATGCACACATGAAAGAATAAAAAACCCTGCATTTTGTTGATAGCTAGAAGTTACAAATATTCTAATCAGAGATAGTGGTGTTCACAATGCACCTGGGTGCAGTATGCAAGTTGGATGTTTTGTTCCTCTGACACAACTGCCATCACTCAAAAGCAACAATTTTTTAAAATATAGCATATATGACAGATAAAGCATCCTAAGGCACTTAACAGTGGCATAATTAGTCAAAAGTGAGCGTGAAGCTAAAGAAAGAAGAAATTAGGAGCGACTGACAGCTTGGAAAAGATGGATTTTAAACAAAGTCTTAATACGAGAGGAAGGTAGAGAGGCAGAGATGTTCACAGAGAGAATTGTACAGCCTAGGACCTAGATAGCTGAAGGCATTTCTACCACTGATGTGCAAAGAGAGGGAGGGATGAGCAAAAGGACAGAGTCAGAGAAATGGAAACTTTGGAGTGGGGTGGATGTGGGTGTAGGGTGAAAGTGGTTAAAGAATTGTGGAAGGGCAAGGCCGTAAAGGGATTTAAACAATAGGATTTTCTTTTAAAATTGTAGCCTTTGGGGGATCAGAAAGCAGTGTAGATCAGCAGGACAGAATATTGGATGAGTTAAAGTTTACAGAGGAGGATAACCAAGACACCATTGCAGTAATTAAATGTGAAAGTGACAAAGGCATAGATGACAGTTTCAGTTGGAGATAGGTTGAGGTGGAATTAAGGGAGGTGATGTGATGGACATCTTTGTGGTGTAAATAATATGGGGTTGGAAATGGAGCTCAAAATGTCAAATAGAATGCCAACATTACAAATAGTCTGGTTCAATCCTAGAGGAAAGAGAATTTGGAGATGGGACTGCTAGTTTGGTATCTTTTATTTTGGTCTTGGGGTTCTTAAGTAAATAACCAAGTACTGCTCAATGGACAGAGTTTCTGTTTGCCAGATATGAAGTGAGCGCTCACTCTGCAACTAATTAATTCACTTTAAAATAAAAGAGGTTTTCTGCTTCCTCTATACTGTATGACATAGAATCATTTCTAACTATGTTATATAAATACATCTTTTTCTAAACTCGCTTTGAATTATTTTTGTATTATATTTACCCTTCATAATTTTGAAGACCTCTAACATGTCAACAACACCAAGTTATATTTATATAGTGCCTTTAACAGAATTAAACAGCCCAAGGCTTTTTACCAGAGCATTATAAAACTAAATATGACACTGAGCCACATAAGGATATATGAGATCAGATGACCGAAAGCATGGACAAGGAGGTATGTTTTAAGGAATATCTTAAAGGAGGGAAACAAGGAAGAGTTGGGAGAGGTATGGAAAGGGTTTTGGGTCTACGCAACAGAAAATGAAGCCACCAATGGTGCAGCGATTAAAGTTGAAGGTTGCTCAATAGGCCAGAATTAGAGGAGTGCAGATATCTTGGAGGGTTGTGGGGCTGGAAGAGGTTACGGAAAACGGAGGGCGAGACCACAAAGGGATTCAAAAACAAGGATGAGAATTTTAAAATCAAGACATTGTTTGATCTGGAGCCAATGTAGGTCAGTGCGCACAGGGGTGATAGGTAAACAGGACTCGGTGCCAGTTAAGACACAGGCAGCAGAGTTTTGGATGATGTCAAGTTTATGGAGGGCAGAATGTGAGAGACCAGCCAGATGTGCATTGGAATAGTCAAATCTAGAAGTAGCAAAGGCATGAGTGTGGGCTTCAGCAACAGATGTGCTGAGACAGGGGTGAAGTCGGGTGAAGCTATGGAGATGCAGATAGGTGGTCTTAGTGATGGTGGGAAATCATCTAGAGGTCAAACGTGAAGAATGATAAGGATGGAATCAGGCGAGAGCTGTCCTATTTGGCTGGGTGACATTGGAGAGGCATTGGAGGAGGATGGTGTAGCCAACAGTATCAAAGACTGCAGACAGGTTGAGAAGGACAAGGAGGGAAAGTTTATCATTATCATAGTGACATAAGATGTCATTTGTGACTTTGACAAGAGTGGTTTTGATACTATGGCAGGGGTGGAAACCTTACTGGAGGGATTCAAACATGATGTTCTAGGAAAACCCTAACTTCTCAACTGTCTCTTACCACAGGAATAGGTGTATGCCATTCAGTCCCTCAAGCTTGCTCTGCTATTAATTGCATCATGGTTGATCTGCACCTGAACTCCATTTAGTCACCCTTGTTCTATATCCCTTGACACATTCCCCAACAAAAATCAACTGATCTCAATCTTGAAAATTCAATTTGACCTATTAAGGTCATTGATTTGCTCTGACTACTGAATTGAAGAAGAAGAATTTCAGTCTCCAGTGGCAGGTCAACCATCCAGTTCCCAAAGAAGCAGGCACAGAAGGCAATCATGAATAAAAGCCTGATATGGCAGGCAAGTCTTGTTCTGGTAATGAAACATTAAGTCTTCCACAGAGAATCACTTTTCTTCCAATCTCCAAGCACATTAACTGAGAGCAAATTTGATCCCAAAGAGACCAAACTTTTCTTTCTTCAACATGCTACAGGAAGATAGTCACTAGGGTGTCTTTGACAACTGACAAGCACTAATTTGTGATTTTGTTAAGTAGGTAGCAGGCGCCAGGAATTCATCTTAGGTAATACGATGAGTAGCACAATTCACAAGGAACTTTGACAATGGTGTGATCTGCCTGAGCACAGCATTAGCCCTTACCGATACCTTGTCAAAACAGTGGTTCGACAACAATTACTTGCTTTTCTGAAATCCATCAGATAGGCATTGAAACAAGTATTGGATTGCATATTCTCATACTCCGTTTCAAGGTAACATCTTGCAGCAGTTGTCATTTCAAACTCCAATGCTCCCTCATCAGAAATATGATAGAAATCTACCTTTAGCATGATAGATGGATAGACCTTCTGGCAGATGAACACGAAAAATTGATGCAAAACACAATTGGAGAAACCAATTCCATTATAATTCAGACTTGTTCTGAAAATAACTAGACTGATCGAAACTTATTGAAAAAAATGGTTGCGGGAACTGAAACATCGAAGAAAAATTAGCATAAAGCAACACATACATACAATAATGTCTACTCACAATATATCAAAACCACATCATTCAGAGAACCATCCCCAATTTCAAACATTGCTGCATAAACTGAAGGACAGGCAAAGTGACTAATTTTATACTATCTAGCTCTGTAAAAATTTGGACCTTCATTTATATGAAAAATGAACCTCAAACTGAATTTATAGAAGTCCCTACAAATTGAGCTGAATTTTCCTTTGAATTACTACCCTTTTTGGGGATGATTTGAAGCATTAAATGGAGTAAAATAGGCAAGTAATGCATTACATCTCAAACACACCGGGGTAACACAGCAACAACATTTTTCTGCAAAATGAAATCAGCAGTCTTTTTTAAGGCAGAGACGAACAGAACTTCTTCAAGGAAGAACTTCTTGAAGAGCAGTGGCAGTCAATTAAACACAGATAAAAACGAAAAACTGCGGATGCTGGAAATACAAAATTAAAACAGAATTACCTGGAAAAACTCAGCAGGTCTGGCAGCATCGGCGGAGAAGAAAAGAGTTGACGTTTCGAGTCCTCATGACCCTTCAACAGAACAGTTCAGTTCTGTTGAAAGGTCATGAGGATTCGAAACGCCAACTCTTTTCTTCTCCGCCGATGCTGCCAGACCTGCTGAGTTTTTCCATGTAATTATGTTTTTGTTTTGTATTTCCAGCACCGCAGTTTTTTGTTTTTATGTCTTTTTTGAGGGTCTGCTGAATGCCCACCCCACCTCGTTTAAACTGAAGTCAAGCAGATGAGGCTAACCTCTCCAATCCATTTCCCCAAATTCCACCTCAAATAAACACATAAACTATTGAAGTAAGACATTCCAGAAGTGGATACTGTACTGTGCAACAATGGTTTTGCATTCATTTTCCTGCATTGGATGTTCTGTCAAGGGTATTCAGATCTATCAAAAAGGTGTGCTGTGGACAGGAGGCACAGATTTTTGATAGTGTTATGAAGAGAGAGGCAATGAGGTGGTGGAATAAACTAAGTAGGATGAACATTTTCTCAACTGTATACATGGAGGCAATTTCTACTGCCTCCACATGAAATCAGTGCTCCTTAAATGTAGCTCATTTAAAGTCTTGGACACTGAGCCAAGGACAGTTTTATGGTCTATACTTCACCCAGTGAAAACACTTCTCATTCACTAAACAATTTTTGTGAAGTGTCTTGTAACTGGTGCTGGAGTAAGTGAGACTCATACTGGAGCTATGACAAAGTGTATGCATTTAGGGATCCGGATCAGAAGGTTTGGATCTGGAGATAACTGGATAGTCATCAGAATGACTGGGCTCTTCCTGCAAGGCTCCCTTATGATGTCAAAAACAGGATATCTTGTTCTAGCCACCCTTATACAAACATTGCTCTTTCTTCAAAGAGCAGCTAGGTGCTGTGACATTGCAGTACTTTGAGGATCTACATAAAGGTCTGTTACCTATGAAGCTTCTCTTACCATCATACCATCTCCTACAACCTCTCCTGTTACTCTGCAATGTCCAGTGTCATCAAATCACCATATGTTATACAGAGTCTAATTTTCTCTTCCATTGAAGACAGTTTGCATGCTCTGGGAAGGCACAATGTGCCTGCAAGAGTGCTTAAGCAGCCCTCACACAGATCATCAACTGGGACATTGAAAGTGTCATATGTCATTCCAGTGACAGAGAAGCATCCCAACAGAGGTTAAACAGTAACAAAAACAAAAATTGCTGGAAAAACTCAGCAGGTCTGACAGCATCTGTGGAGAGAAAGACAGAGTTAACATTTCAAGTCCAGATGATGCTTCTTCAGAACTAAAGAGAAGTAGAAATGCGGTGAAATATATATTGTTTAAGGGGTGTGGGACAGATGAAGCTGGATAGAAGGCCAATGATAGGTAGAGGCAAAGGAGAGATTGCAAAAAGATGTCATAAACAAAAGGTCGAAGGAGTGTTGATGGTGGTGATACTGGCTAAAGGAGGTGCTAATGGCAACATCAAGAGTAAAAAGCAGGATGAGAAATTGAAAGATGGCCCTAGTAGGGGTGGGGTGAGGGGAGGGGATGGTGAGGGAGAAAAGATCAAAATAGGCTAAAAGGTGGGGATAAAACAATGAATGGAAATAAAATTTTAAAATAGTGATAGTAATAGGTGGGGAAAATATATATATATAAATTAAAAAATAAATATTTGAAAAAAGGGGATGAAAAAGGGGTGAGAATGGAGGAGAGAGATCATGATCTGAAGCTGTTGAACTCAATGTTAAGTCCAGAAGGCTGTAAAGTGCCTAATCGGAAGATGAGGTGCTGTTCCTCCCGTTCGCGTTGAGCTTCACTGGAACATTGCAGCAGGTCAAGGATGGACATGTGGGCCTGAGAGCAGGGTTGTGTGTTAAAATGGCAAGCAACAGGAAGGTCTGGGTCATACTTGCGGACAGGCTAAAGGTGTTCCGCAAAGCAGTCACCCAATCTGCATTTGGTCTTTCCAATGTAGAGGAGACCGCATTGGGAGCAGCAAATGCAGTAGGTCAAATTGAGAGAAGTGCAAGTGAAGTGCTGCTTCCCTTGAAAGGAGTGTTTGGACCCTTGGACGGTGAGGAAGGGGAAAGTAAAGGGGCAGGCATTGCACCTTCTGCGATTGCATGGGAAGGTGCTGTGGGAGGGGGTTGAGGTGTGGGGGGTGATGGAGGAGTGGACCAGGGTGTCCCGGAGGGAATGGTTCCTACGGAATGCCGACAGGGCATTAAACAGTCCTCTTCTTCACATCTTTTGGTTTTAATGTCATTTGAAGAAGGTAATGTTATGATCACAGCCGATGTTAATTGCTGCCCAATAAAATCCTAAGGGAAATTTGGCTTATGGGCCATACCCGTTTTTTTGTATTTTGAAAATGAGAAGGGAATGTTCTGGTCTCAGCAGTAAGAAGTCCAATAGCACTTTTACTTGTATTTTTTTTAAATCTCAAAAGGTTTATTAACATGAATAAAAGAAAACATAAGCACAAAAGATTACAGATACACAGTTAAACGTAGTCTTACAAATCATTCCCCAAAAAGACCCTTTACTTGGTCAGAATCACAAGTAAACACCATCCAGGCAACACTCCTGATAGATGTTTAAAATCTAGTAATATTACCCAAGGCAAATTGCTGTAGCTTAAATAAAGGCATACCACATGACCTCTGACCCTCTTCCACTCTGCGGAGGAGATCTAAACTTCAGAGTAAAACTGCTTTTTGCAACCCAAGACTTTTTTGGCTTGACTGGATGTTTGATTCAAACTGTATCCTCTCCCAGCCCAAGCTCCTGCTACTATATCTGACAGCACCAGCTCAACAACCCAACAACTTAAACAGCCACCGCAGCTCAGAAAGCTACCCTAAGTCTCCACATTAACTCTAAAATACCTTTTTGCCCTTTCATCTTAATTTCCATTGTTCTCACACCTCTTTGAAACTCAAATCCTTTCAAATATGAGATCCTTCATGTTTCCATCTTATCTTTGCTTGCGGGTCAATAAAATAGAATATCCCCACTTCTATTCACCTATGGAACTCCTGAAAGATGTAAACATGTTTCTTTGCACATCTGACTCCCTTTGATATTCAAACAAGCTCTCCACTCATCTAAAAATGCAAATGTTAGACCAATGCTATTCACTTGTACCTCAAAACTAACACCTCTATCCTTTTTATGTTTTCAACCACCTAGACAATCTGCCTCCTATTGATAATAAAAATAGAAAATGCTGGAAAAATTCAGCAGGTCTGGCAACATCTGCGCAGAGAGAAAGAGTTAACGTTTCAAGTCCATATGACTCTTCATTAGCTCCGAAGAGTCATAGGACTTGAAACATTAACTTTGTTTCTCTCTCCACAGATGTTGCCAGACCTGCTGAGTTTTTCCAGCATTTTGTTTTTATTTCAGATTTCTAACATCCACAGTACTTTGCTTTTATGCTTTTGCCTCCTATTAATCTCTGCCCAGCTTAATTAAATCGTACACAGACATACAAACATGCATAGCCTTTTCACAGAATAGCACAATATTCCCCAGAAATATTTAAAAAAGAATGCCCTTTTCTCACAGTAATCAATCCACTCCAGGATGCCAGTTGGACCTTGGACAACTGAGCTGACTCAAGAGACAGGTCCCAGCAGCCTTCTCCATTTTGCCAGATTTTCCATGTTGCCCACCCCTCTGCTATTGTGCTGTAAACATATTCACCTCCTCAGGACCCATCTTTTGTTTCATTAGTTGATCTATTATCAACTCACAGCACTCCCTTTTGTCATTTAATTACACCTGCCATACACACTATCACAGGCCTTCCCTTTTGTTCTTTCCCCATACCACTTTTCCATGGCTCGCTACATGTTTAAAAGTTGCTCATTTCTGACATATTTCAGTTCTGTTGAAAAGTTAATGTGGTTTCTCTCTTTCACAGGTGCTGCTAGACTTTCAGTATTTATTTCAGATTTCCAGCATTCGAAGTCTATAGCCATTTTCTTCGTGTATCTATGTTAACTGTGGTTGTAGCACGTATAAGGTTTGGTATTTTGGAACATAAACAATTGATCCAGTTTCCAGTGGACTAATTAAATAAATTAACTGCACAGGGATATCTGTAATAATGAGCATTCCAAAAATGCGTAATTGATTGAATTTAAGGCGTGAATACACATGTATCCCATCTAGTGCAAAGAAATACTTTGGACATCAATAATAAAACAAATTTCTATGAGATGGATGCAGTAATTCTATTAAATATGTAATTAAAAATAAAATAAACAGAGATTAAAAGATTTAATTGCAAGATTGTGATTTTTTAAAACTCATTTGACAGTTCTAGTTTATTTTTACAAAAACATTTATAACCATGTAGTGATTATTTCTAACTGAATTTAGGAACATATTTTATCCTAGATTATTATTTAATACAGATATTCTGTAGAGTGAAGAGATATTTATACTGCATCTACATCAAGTTGCCCTACTTGAAGCAAGCAATGCAGGCTGTTCCCCAGAACTGAGAGCCATTATATCGTTGAAAGCGACCCTTTTGCTAAAATCATGTTTTGAAAAAAATCCTAAATATGTTGAAATAGTTCTTTTTCATTTTTTCTCTTCTTCATATAGTTCAATTTTGAAGGTTGGAAGCATTGTGTTTACAAGTGTAGTATTGTCTCCTCTGCTTACTATTGGTAGCAAAATTCTAGGTGCACTCTTCAAACTCACATTTACCACAAGTGACAAAGAAGATTTTTCTCCTTTCTCTCCTCAGTGGCCAATTAGGCCAACCGAAATGCCTACTGAGGCACTCTATTGAGGCCCATCTAGCCCCTCTCTGAGGAAGGCCGAAGCCCTTTGAATGGATGGAGGGGTGTCGCAGCGGCAGACCTGGGATCAGAAATGTCTCATTTAAATGCAATGATAAAGCATTTAACTGTACAATGCTGGCCTAGCAGCTGGAGGCACATTTTATTTTAATATTTCCTATAGTCTTCAGTCTTTGCCTGGAGGTGTTGTCTTGTTCTCCTGACTACATTGGCTGTGCTCATCTCTTCTGGCTGGGCTGCCAGAGCCTCAGGCACTCCAAATATCTCTCCAGGTTGTGGAGCCCACCTGCCATCCTTACTTGGATGGGGCTGTTGGGGATGGTCGCTTCATTGGCCACCTCTTCCAAAATCCCCCTTCGGGTCCTATTTCTAACATTTCTGAGTTCCTGGACTGCATTTCATTCCAAAGGAGGGATCGGGACTTGGGAACAAAAATCCAGCCCCTTTTATTTGCTTAAGGAAGAGATAATATGTATAGCATCCAGGAAAGAGAACACGAGGAATACTTACTCCAATTTTTGTTTTCATGACATTGTTAACACAGCAATTAGAACAAATCTCACTACTATTTCTAAAAAAAAGCAATTAAATCTTCAGAATGATTTTTAGAAATTTGTTAAAAGTACCAATGTCCTTAAAACTGAAGCAATATTTTAATCAAATTATCTTCATTTCACTCATAAATTAAATAGAAAAACTACAGTCCTGCATTTCTCAACAATTATTGTTTAATAAGACTAGAATGCAAACAAAGTTGACAGCCGTTTTGGCATTAAAATCCAAAAATTGTCTGCACCAACCAGCTTAGAATTTCCAGTCCTCAAAACAAAGTGATGACAGCAAAATTGAGTGGCTTAAGTTCCTCCAATCGTACGCTGTTAAATTTAAGTAATTAATTAAAACTGTACCCATATCCACACACATGGAATGGGCAACGTTAATCTAACAAGTTGATGTTATTTCAATTAGAAAAACTAACCCACTGGCAGAAGTTTAAACCAGCTGCTGCACACTAAATTTGTTTATTCCTGTCACCTGAATTAATGCTTTTATCTTGCCTCACACGATATTCCCATTAATGTTCATACAACTGACAACCATTTAATAGCTGAGACCAGAATGTATGGCAAAAGCACAAAGCAACTAAAAACCCATAAGCTACCTCATGGAAATCAGTGAATATAAAATGATGACTGAAACTTATTTTGTTATGTCTTCAGATGGCAACTCATTGGCACAGGCACAGGACAATGAAGTCACAACTCGAAGACACATGCTACATCAATGTTAGATCATGGTAAAAATGTCTCACCTAGTGCATTCTCAGTCCAAATGTGTGAGCGCCAAGTAGAAGCCAGAGACTATCACATGGGAAAACCAGAGGTCAGGCATGCTGAGCCTTTCTTGTACAATTTCTATCAACTGGCCGTAAAGGATCGTTAAAAGATTTACTAATTGGAGAAACTCTAGATGAGGACAGAGAAAGAAAAAAAATCAAGAGCTTCTTTTTTAGACTGTCAAGACACATTTTCCCATTGCCGTTTCTCATAAAACTACCAACTAAATCCTATACCAAAAAACAGACAATGGGAAAACAGATCCCTCTGAGGAAAGAGTCCACTAGTTTAATAGAAGATTCTTATCTGACAGATTTCTGTGCCCTACTAAACTCAATCTTGATATCAAAACTATAACTAATTGCACATAAAAACATCCTTTGAACTTCCCTCTCATCATGTAAAACATTAAAACAACCAACATAGCAAGCTTGTACCTTTATCATGCAAACATATCCATCATGAAATCAACATATTGCAGTGAATGAGAATTAGGGTATTATTCTTTCCAGTTAAGAATGCAATAATGGATAAGCTCACAGCAACAAAATTGGTCAATGGCTGTTGTGTAAAGCGAACTGGCAGCCCATCTTGCATTGCGCCTGATTTTCTTTATAATTGATGTTAATGAAAAAGTAATCTGGGCACAGGGTAAACTAGGCTGCTGAATCGTTATGAACCCATTTTGGGCTACTGGTATTGACCAATTTCACTCCCTTAATGTCCTTTCTCAGATATTCTCAATATGTAGCCAGAAATTACATGCCACTGTGCCACTACTACAATATTTAAAATATTTCTCACAAGCTTATTAGTAAATCAGAATCTTTCTCCATATAGATTGATGTTTCCAAATTATTTTGATTTCAAATTAAATCTGAAAATCCACAAATGATTAATATGACAGATTTAAAGATAATCTGACAGTTCAACCGATCTTCAACTCATAGGGCAGAATTTTCTGCCTACCGGGCGGGCGGGCCCAATCCAATCTCCAGTGGGTGGGGAGCCGAACCCCGCCGAAGAAGTGGGCCCTGCCGCCATTTTTTGTGGGCGGGCCAATTAAGGCCCGCCCAGCGTGATGTCCAGAGGAAAGCGCTATGCGCTTCCTGTGCGGGCAGGGGGGATTCCCCAAATGCGAGAGTGTGCTCTTTTGCGCATGCGCACAAAAGAGCACATATCTTCCCTGAGGCTAAGTGCTGCCTCAGGGAGATTGCTGAAAGGTGTACAAATATTGAAAATAGAAAAATAAAAAAATCCTTAACACGTCCCCCTCATGTGACAACGTCACACGAGATAGGACACGTTAATAAATGTCATTAAAACTTTATTAAAGTTTTTTAAACCCTACATGAAACCTCATCCTGCTGGTGGATGAGGTTTCATGTTTTTTCAGAAACCCACCGAGTGGCACCTGGCCTGCCCACCAATCTTAAGGTTGGATGGGCAGGTCCTTTAATTGTTTTAATTATCCTATCAATGGCCTCAATTGGTCATTGACAGGTCAGTGGGTGCACAGCTGATTTGGCTGTGCCCCCGCCTTCCTGAAGATTTAAATGGGGCGGGATGACATTGGGTGTTGCCCCCCGACGTCATCCCACGTCATTTTGCATGTCGGCGAGCGGGGTCCCTGCTCGCCGACTGCAAATTTCAGCCCATAGGCTGGAATTTTACACTACTTCCTGAGGGTGGAATGGCAGGTGGGAGAGGGGTTTGTAAAACTGAGCACCATGACAGTGACATCGCCTACCAATCCCCATTTGCACCCACAGAAATCCTGGCACCACCCCACCCCCCCTCCCACACCTGCCTCGCCAGGACCTGCCACCCAAAGACCTCGGACTTACCTGTAAGGCCAGACGCCATAGTTGTTCTTTGGAGCCTACTGCAGTCCCAGAAGTAGCCACAGCTGCCGAAGGTGCTGCTGGGATAAGAGAAAGGCCAGCAATTTGAATGGCCTGCAGCTCTCCACGGCGTGGCCTGTTCAAAGCCAATTAAAAGCCCAATGGCATGTGAGATGGCCAACTACGAGGGAAGCTGGGGGAAGGGGGGTGGTGTGAGGGGGTCCCATTCCTGCATAAAATTCAGCCCATAAATACAGTAGTGTTTTCTTTCACCATGTAATTTTACTCGCTTTACATATTAATTCAGTTAAAATTTGCTAATTAAACAATACCCTGCCTTGTTGGCATATAAAAGGTATGTTTATAAATTTAAACTGAGAAAATAACTTTTTGTATCTTAATCTTCATATCACTTTGAATGCCATAAATGTATTTCTATTACCCATTAAAACACCTTTTTCTGTCGTACGACTTCTGAGGACATCCTGTTTGCTCAAGCTTCAAAATGCTTCAGCCTTACTGTAAGTCTGAAAAGGACAGATTTTGTACCAATCTGCCCCTGGTCACAAACTCCAAGACCCCATAGTCACAATTAACAAACATCCTTCAACTCAGTTCATAAGTTCTTCTATCTTGGAAGTATCCTCTTCAACAACCTCAGTTGGATGATGAAATCACCTATCATCTGGCAAAAGCAAGCTCAGCATTCAGCAGGCTACCCATCTGGAGAGAGCATGGAATTTGTCTCAAAACAAAGTTCAAAGTCTACCAGATAATGGTTCGCACATCTCTTGTCTATGGCTCTTGAGGCATGGACAACCTACTGGCATCACATAAAACAACTACACGCATTGCATCTTCGCTGAAGGTCCGTCTACGACATCAAGTGGCAGCACAAAATCCTTAACACCAAAGTTCATGCCACATACCTGGTACTGAGAGCATGCTCATCAGAGCTCAATTTTACTGGTTTGGACTTATGGTTCACATGGAGGATTCCCACATTCCAAAGGCAGTACTCTACAGCCAGGTGAGCTTGCGAACCTGCACCAAAGGACGCCCGAAACTTATGTACAAGGGCATTCTGAAAGCCAATCTCAAAGGCTGTAAGTGGGACCCCACTACATGGGAAACAACAACCCTGGACAGACCTAATTGGAGAACTCTCTGTCATCAAACAATCGCAACATTTGATGAGAACAGAGTTAGGCCCCTGTGAGATAACCGAGCACACCGCAAAGCCAGTGCCTTCACCCACTCCTTGAACAGTGACTTCAATTTGCAATTGGATCTGCAAATCAAGATTCGGTTTAACATCACAAGAGATGACATCAACCAAGATGGTAAACAACCGGTTTCCTAACTGAATACTCAACTGTTGAAGCGATGGGACAGTCTATCACTTCTGTTGTATCTTTTTCTTTTATCACTAGTTTAATCATTTCCCCTTCTTCTAAAGTCATCCCCTCATACTGGGATATAGTTCCAGTGTACAAGTAGCTCTTCAGTGTCGCACTCAAATTATGATTACTTATTTGTGAATCTTGACAACGAAATGCTGTCAGGTTAGTCAATCACATCAAGCCTATCCCATCCACCTTTAACATCCACACATATGCATTTCCACTGTGAGATGAGATATTGATCGGGGTGGGAACAGTACCCAATTTTCTCTTCCCTAACCAAGGGATGGTGAGACTAGTGCAGTCGTCCCACTGTTTCCCTTGCTCAGATCAGCTAGTTCAGCAGAGAATACTGATCAGAAAATTTTTTGACTTCTTTGATTTAGCACTGGATTAACTCTCCAATAGTGGGACTATAGAGCTTGATGTGAATTATGAGAAAAAGACCTGAGGATTAAAATTGGCCAGGTTTGTTTCCTTTCTGGTTTTTGAGTAAGCCATCCATTTAGGCCCCTCACACACCAATTTCTCCCTAAATTAAATCTCAAAAGCAACCTACTAGGCAAAATGTAAACAGAGAGCAGTTAACATATTTCAAAAATATAGATCAAATTACTATCTAAATTATATCATCTAATCCCTAAATTAAATATCTATGTTATAACTGCTAATTGTTTTCCTCATCAAGGTTCTTCCCTCTCTTAAGGTTTAACAGCATGGCTTAACAGCATCAGTATCGAACCAAAGTGAGTCATATTCACCTTTGAACCTTGACAGTAAGTGTGAACAGTTTTCAACTGCAGGACTATCAAAACTAAAACTTATCCACACATGTCATCCACACAAGCATGTCTAGCAGGTATCTCTGGCTAAGTTTGCTCTTTTTAACCTAAAGGCAATGAATGTAGAACTCATAGTACTATCACAACTAAGAGCAGCTAACTTCTAGTTCCTTCTGTATCAATATGGCTAAGCTATTCACTGGCTAAGGCTGCGAGTACCAGGAGAGTTGTGTATTTGCTCTAATATAACTGCAATATTTTTATATAAAATGTTATCCCACATATTCATTTAAAATTGCGATCTTGAAAGTGACACCTAAAATATCTTTTAACTGAGCTAATCTGACATTCAGCATTTACATTTGTCCAACGTTCTTCTCACTCAGAACTTGGTACCTTTTGCTCATTTCAATACATTAAAAGCAATTACTCAATGCACATTAAATATAATTGAAAAATAAACTGCTTAAATTAAAACGTGTGGCATTGTATTTAAAACTTTATCAAGTTTTATAAGGGACTATGTTCTATTGCAAGGTCTCAGTAATTAAAATTAGAATGGTTTTGTCTAGAAAATGAAATATTCTAAAAATTACAGTTACAAACATGTTTATCTTCCAACATGAAGGGAGAATTATCTCTTAGTTTTCTAAATTAATGTGTCCAACAAGCAGATAAGAATCTCACGATCTTTATAAACAAGTAAAAACATTAATACCAATAGCCTTACCTTTGAGATCTTGTAACGCAATGCAACATCATAACCACACATTCATTTAACCAGCATAAAGCTTCAGCAACAAATAAAGATTCCACTTTTCCCATATACCTAAGTGGCCATTAAAGTTATATATTTTTTAATTATCCCAAAGAAAAGAAAACAAAACATTTAGTACCTTTAATTTTACCTATGGAATTGATGGAATGGTTCCATGAAGTAAGCATATTTGAATAAAAAGAGAGAAACAATTTATAAGTTTCATGGTTACATGTAAATGCAACTAATTATAGCAACTAAATATATTTAATAATGTAAACATACAGGTGTAACATGAGCATATTGAAATGGAAGCATGGATTGCATGTTATGAAGGAAATTTTCTGTTGGGAAGTTCATGTATTCAAAACACCTGGAGATCCATGATTTAACTGACTCACTTAAAAAGGGCATTGAAAGTAATTAGGAGTGAAATTATGTGGTTGACTTGCTTGCAAAATCATTCCTCCAGCATTCCAACAGCCTGGGCAGGTGCATAGAACATACTTTCAATCAGCCATGCATTTCTGTTTATGGTTTAAGCACACTGTTGCACACATGTTGCAATAAAGTGTGACAATTTATCACACTCCAAGGTAAGAGCAGGCACTAATTATTGACAATACCACCTCATACATAAGCAAGCATTATCTGAACATCCTGACTTCAAGCACTCCAAACTAGCTAGAACTTAATGATAAGTTTAACATTGCTTTAATTACTTTTTAACACTGACATTTTCACATTAATTGTTCTCACTTTTTCCTAATTTGCACAAAGACAAAGACAAAGCAAAAAGCTTGACTCAAGTGCAAAAAGAAAAGAAGGATAAAGAAAGACAGATTTTCTTGAAACAGCCAAAGTGGAGGTATAAACTTTTGTAGAATTATTTCTAGAGAGAGTTTAAAGACAACTACTAATGTGGGGGGGAAGAAGGAAGCACAGTGGAAAAAAGGAATGGAACCCATACCTTGGTCGCCCATCATCAGGTGCGCCAGACCTTGAAGGGAAACAAGAGCACAGTCAGCAAAGAACAAGGGCATGTGGGAAGGTATTGTCACAATGACAAAAATGTTTTGTGACAGACATCTGCTTTGTATTAGATGTCTTTATTACAGGGAAATAAAAAAGCATTTTTCAACCACAGGTTGCAATGCATTGGGACAAGATCAGAAGAATGAAGAAATGATTCCGACAGCATTGGACATTTCTGAGAGTTTCTACATACACATATTTGCATTAAAGAGAACTAAGATCCCTAAAAGAGATTTTGTAACAGGACCACCCTTCTGCCCTACATAACATGCCAACTGTTTTAATGAGTTGTTAGTCTGTTCCAGAAATTAATATTTTCAGGAACATTTTCATCATGATTTAGGTTACAAATATAAAATAGAAGTACTGAATAGAGATGTTACAAACAGCATTTACTTTCATATTGTTATATGCCTTTCTGCTTTAACTTTCTTCAGAATGCTGTCTTGTGTTAATTTGGATAGTTTTACACCAATTGCAACTTGAAACCGGGCTAGAACTTCAGTCATATCCAATTTAAGAAACAATATCCCCAAAGATGCATGGTTTGCAAATTTATTTTTGAAAAGCAAATACAAAATATTGTCATCCAGCCTTCTATAACAATTTAATTCATGCTAATATAAAATACTGAGAATTATTTGGAATTGTTTTATAACATTATTTAAATCACTGTTTTTAAAGGTGATCTAAATGTAGATCAAAACATTTATAGCTCAGAACAGAAGACTGGTAGAAGTGGATCAGGAAACCATTGTATTTACCCTCCAATGTTTCGTTCAATTGAAATCAATGACAATGAAATGGATAGTCACTGATCCACAACTGCCAACTTGTGTCCAGATGCCCTAGATTTGAATTCAAGTATTTGACAAGCTCATACAAAAGCACATTTCCAGTATCTAGGATTGTTGAAAATTATGAGTAAAATGCTTGCTGATATCTTTAAAAAATAATTTTAGTTTTAAATAGATGTGGATCAAAGTGCAGTTAATGACAGATTTGGCAGTTTCCATTCCAGGAAGTCCACTGTTAAAGGTACGGCTAATGAAAATGTCATTACAATGTTGAAAGATTATTTCTCTATTGAGTCAGCTTGTCATTTATTAACATGATAGGAAATGCTGAGTGCAGCCAAGAACCATGACTGACTGAACATGGTCATTGGTGGCAAATCAGACGAAGTGTTTGACTTTCCAACACTGCTTTGTCTCAACTGAAAGGAAGCATTCCTTTGCTGTCACATTGGTCAGTAATAAAACCACTTAAACAGGTACCAAATTAGTTCTCACCAGCTTGGGGAGGGAAGGGGGAGGGGAGAGGAGGGGTGGGTGTGGTTATAACACCTAAAGTTGTTACTTCCCTAAAAGTACAAGAGCAGCTTTTTGTTCCTTTCCAAAGCATATTTTCTTTTCTAAGATTTGAGCAGAAAATTACATTTTTGTAAAGAAAATTATATCAGATATCTTCTTAATGACTTCAGAACATTTTTTAAAATGCCAATGTGGTGATATTAAGAAGGTGCATTCATTCAATAATTGCAAAATGCAATTGATGAATGAAATGTAAGTAATCTCCAGAAATACCAACAGGTATTTTAAGGGCTTATTATGTCTGAAAATATATAGTTTTTCTTCCGTTTTGGAATATTATTTCATGAACTGAATTACTGTCTCTATGTAATCAAACTTTTAATAGGAGCATATATTGCTCAGAAAGTGACTGCAGTTTGCATATTAGGGTGCAATTGAGAAGTATTACATTGAAACAACATTTGGGTGCAACTGAGAAGCATTACATTGAAACAACATAGATAATCTTATTTATGATGTTTTTCATGCCTAAGGGTGTGTAGTGTTTAGCATTGTAATTAAAATACCATTTATTTTCACCCTTATTAAAATGTCATATTCTGGCTCAAGATTAACATTGTAAAATTTGTTCCCATTAATTAAGCAACTTTAAAAATTAGGTTGCATCAATAACAGGGCTTATTTTAAAAATGAAAAAATTGTTACAACAGGTAGTTTTAACAGTGAAATGTATTTATTGCTAAGTTGTACTCAAGTTGCCAAGAGGATTCCATAAAAGATTTTTCATATCAGAAAAAGGGTTCAGATTAAATCAAAACCACACATATTTAGTGTTTAACTATACAGTAACAATATTTTAGCACCATTTCCTAAGCTTCAGGCATTTCTATAGGTGCTTGTGCATGACTGGTAGGGGCCCCTGGCCAGCATCTTTCGATCGGCGAGCGGGGACGGGGCCCGCTTACCAATGCGTAAAATGACGGGGGGATACGTCTGGCGTGCTTCCCGACGTCACTCCGCGTCATTTGGATTTTCAGTTTGGCCTATTAAGGCCATTAAAAAAACTAATTAACCTGATTGATGGACCTGCACGTCCAACCTTAAGGTTGGCGGGCAGGCTGGGAGCCCAGGCGGGCCTCGGGAAAAGCAAGAAACCTCATCCACGGGCGGGATGAGGTCTCATGAGGGTATTTAAATTTTTAACACATGCTTAAAAAAGTTACGGACATGTTCCAACTCATGTGACAGTGTCGCATGAGGGGGCATGGCAGGGAAATTTTTTAATTGCCTTTATTTCACCTTTTGAATCGGAACCAATTTCCCTGAGGCAGCACTTTGCCTCAGGGAGACCTGTGTGCTCTTTCGTGCTCATGCGCGAAAGAGCACACTACCGGCTGAGAGAATCCCCCCAGTGCCCGCATAGGGGGTGCGTAGCGCTTCCTGGCAGATGTCACGTTGGGTGGGCCTTAATTGGCCCGCCCACTGAAAATGGCAGCGCGCCCCTGACCGGGGGCAGCGATCAGAGGACTGTCCCCCCCATGCCCACTCCCGCACTTCCCCCCCCCCAACCCCGATAGGGGGAAATTGTTGCTCCCCGATTAACCATTCTGCATGTGTATTCGAACTGCTGCCAAATTCATCAGGTCTATTTTTCTGGGCATCCCCTAGAATATATTATATATATACATGCAAATATGAAGAAGCGACCTATACCCCGTTACATGTCCCCATTGGATGTGCTCCACTCAAGATTCTGCAACAACCACTGCAGCTTAAGCAGTGGTCAACTAAAAAATGTTAAAATTTAAATGCAGGAACCAGGAGGTTCCCACTCCTCATGATCACCTCTACCCTGTTGCACAACATTCTTGGGACTTACCTTTGGGCCTCTGCCATTGAGGCAAACAGCCCAAAATATGGGTGGGATGAGGTTTCATGTAGGTTTTTAAAAATTTAATTGAAGTGTTTTTAAAAGCTATGGACATGTCCCAATTCATGTGATAGTGACACATGAGGGGATATGTCAGGGAATTTGTTTTTTCTATTTTTAACATTTTTTAATGTTAGCACTTTGCCTCAGGGAGATGAGTGCGCTCTTTCATGCGCATGCACGAAAGAGCGCACTCTCAGCTGAGGGATTCCCCCTCGCCCGTACAGGGAGCGGACATCACGCTGAGCGGGCCTTAATTTGCCCGCCCACGTAAAATGGCAGTGCGCCCCCAATTGGGGCCGCTGATCGGAGGCACACCTCCGCGCGCCCACTCTCCCACATCCCCTGCCCCGAGTTACAGCATGGGGAAGAAATACTAGTCAACATAAATCATGGGGTAACAGTTTGTGCTGGTAAGCAAATTGTTTTTTTTTAAGATTTGTATCCAATTTGTATTAATAGTATTTAAAAATTAGAGTAGAATTTCAACAAGCTAGATCTTTGAGGCCTTATATTGTGTAGAAATGTCTGCAATTTTAATATTATGACAAACCTTTATAATGGATCCATCATAATGCATTGAATTTGGAGAAATCTTTATTCATTATTTTTCACACTTAAAGCTAACATGATTTAAAACGTATGTTAACGTAACAATAGTTTTTGTTTTCATCGAATGCCAATATATTCTAAAATTCTGTGTTTAGAAACCATTTTGGTTTTTAGTACTTTTGTGGGTGCTGCTCAGGGTATTACTTTTTGTTCAGCCATTAGAGGCATTTTAGACTGCATGCGCAGTCACCAAGTGGTGATATTAATACACGCTTGATAATGTGTAAAAAGTTGCTTTTGACACAGCAAAATTCCTACAAGCGTTGCATACTTCCTATTTTGAAGTGTTCAATAGCGAATATTTTGCATTGGCCTCAAAGCCTCGAACTCAGATCTTAAAATTCAGGTCTTATTTTAACTTAATTTCAGTTAAAATGAACGCTAAAATGTTTATGCACTTTATAGCAATTTATAAACTACAGTAAAATATTTGTGTGTATTTTGTCACTATTGTTTATAATGCTCCTAGTATTGTGGTGAGTACATTGCAGAAAACGGGCACTCAAATTGAATAATATTTTCGAGGGCAACTTCCTCTGATCTTTAAGCATTCTGGTTACTTGCAAATAGACCAAATTGATAAATTAAAAATAGAACCAAATCGCTCCATAGCTTTATCCTTCCCCATCTCTGTAACCTCCTCTAGCTCTCAGCACTCCTCTAATCCTGGCCTGTTTCCTTTGTTTCACCATTGGCAGTTGTGCCCTCAGCTGTCAATTTGTAATTGGCAGCTTTCTGAATATTTGACTAATTTATCTTTTAAAACAATTTTTTTTCCCCCTTGCTATTGTCTAACTCTAAGTATGATTGTATTCTAACCAATGAGTTCCACAAATCCATGATGTGTATTGCTTTTCCAGGGCCTGAATCTTCTGGTCAGCATGCGGGGCAGGGCCTGCACGCCAATGCGTAAAATGATGTGCGGTGACATCGGGCATGCATCCAGGTGCGCTTCACGCTGGGCAGGCCTTAGTTGGCTTGCCCATGCAAAATGGTGGTGCCCAGCCGATCGCAGGTGGTGATCGGCTGCGCGCCCACATGCGCCTGCTCCCACCCAGCCCGACCGATGGGGCTTGTCCAACTTAGTGAGGTGAGATAATGAATAAATCTACTTTTTCTAATTCTGGTATGAAAACCATTTTATTATTTTTGTGTATTAGGTATCATATATTGCTGAAGAGGTAAAAAGGGTAAAAGAGAGATCTCCTGAAATTTACCTTATTGAGTGTTGTTAGCAGTTAAAGATTTGCAAAAACTACATTGACATCAATAAAAAATGCATTTCCCATGCTTCAGCAATCCTAATTCATCAAGTGACAATTAACTCTGCATCTAATGTTCAGCATACAAGGGACAGAATTCCAAATGGCACAGTCAAAGAGAATGAAAATAAGAACACCGTGTTATGTGTTAATTCCTAACAATCTTACAGTGGGCTGAAGCTGGCAAGGATGGATTCTGACTGAAGCAGGGTGGTCCATTTTTGATGATTCATTATTATTTGCATCCTTATGTTCAATTCCCTCCATGATCTACCCTTCCCCATCTCTATAACCTCTTCCAGCCCTACAACACTCTGATATTTCTACACTCCTCAAATTCTGTCCTCTTCTGCATCTTTGGTTTCTTTCATTTCACCATAAGCAGCTGTACCTTCAGCTACCTTGGCCCTAAACTCTAGGGGCAGGATCTTCCAGTTGGTGAGCAGGGGTAAGGACCGCTCGGCGACATGTAAAATGACACGGGATGACGTTGGGTGGCGCTCCCGATGTCACCCCTTGTCATTTCCATTTTCAGGTCAGCGGGGGCGCAGCCGAGCCAGCTGTGCGCCTGCTGGCCTGTCAACGGCCTACTTAGGCCATTGAAAAAATAATTATGGTAATTAATTGCCCTGCCTGTCCAAGCTTAAGGTTGGCGGGCAGGCTGGGAGTCCTGGCAGGCTTCAGAAAAAGCAAGAAACCTCATCCACGGGCGGGATGAGGTTTCATGAGGGTATTTAAATTTTTATCCAATCTTTCAATAGAAGTTATGGACATGTCCCAACTCATGTGATAGTGTCACATGAGGGGACATGTCAGGGAAAGTTTTTTTATCATTTGTATTAAATATTTTAATTCCGAGTCGATCTCCCTGAGGCAGCATGCACGAAAGAGCACACTACCAGAATCCCCCTCCCCCCAAAGGGAGCGCACAGCACTTCCGAGCGGACGTCACGCTGGGCGGGCCTTAATTGGCCTGCCCACGTAAAATGGCACCAATTGGAGGCGCGCCCGCTCCTGCACTGGGGAATTTTCCCTTGAGAACCTTCCCTAAATCTCTTCACCCCTCCATTATACTTCCTCTTTTAAGTTACTCCTTAAAATCCTAATCTGCCTTTATGTGGTTCAGTGTAAATTTTTGTTTGATAAATCGCTTCTGTGAAGTGTCATGGGACATTTTATTACATTAAGGTCATTGTATAAAAGCAGGTTGTCCTTACACATTTTTAAAAATTTGTCCATGCAAGGCATTCCTCACAAGATTGAAGCCCAATATTCCTGCCTCCACAACTCATTGGCTTAAAGGTGCATATTGAAGGGATTCTTTGAAAACTTAATGAAATTATCAAGTGTGCAGCTGTGACTTAAAATTAAGGGGGTTCCAGCTTTGTTCCTCTTCTGTGCTGAATTAGCTCATTTCAGCCAACAAAGCAGCATGGTTGCTGCATGTGGTCACAGAATCCCGAGCTTAGGGAAGAGAAAACTGGGTGGCATTCAAATTCCAAATGACTTTTTAGTGAGCCCTGTTGGAAGTTCTCATCAGTGGCTAACAGGTGAGCAAAGGGCTAAGCATATCTGATGACCCTCACATTCAAATACTCTGCCAACACTCATGGTCAAATTTGCACATAAAAACACAATTGAGTGACGTACTGAAGGGTAAACAATCTCAAGGAACCATACCTTTAAAAACAGTTAATAGGGAAGCTCTGGCCAGAGTTTATTTTTGAAAAATTCAACCCTCTTCAAGCTGGAGGCAACCTCGGAATCCCACTCCTGCAGTGGCAGCACTCACCACGGCCAGTGTGGGGCAGCTGTCCTTCCAGGGCTGCGGACCCTCTTAATGAGCTTGTTGTTTCAGGGAACCCTTCTCACCATCCTTAATTGGACAGTTGACCAGAAGTGATTGGGTCATTAATTGGCTGCCTCTTGGAAAATCGCACTGGCAGCAAGTACGGGATCAGGACCCTGAAATGGTCTTACTGCTTGGATTATTTTTAAAGAGTTTCAAGTTTCTGCCTAATAAGTGTGCTGAGCTCCAGAGTTCTCAATGGAGTCACAAAATCAGGGCCACTATTTTTCTATTGATTCATTAGTATACTTCCGTTAAATGGAAATCTGCACTCTGATCCTCAAATTCCACTTAATTATACACAACCACCTGGTGTGATACCTTTATTCTGCAGTTCCACAGCAAAAGCAATTACTGGTTGCAGTCCATGTGATATCTGGGGAGGTTTTCCAATTATGAATACAAAGGATCAAGAAAGGAACTCAAAAATTGATTCAGGATTTATTTTGCTGTATGGCAATGTAAAGCAATTTTTTGAAAAAATGTGTATATATGCACAACAGAGTGTGTGGCTATACATATATATACCCATTTATCTACATAAAACTTTAGCTAAACATTGGCAAAATCCTACTTATGGAGTGTAACTCCAATTTACAATTCAAAGCCTTTGTGCCAGTGTGAAGTAAATCCACTTCACACTGAACTATCATTGTGGTGTAATTGTGCCCTGACAGATAGCATAAAGTGGAGTGCAAATATCTCTATTTATAACAGTGAAAGAAAATGGAACAATTCCTAAGTGGTAAGTTGTTCAAATTTAATATATTTATTTCATTAAAGTAATCTAATTAAAGTACAGCTTTATGCACAAAGATATTTTCATCCAAAAACAAATTTCACCTTCAAACTGTGGGGTCCTTTTGTGTAAACACAGCACTAGCAGAGAAACAAAACTCAGTTGAATCCTTAGAAATTACTGAAGTAACATCTCTAGATTTTCATACCTTCATAAACGCAGCAAAACTACTCTTTGGTATGTGCATAAACTTTGGAATATTAGATTTTGGACAGGGAGATATTTTCTCTGATAGATATTTTAGTTAAATGTTTGTATATAATATAAAAATTTAATATTTCAGAGTTAAATGTTTATATATTGTGTATATGTAATATTTCAGAGCTTTTAGGTGTATATATGAATTAAAGTTATATTCCACAAACTGGCTGAACATTTTTAAAAAGACCAAAGGAATATGTAACAGTAGCTCTGGAAACAGCAATAATGAATTTGAATGCTATAGATATCAGCTCCAGGAAAAACTCTAATGTTGGCAACTGAAATATTTAAAACCTTCATGGAAAGAAGGAACCTTTATTCCTTCCATTTACTAAAGATGCAGTATATTTTTTTTCCCTTTGAACAGAGCATTAATAAAATCAGTTCATTTGCAAGAATTAAATCAAATTTCTGATGTTTACTTTTGATTATATTTGATTTTTAGCAACTAGTCAACAACCAAGAGCATTTGCTTTGTAGGTATGGATCAGTTCAGCAACAATTACTCACAAGTATGACACCCAGCTACCTAACTTGTCATCTTGTTATTCAGAGCACAGCACCTGCTGGTGCAGGGACCAATGGAGTTTTGACAGGGCATGGTTTCCACAAAGCGATTTTCAACTTTAAAAAAAATGTGGTTGAAATAGATTTTCAGGTCTATTACAACTGCTCAATACAGACTATGTGTACTGATTTCTGACTGTGGCTTGCAAGAACTGGCAACTGGAAGTCAAAGTTATAAATATCCAAAAAAAATTAATTTCCAGTCATCAATCACAATGCTAAAAGTAATTATCTTCAGAACTGATCACATTATAATAAATATTTTAACTAAATAATTGATGTGATAACTGTCTTGTGGAATAGCTGCGTGATGTGGTACCACCTTTGTAAATCTAAACAAGGTGCCTTTTATAATAGTTGGCCTCAGTAAAATTTAATTCTTACAAGATTTACGAAGAACTGTTGTGTTATTCTCTCAAAACTTAATTAAAAGGAAGTCAGTTTCCGTAATATTTGAAAATGAGTGCTGAATTACTGTTCTGTGCAATCCAGCTTGCCTTGGCATTAATTTGACGGGAAATATATTTTTTACATGTTCAGTTGCAATATTTAAATAGACTCTGTGCTAAATGACATTTAGAAAGGCCAAATTGGTTGTTCTTTAAAGATCATTAAACAGCTTGCTCCATAAATGTTGCCTATCTTTAATGAGAATACAGGCAATAAGAAAAGTTCTCTTGAGCAATCTAAAGTTAGAGTTAATGTTATCTGTCCTCCTTGTTTAACAATCGTCAAAGAAATTATGGCAAATACCTTATTGTATTCAAACTAGATTATGTCAAATATATTCAAACTAGATTATGTAAAATGTATAGCATCATATCCAGCCTTGTCACTGAACTTCAAAATATTTACTCCAACCTCAACATGCCAGTTCTGATGAAGGATTACATGCAATCTGCCATATTTGTTCCTATTGGATGTTGATCAAATTTGGTGTGTATATCTTTTTGTCTCAGATTTCCAATCTTCACACTTTTATTATCATTTTTTTCTCTGCAACGTTGATCTCTGCACATTCACTATCACCTTTTCCTCAAACAGCCACCACATCTGGTTGATAACCATTACTTTCTGTCAGACTTACCAGCACCTCTCTAACCAATAGTGCTCAGACTAAACTTTCCTAAGGTAGTCAACACTTATCTCCCAAAAGCTTTCCATTATCCAACCGAACAAATACAATGTCACAAGGGTCTTAAACATCATCATTGATTGAGAAACCGATTTGTCTATTTTTAAACAACTATATTTCTCAATAGTTTAGTTGTTCTAAATTTATCTAAAACTGTATTACCTAAATGTCAACTTGCATGGCTCAATCATTTGCCAGACAGCAATATCCTAGGTGCTGCTAAACAACAAATCTATCTTTCATTTTATTTTTTCTGTTTCTTTTTCCTCTCACACCAAGTTCACATTATTTGCCATGTTTTTTAGGCCTCAGTGGATACAAATACTCCAATAAACTCAAGCAATAACAAACTTGCTTGACCATCTAAGAGGTACAACTAAGGGCTGCAGGAAGACACTGCACACCTGTAATGGGTTTTTTCCCCCTCCACCACACCTCAAGAGCACAGGTAAGACAGACAAAAAGACCTGTTGAAATTCTCATTGATGACTCGCGCTCAAGCTTAAATTCCTCATATAGTGAGTCAGAATGCTCCAGTGGTTTAGCTAATACACTAAATGACTATTTTTTTTTGAAGAACGGTGTTTATATTTTATTTATCATTCTTAGATTTTGGTACAGTTATAAAACATCATGTAATTTAACAGTGTTCTAACATGATGTGCTTTAATTTACATAGTTAAACTCAGCCAGATTGTTTTGAAGGTATGTGTGTTAGGGTAACTTATATGACACAACTGATATAATCAAGTATGCCGTACATAAAACTAGAGCAACAACTAGACAAAGCAAAATCTGAAAGCAATAAAAAGCTATAGCACCAATTATGATTTCTACTATATTGGGGTATTTTTCAAAGATGAACTCTAATGATTAAAATATTACAGCAAATAGTATTTTAGAGTTTAAAACAAATGCTTAGAACATTAAAAAATAATTGCTGAAAAAAGATTTTTTGTCAAAGCTTTTCATTTTGCGCTCATCAGGACATAAGAATACCAATGTCAGAGCAGCAACAACTTTATACTGTATAGGAAGAGAGTGTTGATTGGTTGGCAAGTGGATTTGCTAAACAAAATAAGTCTTAGTCATTCACTGGTTCATCCCTCAGGAAATGCCTTGACTAATCAGAGTTAAGCTGCCTGGTTTAAATTTTAAACAACGCTTGGTGGTTAACTGTCAGTCACCATTGACTGGCGCATTCTTCATGGCAATGCCTCTATCAATCTGAGTCCACTTGCGAACCATTCAGCAATGTCTTCTCATACAGTATAAAGTTGTTGATTCCCCTGACATTGATATTCTTGCAATTATCCTGATGAACGCAAGACAAAAAGCTTTGACAAAATGTCTGTTTATGTTCCACCAAACGACTGTTTAATAAAAGAAAACCTAAGGTTTTACAAAGGTGAATGTGAGAATGATAGGAAATATAGTAGATGGTTAATCTGAAATATTTTACATTGTTTACTTAAAATATGATTTTAATGTTGTGTTTTTGAATCATTGACAAAACTACCAAATCTGTTTGCAGAGGCAAATAAATGCTTCAGATCTATTGTTTCTCTGCCAAGGTGATGAGAACTTCTGCAGTTGTGAAAAATGCTTCCAGCAATCAGGCCAAGAATAGACTAAATAATTGTATATGCATTGGCCGATTTAAGCAACAGGGACTACTGGAACTCAAACCTGCAATGACAAGTAACCTGCAAAACAATAACTTAACCTCTGTGCTACAAACCTGCCCAAGCAGGGTCTTTTTAAATTTAAAATTTGGGGCAATGTGTGCAAGAAGACTAGATATCATAAGCATGATACAAATGCATGAGAATTGTAACTTGGAATAACTAATTAATTAATACAACCAAAAAACCAAGTTTCAATAAACAACCATCAATAGATATAAAGAGAAAAATAAAGGTAACAGGTGTGTGTACGTGTGAATATATTTAGTAGTTAGATATCTAATAAATTAGATATAAACTGGTCAGTTTCTACATGAGCTAATACAATCCCTGTGGAACTAGAAGAATATCCAATCACGTCAGAGATTTCTAAACAAATCAGGTTTCTTGAATTTATAACTGAAACATGTTTGTTAAAACCTGTACTAACCCAATTAGAGATCTGATCCTAGCTCTCCCAAATTCACAAAAACCATGTTTAAGGTTTCCGAAGGCCAGATAAAAATAGTTTTGCTGATGCCAAAATTTTATGCAGAAGGAGTAAGACTCATTTTCTATAATCAACAGGAGTACTAGATTTGTCCCTTACATTGAAGAGCCAATTTTAACTCCAGGCCGGAATCATGTAAATGTGGCTGGGGCAAGGTAAAGTCAAACCCTCCAGCTTTCGACTGCGTGAGGCCCAGGAGATGTTAACTTCCAGGCCAAACCTACATAGGCGACATTAGTCTCCTGCCCAAATCCTGAAGAAGGTGAATGCAATATTTTGGTTGATAGGAGGCCACCACCAGGCATCCAAATGAACATTCCCTGGTATTCATCAGCAGCTGGGAGGAGGGGTTAGTATATCACAATAAGGGGTAAGGGTGAAAGTCTTAGGGCAGGGACAGCCCCAGTTACTTCGTAGGGTTCAGAAGTGTACTTCTGCTCCACCTGGCCTGAATGGAAATAAAACAATACAAAAAATGTTACTCGCTTTTCTGGGCCTCTTCCAGCACTGGCTCTTATTGCCACAAGTTGGACTGGGGAGATGTCATAATGACCTCCCCATGCAAGCCCAATGTTTTTGCAAATTGTCCTCAAAAATTAACCTTTTAAGCCCCAGTTTCATTTTGGTGAAACTGCGCCATAACTTCTGGAAGGCTAATATATCAATTTTGAGGTCCCCATAACTGAATGCAGTACCTCAGATGGAGTTTGACCAAAGATCTGTAAAACTTTACTTTGTAGCTGTGTACAACTTTTAGTGATGTGTATCTGAATACTTAAGTCGCTTTGCACCTCCAAAGTTTCTAGACTTACACTATTAAGAAAATATTCTGCTTTGTCTTCTTTGGATTCAAAGTGGATTACCTGTTACTTCCCAACATTAAACCCCACTTGTCATAGTTTTATCCACTCATTTAATCTGTCCATTTATAATTTCCTGATCACACCTTACTGTTCCTGGTCATAAAGTTATTCAGATTTTGGGGGAATAACTTTATTATTACAATACAAACTCTATAGTAAACACTTTAAACATATTTATTTTTGTTTACACTACCAATTTTGTGCCCTGTCTTTCTTGCCCCAATTCTTTCATCTACCCCATTACTTTTCCTAGTTTTACCTTTGATTTAATTCATTTCTAAATAATGCTTCCAAATTTCCATGTAGTAACTCTTTCGAGTACAAACCCGTTTCCATCTGTTTCAGATGAAGTTACATTGTTTCATAGTTTATCATTGTGAGATTTGAACGCTTGATACTCTTTTGAGTAAACCTGTTTCCATCTGTTTCAGATGAAGTTACATTGTTTCATAGTTTATCATTGTGAGATTTGAACGCTTGATACTCTTTTTGAGTAAACCTGTTTCCATCTGTTTCAGATGAAGTTACATTGTTTCATAGTTTGCCATTGTGAGATTTGAACTCTTGATCTTGGGGTTCCAAATCCAGTACCATAACCACTTGGCTATTTAGGCCAAGCAATTTCCATGTAGTAGTTGTGCCACATTTGCATTAAGCATGATGAGTTTGATTTGGAGAGCTGTTTCAACCAGTTTTCTGTAGGTCAGTTCATCTGCACCTGTTGGAAAAATCTTTGGTATAAATCTTGTATAAAAGGAGAACAATGTGATGAAATTGTGTTTGGAAACTACAACAAAGCCTTTAAAATGTCAGTTCTAGTTGTAGATTTCCACAGCAGGCCAGGGAGCTGCAGGTAAGTGCCAGACTTGTCAATTCAGCTCAGCTCAATGTATGCCTTATGAGTGTTATTGTGCTATCTGCTTTTAATAGGAGCAGCTAGTAGGTGCAGCTAGAGAAAAGTCAAAGGCAGGATACAAAAGCATAAGAGCCCACAACTTCTAAAAACTTTGCTGGTCTAACTCATTGATGAAATAGAGCAAAGGAGAGACAAACTGCCAGCTGTTCATGGGAACAACCAACCAAGAAATGTCCTGCATGCCATTTGAATGGCAATGGCATTGGTAATGAATGCTAATTCTCCCACCCAGGAAACTGCAGACATTCAATGCATGATGTTTAATGACTGACAAGGACAAACACTCTCACTTTTCTTTCTTATGCACCATAGGTGCCAGCACTCTCTTTACAGTCTAAAGTTAACAACTGCACCAAACCTTTCATAGTGCTCTCTTGCTGAGGAGACCAATAACTCAAGATCTTACGATATTAATACTCATCTCTCCCAACAGCTGTTGGTCGTATGAACAACCATAAAATCAGTCCTCTATTTAAACAAGGTGATACCAGTATATCTCTTATTTCATTCACTCCATTCACTCCTAGCCCACTCTGAACTTCTAGCTTTGAATTAATTCATTGCATTTCATTTCAGAGCAAAATGGCACTCAATGTCCATTAGACGTATCCTTGATACGAAGAAGACCATGGAGCTGATAGAGTGCCATTCTGCTCTTGTCACAGGCTTAGTACTGACACTGCATTAGTGACTGAATACTTACACAATCACCGCAGCGTCCTTTGTGGAGCACTACATAGCCACTACCTTCCATACCTTCATTATCCCTTTAATTCCAAGGGGATGTATGCTCACCCATTCTTAACTTACACTCCCCTTTCATGCATACTCCACAAGATCAGCAGTGGCCAGAGGAACAGGATGATAAGGAGCAGGAGGAGGTGAGACTGAACTTCTTCCTCATGGCTTATGAAGATGAAGAAAGAAAGGACACAAGAATAATGAGCACAGTCAAGCCAACAAAAAGAGGTTCTGCAGTAACTTTGTGCTCCATGTTACTCTGTTACACTCTGTCATAATCCGTTTGAATTCATTTCCATTACTTGCTTTTTCCTTACCTCATGGGCAGGATCTTCCGGCCCTGCTCGCCAACATGTAAAATGACACGGGATGACATCAGGTGGAACTCCCGACGTCAGCTCACGTCATTTCCATTTTCAGGTTGGCAGGGGCGCAACCGAGTCAGCTGCGCATCTGCCAACCTGTCAATGACCTACTGAGGCCATTGAGACACTAATTAAAATCATTAATGGACCTGCCAGTCCAACGTTAAGGTTGGCAGGCAGGACGGAAGCCCTAGCGGGCTTCAGAAAAAGCATGAAACCTCATCCGTGGGAGGGATGAGGTTTCATGGGGGTATTTAAAATTTTAATAAAGGTTTAAGTTAAAGTTATGGACATGTCCCAACTCATGTGACAGTGTCACATGAGGGGACACGTCAGGGAAACTTTTTTGTCACTTTTATTGTAAATTTTAATTTGGAGCCGATCTCCCTAAAGCAGCACTTAGCCTCAGGGAGATTAGTGCGCTCTTTCGCGTGCATGTGTGAAAGAGCAGACTCCCAGCTCAGGGAATCCCCCCCACCCCCCACCCCCGCCTGCACAGGGAGCACACAGTGCTTCCTGGCAAACGTCACACTGGGTGGGCCTTAATTGGCCTGCCCAAGTAAAATGGCGGCGCACCCCCAATTGGGGGTGCCGATCGTAGGCGTGCCCGCTCCTGCATTTCCCCCATCCCCGCCCCCCAAACGGGGAAAATTTTTCCCCATGTGTTGGGTTTAGCAGATTTTTATGGTTTGTCTATAATAAATCTGTAATATTCTTCTTAAGAAACTGTAATGTTGGACTGCAAAGCATGATGGTTAGCTTGGCTGAAAATTGTCAATTTGTCAATGTTGGAACTTGCGTGTGTGTGAAACTAGCCATGCTGAAGAAGAGGAGGTTAAACAGATGTAAGGGGGTCCACACACGAATTCAATATGGGTCATTGCATGGGCAACTGTCTATAACATATATTACATTTGTAAAAGATAGAACTAATTATGTTATGTGCACTAACATATTGATTGAAGCCTGCTTAAGTTAATGTTTGCTTTATTATAAAATAGTATGTTAAGATTATACACTGTTAAAACCTTTGTGTTAGAGCAATAGTGGAGATGCATTCTTTAGTACTTGCTTGCAGAAAGGCAGGATAAGATAAATGTGAAATTGCAGATTTGCAGAAGTTAAGGTATTAACAGGACCCATAAGCTATTAGCTTAGAACTTTTTGAAAAACAGGGATCACTAGCAAGGGTCTCTATGTTGGAACAGAGGGGGTCTATGGACTACCAATAACTTCAATTTGATCCAATCTTATTGGTCAGGCCAAACTGTAGCCTAATATGGCATGGCAAGGGTCTCTCGATGGGGATAAAAGGGGGCTACAGGACATTATTGGCACACATTTAAAGGAAGAAGACAGACTATAGTCAACAGAGCACAGAAAAAGAAGAGGACAAAGCTTTTCTCCAGAGGGCTCCCAAGTAAGAATTGTCAGAGCCAAGTCTTGCTGTATATCTAATGCCATTGTTAAGTATTAACTTCGTATTTGTGTGATACTTAATAAACTCTCTGACTTAATTTCAGAATGTGAATCTGTACCTTCTAGGTCAGAATTGGTCAAGAACCCTGAGTAAGATTGGTTCAGTATCCTCTTTCTCAGACAGGTTATCATTTCCAGAGGTCTTTTTCTCTGATATCTTACATATGAGCTCATATACTTTTGCCTGGTGGAAATTAGTGTTCGCGAGGATGGGCCTCAAGTGACTTAAAGAGTATGAGAAAGTTGAAAAAAAACAGGGAGTAAATGGGCCACCTTTGCATTAGATTGACAGTTTGGTGGCTGTTTTGGAGCTGTGGGACCCAGAAATCACGCTCATCTGAAAAGAAGTCTATTACATAAGAACATAAGAAACAGGAGCAGAAGTAGGACATTCAGCCCCTCAAGTCTGCCTTGCTATTCAATAAGATCATGGCTGACCTTCTCAAGGCCTCAACTCCTCTTTTGTGCCAGCTCCTCATCGCCCTCAACTCCATGATTTTTCAAAAATCTATCTACCTCCTCTTTAAATACTTACTGTGATCTAGCCTCCATAACTCTCTGGGGTAGAGAATTCCAGACATTCACTACCCTCTGAGAGAAGAAATTCTTTCGCACCTCAGTTTTAAATGAGTGTCCCCTTATTCTGTAACTATGTCCCATTGTTTGAGATTCCCCCACTAGTGGAAACATCTTCTCAATACCTACCCTGTCAAGCTCCCTCAGAATCTTGATTGTTTCAATAAGATCACCCTCATTCTTCTAAACTCTAATGAAAAAAGGCCTAATCTGTTTAGCCGTTCTTGATAAGTCAACCTCTTATCCCATGGAATCAGCCTAGTGAATCTCTTTTGAACTACCTCCAATGCCAGTATATCCTTTCTTAAATACGGGGACCAAAGCTGTACACAGTACTCCAGGTGCAGACTCAACAACACCCTGTACAGTTGTAACACGACTTCCCTATTTTTAAACTCCAACCCCCTAGCAATACAGGCCAAAATTCCATTTGCCTTCTTAATTACTTGCTGCACCTGCATGCTAACCTTTTGTGTTTCATGCACAAGAACACTCAGATCCCTCTGTGCTGCACTTTTTTGGAGTCTCTCCCCAGTTAAATAATAGTCTGCCTTTTGAGTCTTCCTACCAAAGTGAATGAGCTGACACTTTCCTACATTGAACTCCATCTGCCCAGTTTTTGCCCACTCACTCAACTTATCTGTATCCCCTTGCAGATTCATTATGTCCCCATCATAACATGCCTTCCCACCTATTTTTGTATTGTCAGCAAATTTGGATGCATTACGCTCTTCCCCCTCCTCCAAGTCATTAATATAGATAGTAAATAATTGAGGACCTAGGACTGATCCTTGTGACACTCCATTAGTTACATCTTTCCAACCTGAAAAAGAACCATTAATCCCGACTCTCTGTCTTCTGTGTGTTAACCAATCGTCAATCCATGCTAATACATTACCCCCAATACCATGAGCTCCTATCTTGTGCAATAACCTTTTATGTGGCACCTTATCGAATGCATTCTGGAAATCCATATACACTACATCTACCGCTTCCCCTTTATCAACTCTGCTTGTTATATCCTCGAAGAACTCTAGCAAATTTGTCAAACATGATTTCCTTTTCAAAAAAACCATGTTGACTCTGTTTGATTGTGTTAACCTTTACTCTGTGTCACAGAAACATAGAAATAGGAGCAGGAGTAGGCCATTTGGCCCTTCATGCTCTGCCATTCATTATGATCAGGCTGATCATCCAACTCAACAGCCTGCTCCCGCTTTCTCCCCATATCCTTTGATCCCTTTCGCCCCAAGAGCTATATCTAACTCCTTCTTAAAAACATACAATATTTTGGCCTCAACTACTTTCTGTGGTAGCGGATTCCACAGGCTCACCACTCTCTGGGTGAAGGAATTTCTCCTCATCTCAGTCCTAAATGGTCTACCACGCATCCTCAGACTGTGACCCCTGGTTCTGGACTCTCCCACCATTGGGAACATCCTTCCTGCATCTACCCTGTCTAGTCCTGTTAGAATTTTTTATATGTCCTACTATTTATTCCTTAATAATGGACTCTAGCATTTTCCCAACGACAGATGTTAGGCTAACTGGCTTATAGTTTCCTGCTTTTTGTCTCCCTCCCTTCTTGAACAGGGGCGTCATACTAGCAGTTTTCCAATCCACTGGGACCCTCCCGAAATCCAGTGAGTTCTGGAAAATTTCAAACAATGTCTCCACTATCTCTCCAGCCACTTCCTTTAAAACCTTTGAATGCAGACCATCAACTCCTGGCAACTTATCTGCCTTTAGTCCCATTAGTTTGTCAAATACTTTATCCCTCATGATAGAGACTGTTACAAGATCTTTCCTCCCATTAGCTCTTTGCTTATTTGATTTCTTGGGGATGTTTATAGTGTCCTCCACTGTAAAGACCAATGCAAAATTTCAGTTTAAATTATCTGCCATTTCCCTGTTCCTTTATCAATTCTCCAGTCACATCCTCCAATGGTCCCACACCTACTTTAGCCACTCTTTTTATATACTGTAGAAGCTCTTACTGTTTGTTTTTATATTTCTTCCAAATTTACTTTCATAATCAATTTTCTCCCTCTTTATTAGCATTTTAGTCATCCACTACTGGTCCCTAAAAAATTCCCAAACCCCTGACCTACCACTAGTTTTCGCCACTTTGTATGCCTTAGTTTATGATTGGATACTCTCCTTGACCACCTTTGTTAACTACGGGTGGTCCATCCTTCTTATTGAGTCCTTCTTTTTGACAGGAATAAATCTTTGCTAAGCATTATGAAATATCTGCTTAAATGTCTGCCACTGCTCATCAACTGACTTCCCCTTAGTCTGTTTTCCCAGCCCGCTTTAGACAACCCTTTCTTCATACTTCTTTAAGTGGCTTTATTTAAGTTGAGGACACTGGTTTGAGACCCAAGTTGCTTGCCCTCAAACCGAATTTGAAATTGGACCATGTTGCGATCGCTATCCCTGGAGGATCCTGAACTATCATATCTCTTATTAATCCCACTTCATTACACATTACTAGATCTAAAATAGCCTGATCTCAGAAACAATCCCTGATGCACACTACAAATTTGTCTTCCATGTTACCCCCGGCAATCTGTTTTGTCCATTCAACATTCAGATTAAAATCACCCATGACAATTGCAGCACCCTTCTTACACGCCTCCACCATTTCCCAATTTATACTTTGTCCTATAAAGAGGCAGCTCTTCGGGGGCCTATAGACGACTCCCACCTGTGACTTCTTTCCCTTGCTATTCCTTATTTACACCCAAACTGATTCCACAACACAATCTATTGCACCTATATCACTACTCACCACCGCACTGGTACCTTCCTTTATTAACAAAGCTACCGCACCTACTTCTCCTTTTTGCTCATGTTTCCGAACATGTCGAATACCCTTGAATATTGAGTTCCCAGTCTTGGTCACCTTGCAACTATGTCCCTGTAATAGCTCTCAAGTCATTTTCATTTATTTCTATTTGTGCCGTCAACTCATCTATTGACAGACATTATATGTCACAGGCTCTGAAATCAGTCTCCAAACAATGATAAGTGCAACTTACGATTTTACAGCTATCAATTTCTGCAACATCAGGAGCATGTTTTGTTGCAGACACTGATACAACAAATGGCAACAACATTGCCATCTGCAGCAGAACCACAATTAAGAGGAATCCATAGACTAGTCAGTGCCTCCACCACCAAAGAAGCATAGGCAGTTGCCTTGTTAGCAAAGGGGAGGTGTTTTACAGAATAGATGGCATGCTGCATAGCAGACACAGGTGTATAATGCTATCTATCTGTCTTCCAGGATTCAATATTTGTCATTAGACCAACCAACCCTCTGATCAGTAAGGACACAGATAAGATGGTATTAGCTGCAAGTGACATGCCTGAGGCTGTCATTCTTCAAAGCATTAGCCTATAACCTCTTCCTTTGAACATTATGTTAGCTATATCATAAAGAACAATATCTCTTAAGTGGCAGCAACTGGCTGCCAAGGAAAAGGTTCTACAGATGCAGTCAACACCAGCTCACTTCCAGGAACAAGTTGCCATCAAAGAAGGCCCACATTAATCCCATAGCACTTCTGTACAACATGAACAGCTAGCTACCACTTACAATACAGACCTAGGGAAATTACCAACAGGGTAAAGAAACACATGTTTACATACCCAAAAAATGTGAAATACTGCTTATGTTTACTTTGTACTTTATTGTATCAAAATAGAACATGTACTAATGGTGTACTTTGTGATTCATGGAGGTTAGAATTATTCCTGAAAAGGAGCACCTGCTTCCTCAATCAGGTCATTTTTATTGGAATGTTCAGGTAGGGGTAAAGCAATCTCATAACATCAGATTATGTAGGATATACACCACAGAATCAGGCTATTCGGCCTTACCAGTCCATCCCAGCATTTATGTTCCACTTGAATAATTTGCCATTTTTCCTCATCCAAATCTATTAGCCTAACCGTTTATTCCCTTCTCTCTCATATGTTTAACTAGCCTCCCCTTAAATGCATCCATAGTATTTGCTTCAACCACTCCCTGTGGTCGCAAGTTCCACATTCTCACCACTCTCCGGGTAAAGGTGTTTCTTTCAAATTCCCTATTTGATTCCTTGGTGACATTGGTGACTTTTAATTTTGCCCTTCCTCACAAGTGGAAGCATTGGGCATAATTTTATCAAATTAGTCCCTGCTAGAACGGAGGGACCATTTGCAGGTTGGGAACACAAATGGTGAAGGTGCAGATCTTGCCGAGGCTGTTTCCCAGAGCCATGCCATTACCGTCCCATCTCCAGGTTGCCTGACTAATTAGGGAAGGCAGATGAAATAACATGTCCATTCTGTCAAAGGAAGAATTTCTATTAACAGGGCTACAGTTTGGGTTAGCTCACCAACACTTGGATTTTTGAGGCTGCACAACCACAGGAATGAAGAGAATACCTGGAAAGGCTGCTCCCTGTTCTCTCCCTCTTACTCAGAGGTCCTGCTTCAGTATCTGAGATGCTGCAGTGAGATGCGCTCATCCAAGGACAGAAGGATGAGAAGTCTCTTCAAGCAAGCAGGTGTGGATGGGTGTGACCAAGGAAGTCAACAGCAAAAATATGCTCCCTCCAATCTGGAGACAGTGCATCAAGACAACACACTGTGTAGTGATACTGATTACTCTCTCTGTTAGAGCCTCACATTCCCATCTAAACAGTCAACTCTCACACTCACCCTCATCCTATTGCTCTCTCACATCCATGCCTCACAGTCACCCTGCACAAATGTTGTTTCTCACTCCTCTCTAGCCATTTCTAATACTTACACCTCTCTGTCTTCTCTCCTTAAAGAAGACAGAATGAGACTTGGAAGAGGTGGAAACCCTGGTGCGGAAAAGGGGTGGCTCTCTTGTGCCAGGCACCCTGTCAAACAATGCATGCCCACCTGCTCCACTGGGAAAGAAGTTTGTTCCAGGAGGCTGCAGATTTCAGCAGCAACCTGGCATGAGGGCCTTAGTCTCCTGAGGTACTGGTGCTCACACATGACAAGAGTGCTGTGCTCTGCCTGTATACCCAGTTTTCGAGGCCTCCAGTCATACCAGATTTATCTCGGTGTCCATCCACTCTGCCCTAAGGAGAAGGCAACTGGTGAAGGTGCTGCTCCTGGTGCTGTTGTTTCTGCTCTTGCGCCTCATCAGAGGTGTGAGGTGCAGCTGCATTAGCTGCTCCCATGTCATGGTGAAGGCTGGCAGTGGTGAAGTGCAACTGAAGGCGAGTGAGTGCTAGACAGGTGAAGTGCCTTCCAAGAAGTTAGCAATCACCTGTCAAGCATTGTTAGCACTCTCTAAGAGAAGAAGTGCATTGAACAGCAGCTCCTCACCTGACCATGGTTGTAACTCTTCAGTTTCACTAATCAAAACTTTTCTAGCTGATCTGTTTTACTGAAGAAGCTATTCCCACTGTGCTCTTGTCTCGGTAGTCCTAACAAGTTGTTGTCAGCTCAGGAAATAAATGGCCTAGCTGTTAAATCCAAGGTTGAGGGTTAAAACAGTTCTTAATTGGCTTAAATTCCTTAATTACTTACTCAACAGATCCAAACCTTGCTCGTCTTGAATCCGGCCACATCAGATTTAACTCCCCGCCAGCACAAATTCCATCCATTCTCTTTGTGTCTACTCTATCAAAACCCTTTATAATTTTAAAGACCTCAATTAGGTCACCACTCAGCCTTCTCATTACAAGTATTGACATGTTCGAGGATGGATACGGATAGAAAGATTGGTCCTTTATTTTGAAGGTGAAAGAGAAGCAGTTAGACAGCAGTGATCAGAGTGATGATTAACCAGAGAGAAGACTTCAATGTGAGGCTATTAGCTATGGAGGAGCTCCTATGCGATACTTATTGTGATGCTCTCCTCCATGTACCATGGCCATGAATGTCCCAGCCCATGATGCTGAAGTTGTGCCCGGCATAGCAGGATACTATTATAGAGGACTTACTAGCTGCAGCATTGCAGAGCTCCTTCCACCTTGTACAGGCCATTAAAGACCCCAGTGGACATGATGACAATTCTTGTGCCTCAGTGCATGCTCCCTTGCTGTTATGCAGGCCACATGAATTGGGGTTATGAAACATGGGAGCCAGCCATACATATACTGTGGCTACAAAAGCAGATCAGAATCTGGGAATTCTGTGGGGAGAAACTCACCTCAACTCCCAAAGGCCTACCCACTATCTACAAGACACAAGTCAGGAGTGTGACGGAATATTCTCCACTTGTTTGGATAAATGCAGCTCCAACAACACTCAGGAAGCGCAACACCATCCAGGCCAAAGCAGCCCACTAGGTTGCCCACTCCATCCACCATCTTAAACATTCACTCCCTCCACTACTGATGTACAGTGGCAGCAGTGTGTACCATCTACAAGATGTCGCAACTCACCAAGGATTCTTCGACAACACCTTCCAAACCCACAGCCTCTACCACCTAGAAGGACAAGGGTGATAGATGTACAGGAACACCACAATCTGCCAGTTGCCCTCCATACCACACACCTTTCTGCCTTGGAACTATGGGCTGCAGCTTCCGGTCCGTGAGAGGGGGAGGGGGAAGGGCAGGGCCCAATCGTTGACGCGTAAAATGATGCAGGGTGACGTCAGGTGTACGTCCTGACGTCACCCCACATCATTTAGAGTTTCGATTTGGCTGCACGCCCGCCGAACTGTCAAAGGCCTATTAAGGCCGATAAAAACGTAATTCAAATAATTAATGGACCTGCCCCTCCAACCTTAAGGTTGGCAGACAAGCGGAGCCCATGCGGCCTTCAGAAAAATTATGAAACCTCATCCACGGTCTGGATGAGGTTTCATAAAGGTATTAAAATTTTTGTAAAATGTTTAAATAGGAAAAATTGACATGTCCCAGCTCATGTGACAGTGTCACATGAGCGGGGACATGTCCGGAAAATGTTTTCCACCCTTCAAAAAATTTTCATAACTTCCACTGATCTCCCTGAGGCAGCACTTCAGGGAGATCTGTGCGCTGTTTTGCATGCATGCACCACAGAGTGCACTCCTGGCTCAGAGAATCCTCCCCCAACCCGCCCATACAGGGAGCGCACAGCACTTCTGAGCAGGCGTCAAGCTAGGTGGGCCTTAATTGGCCCGCCCATGTAAAATGGCGATGCACCCCAAGTCGGGGGCGCTGATTGGGAACCCACTTGCTCCCGCACATCCCCCCTACAGGGGGAAACTGCTAACCTATATCACTGTTCCTTCACTGTCACCGAGTCAAAATCCTGGAGCTGCCTTCCTAAAAGCACTGCGGATGCACCTTTACTGCACAGAGTGCAGTGTTTCAGGTAGGTGGCTCACCACACCTTCTCAAGCGCAGTTCGGGATAGCAATAAATCCCACTAATATATTTAAAAAATTAACAAACATGTTGAGCAAAGACAGCTGGTGACAAAAGGCAAATCATGGTTCAATATGGGCTCAGCAGAATGAAGTGGTACAATCTTGAGACAAGACACCTCTTGGCAGTAACAAGTGACATGTATGGTGCAATAACTCTATTCAACGCTGAACAAAATATGAACAAGCCGTATGGGCATGCATAAAGGAAACAATCACTGAGGTATGCATATGAGAATCAGGAAGTGTGGACACAAAGAATAAGAGGACTTAACAATACCTATTTCCTTTACTGCAGTCGACTAAGACAGAAGGGTTCCAGTCCAACAGAGAAAAATGATATCTAAACATTCAACAGGCTTCAAAGTGATTGTTGGTCTGACCAACAAGTGCAGTTGAAGAATGCAGAGCCGGACTAGCTGTTTTTCTTATTTAACCCATATATTAGTGATTAAATAAAGATGATCACTGTGAGAAATAGTGTATTTGCGTGTTTATGTTAAGGTGTATTAAAATCCACAAATCCTACTCTAACACCCAATTTAGAAGGTATGATAGGATAGTTCCTTCACATTGCTGTAATGCCAAATTCAGTGAATCTCCCAGCTCTCCTGTGAAGTGCACCAGTCAGTGATTGAATTTATGTTCAGACTGCCTCTTGGCTGATATTACCAAGATCTCCATTAACTGCATGAAATGATTCAGCAATGTAAATGTTGAGTGCATTAAGCCACAGGGAGAGCACTGTGGTCAGATGAGCGTGACTGCAGGTTCCTTATTGCCTCTTTGGTGAAGCACAGCCTTCTGATAGACATCTCCTCATTATAGTCCTCAAAGGATTGGTGTTTCATGTAGACTTTTGAAGGAAGAATGGTAATATCTAACAGCATGCATCCTGCTTAACTGCTGTTTCACAATCCTTTCCTTCATCCTCTGTTGCTTAGCCTCCTCCTCCAGGATAAAGGCACGCGAAGATGTGCCGATAGGAAATTCCATTCATGCCCTGAAATGGCTCTTGCTGTGGATTAGAACCAACAAGGTTTTTCCAGTCTCACAATCCCATATGGAGTTAAAGGAAAGCCCAGAGCAGCTGAGGTTGAATTTTGTAAAAATCCAAAAAGTTATTAGCAGATGCAGTTATAATTTTTGCAATCTTCAGGCTTAAACTCCACATGTCCACTGATTTTGGTATTTGCAATTTCTATATCTAATTCTAACTTCCTCCTATTTGTGTTGCAATCATAAAACAGGATATCCAGAACAGTAACGCCACTGTTCAGAAAATTACCGTATTACCAGCACAATCGTATTGTGGTTATGTGACTGGACTAGTATTACAAAATCTTGAATTAGCAATCCAGAGAACGTGAGTTCAAAACAGACCCTAACAGTTTTTTAAAAAAATTGAAAGAGTAAACTGTTATTGGTGAAAGTTGACCATGAAGATGTTGCATAAACGTATTTATCTCCAAGGTTTCTACAGGTGTAATGGGTAGAAGTTGGGATAAACTCCATATAAACTCTACCACCATCTGATCACAATTGGAAAAATATGACCAAAAGATGGTATTCATAAGTAGCTGTAAAATTGAATTTACACCCAAAAATTATCTGCAAGACAAAAAAAAATCAAATGTTAGATAAACTATAATAATTTTTAAAAATAATTTTAAAAATGGTTTCCTTGTTTTGGGATTTTTTTAAACAGCTTTTCTTTAATGCCTGAATTTCACCAGCAAAAGATATACACTTGATTAAGCTCAGAAGAAATATATGAGCCAGAAGCCCATATAGCAATTGCAGTGAAGGGCATTTTAGTAAAGATGGTAGAAGTGCTAGCAATTTCTTGGAAACTATGGCCAGAATATCGCCGTCGGTGTACCAGGGCGGGCCCAACACGCCAACGCACAAAATGACGCGAGACGATGTCAGACATGCTTCCTGATGTCATCGCACATCATTTAGATCTTTCATTTGGCGGGCGCGTGCCGAACATGGTTCACAGAGGTAGAATCACATTGAAAAGTGCAGCTGCCTTTAGACAGATCCAAATTTCAATTACTGCAATATCCAAAACGCGACTTGTGGGTTTTAAGTAAAAGCTGTCAAAGTTATTTGGAGAGACAGGTTCCCAGACTTATGATCCCAGGTCAGGTGCCCAGAGACAGGAGAATTCCCAGCTCTGCGAACCTGACTTTTAAAAATGGCTGCCCAGACGTCAGATTTCCGGTCCAGAGGGCAGACTAGGATAGCAGTCAGGGCGGGTGGCACGGGAAGAAATCAGGAGGCTGTCAGGTGCAGAGGTGGGCTAGGCACTGGTGTTCAAAAATAAAAATAAAAACATATAATATCCCTTCAGCACTCACTTGCCCTCAGTCCCCATCCCACCTCATGCCCTGTAGCCACCCCTTTGACCCCTTATAGCCCTTATGCCAACCTATGCTCCTGTACCCTCCCACCATGGCCCTTTATAGCCCCTGTGCCAATTCATGGCCCACACCACCACCCTTCACCCTTATGCCTACCATGCCAACTCACCTGGTATCCACCATGGGCAGACCTCAGGATCCATGCAGAGATGAGGTAAAATAAAATTCTATAAAATAAAGATCTAAGTGCTACGGCAAGCTTCACTATATTGAAAAAAACACACACATTCATAAAAACCCATGTAAACATTTATTTCCCTAATAACAACATGCATTGGAATTTAGTCCCACATTAAAGAGTCAATAACCACTTGGAGCTCTCAATCAAACTGTGAAAAGGAAGGCACCCTACTGTTACCATAGTTGGTTATGAAATCAGTCATTCAGCAGTAATCCAGTACTGGAAGCCCTCAGGATTATGTCAACAGACAGAGTGAAATAGCAAGCAATCATTTATTTTTAAACACTTCAGACATTCTTCTCAAAGATATAAAGGACTAGACTTTTAAATTCCTTGACAGTTAAACAAGTCCCTTTGACAGGTGCTTCTGAAAGTTTTGATAGTTGATTTTGACAGGTTTGTTGACAGTTCCAGTGAGCTTGACAGTAGTAAGTTTACGTACTTTTTACCCTCATTAATGCCAATTTTTAACACTTCCAAATAGCACGTGGCCTAGCCGAAAGGGCACCTAAGCTACGCCAATGGCCACCTGACCTCAACCAAAGGGCACCTTACATCCCACAAAAGTGTCCTGGGACAAGATCCAAAGGGGAACCTTACCTCTCCAAAAGGGGACCTTAGCTATCCAAACAATCCACCAAGTGCAGACCGACTCTTACATGGTCTAATCTGCACACATTGGGTTTCACACTCCTAGCCAACCAAAATCCCACTTCATTGGAGGCAGCTAGTGATTTAAATGGCCAGCTGCCTCATGCTCAAAATGTACCCAGCCACATTTTCGCCTCCGTGAAAATGGGAAGTGCTGTGTTCAGGGCAGGACTTCTGATTTATGGGCATTTCTGCTATTTTTTCCATAACAGAGAACCTCTCTGGTGAATATCTGGGCCAGGGTATGTTTTTGGATAGATACAGGTACCTGTTTAGGAATGGTAAAGTGCCCTTTGGGATTTGTAAAAGTAGATATGCATGTGTGTAAAAATTGGATAGGCTCTGTGGAACTGTCAAATGTTTGAGGCATGTAAATCTCCTTCCCTTGACGTAAACTGAAGGCTTATCATTATAGAATTTGTGGTGCATGACTGAATCCGCAACCTATGATTATCAAAGTGGGGTGTCCGCTAGTTCCCTGTTTGATTGACATCTCCAAGTGGTTATAAAATCTTTGATTCAGGCCTCTGAATACAAATCTTTGTTGTTATAAGGGATTAAGTAGTTGAATGAAATATGTGTTGCTATAGAGAATTAAGTTGTTGAAGGAATATAAATATACTGAATGTTTTTTTCAATGAGCTTTTTTTAAAAAAAAAGTAATGTCTGTAATGAACACCTAGAACTTATTTTATTTAATCTCACCATGGCTCGTGAAAACTGCCCAAGGTGGAATTGGGGAACACAGAATCACACAGTGTAAAAGAGGCACTTTGGCCCATCGAATTTGCACCGACACATAAGAAACACTAGGCCTACCTACCTAATCCCATTTACCAGCACTTGGCCCATAACCTTGAATATTATGACATGCCAAGTGCTCATCCAGGTACTTCTTAAAGGACGTGAGGCAACCTGCCTCCACCACCTTCCCAGGCAGTGCATTGCAGACCGTCACCACCTTCTGGGTAAAAAAGTTTTTCCTCACATCCCCCCTAAACCTCCTGCCCCTCGTGACTGACACTTCAACTAAGGGGAACAGCTGCTCCCTATCCACTCTGTCCATCCCCCTCATAATCTTGTACACCTTGATCAGGTCACCCCTCAGTCTTCTCTGCTTCAACAAAAACAACCCAAGTCTATCCAACCTCTCTTCATAACTTAAATGTTTCATCCCAGGCAACATCCTGCTGAATCTCCTCTGCACCCTCTCCAGTGCAATCGCACCCTTCCTATAATGTGGCGACCAGAACTGCACACAGTACTCCAGCTGTGGTCTCACCAAGGTTCTACACAACTCCAACATGACCTCCCTACTTTTGTAATCTATGCCTTGATTGATAAAGGCAAGTGTCCCATATGCCTTTTTCACCACCCCAGAAACATACCTCTCCGCCTTCAAAGATCTCTGGACACACACGCCAAGGTCCCTTTGTTCCTCAGAGCTTCCTAGTGTCATGCCATTCATTGAATACTTCCATGTCAAATTACTCCTTCCAAAGTGTATCACCTCTCACTTTTCAGGGTTAAATTCCATCTGCCACTTTTCTGCCAATTTGACGATCCCGTCTATATCTTCCTGTAGCCCAAGACACTCAACCTCACTATTAACCACCCGGCCAATCTTTGTGTCATCTGCCAACTTATTAATCCTACCCCCCACATAGTCATCTATGTCGTTTATATAAATGACAAATAATAGGGGATTGAGCACAGATCTCTGTGGTACGCCACTGGATATTGGCTTCCAGTCACTAAAGCATCCTTCTGTCACCACCCTATGCCTCCTATAACTAAGCCAATTTTGAATCCACCTTATCAAATTACACTGTATCCCATGTGCATTTGCCATCTTTATAAGTCTCCCATGTGGGACCTTGTCAAAGGCTTTGCTGAAATCCATATAAGCTACTTCAATTGCACTACCCTCATCTACACACCTGGTCACCTCCTCAAAAAATTCAATCAAGTTTGTTAGGCATGACCTCCCTCTGACAAAACCATGCTGACTGTCCCTGATCAAACCTAGCCTCTCCAAGTGGAGATAGATTCTCTCCTTCAGAATTTTCTCCAATAGTTTCCCTACCAGTGAAGTGAGACTCACTGGCCTGTAGTTCCCTGGCTTATCTCTACAACCCTTCTTAAACAGTGGAACCACATTAGCTGTTCTCTAGTCCTCTAGCACCTCCCCCGTGGCCAGAGAGGAATTAAAAATTTGAGTCAGAGCCCCTGCGATCTCCTCCCTTGCCTCCCTCTGCAGTCTGGGACACAAATCATCTGGACCTAGAGATTTGTCCACTTTTAAGTCTCCAACACCTCCAATACCTATATCAATTTGCTTAAGAACCTTGCATTCTCTCCCCCCAAGTTCGATACCTTCATCCTCATTCTCTTGAGTGAAGACAGATGTGAAGTATTCATTCAACACTCTAGCTCCACCCATTGATTGCCCCCTTGGTCCCTTATGGGCCCTTTTCCTTCCAAATCCCAGAGGACCATGATGGGCCTTTCATGCAGGCCGCTTCTGGACCCAGCAAGCCCTGCAGCTGCCTCTGAATTCTCTCTGAGGGGCGGGGGAGGGGTGCCTAACACCTGTTACTTCCTGCATCACCTGCCTCCCCCCACCTCCAACCTGGTGCCGCCCTTCATCACTGCCCACCTCACAGAACAATAATTAAAACTAACTGGGCACTTTCTCCTGAGTCCTATTTGCAGAGTTAGGAATTTTTCTGACTCCGCACTTCCAACGAGAGAGTGAAAATTTGTTGCTTTATCTGCAGTTACATGATATTTTGGCCATGAAATTGGATAAGACACAAAATAAGCATATGGATCGCATTGCAGGATTACCCATGCTGTTGCTCCCAATGCAGGCAGCACACAAACTTAGTGTTGTCTGCTCACTTGGAGGATTGTAGCATGCAGCCAGCACTAAGTGCACAATTGAGTAGCTGCACATATAAGCTGGAAGCACTAAATCATGAGAGGTTGGCACCTTTTAAAGCCCATGGCTGCAGCAGGTGCTGAAAGTCATTATAAAAGTGAGCTTGGCCTGAGAAAGGCACAACAATGGCACAATATGGTAGACTGGTTTTAAGATTTTCCAGTGCTGTACTGGGGGCCTTGGTGCAGGTGGAAAGGAGGAGAGATGTCACCAATACATCAAGGGAGGTCCCCTGAGAAGGCAGTGGGAGCGATAGCCATGCCAGTCAATACCAAAATCCTAGCCTTGAGGATCGGGTGCAGAACTACATGCAGTTCAATGACCTCACACAAGCGGTCAAGGCTAGTGAATTTTACTTCAAATGTCATATACTACAAATTGCACCACCAGCCACATGCATATTCAATGCACCATACACCAATCACTCCCTTATCAACAATCTCTTTTAATCAGAACTCTTACCTAACATTCATTGCTGTACATCACCATTACACGCTTAGCACAGCTACAAGTCTCACACCCAAATCTCACAACTTGCATACACTGCCAGCCATTCAACCATGAAATTCACATCACACACATTATACCGCATTCACTGACACACATATCCCTCTCTCTTACAGGACAAGGTGGCACATAAACGGAGACAGTCGTGCCTAAACTGTAGGAGACATGCATGGCCTCGTGTTGTTGCTTTAATTGGGAAGATGGCGAGCATCATCACTGAAGCAGTCATGACAAAGGTCAATGTTCTCTTCCAGACAGCCTGGCAGCGAGGGATAGAACCAGGGCCTAGTCTTTACCCACTTATAAGCTTTTATCCAGAGACACATATTACAAACATACACCTCCATACAATTAAGAGCCATAGTGGTGGCAGGACTGAAATCAAAGTTATGGTATCCTCACATCTAATCTTCCTTCTCAGATCGCATTTTTCTTCATCCCACAATTACTTGCAATATACAAGCCACTTATTGGGTGGAATTTAATTCTCTGACCAAGGAGCAGGCTGGGAGGCCACGGGGGGAGGAGCAGGCTGTAGAACTATGTGTGGGGAGGGGGGGAATACATGAGTTGGAATGCTCATTTTTTCCTGATTCAATTCCCCTCACCTTCCCCCTCCCCGATTAAGTCTGGGGTAGGTAAGGTTAAGCACAAGCTTCCAACCCAGAGGCCAATTGACATCCTTAGGTGGCCAGCTAATAGCCATTTATATGGCAGCTATCTACTTCAGAACTCCAACTTCCTGTATGCAAAACAGAAGGTTCCTTTATTCCTTATTCTCCACCAGAGGGCAATACATCCAGGACCCAGCACACCTTTCTGGCAGGTTTTATACAACAATTCTTTTTAACTAAAATTCCTTTTTGCAAAAAAGCATAAACACACATAAACATCACATCTCCTCCCACTTTGGCCAGGAACAAATCGATCAGGCGGTTTGCAGATTTGCTTTGGTCTAGAGAGGAGTGTTGGTTTAGGTATCTCAGTTTGTTTGCTTAGAAATGGAAGGTTCTGCTGTTCCAATTGTTTCTGTTCAGGTTCAACAGTTGCAGCAACAGGTGCTACCGGTTTGTCAGTTGAGTTTCACCAACTGGAGCAGATATTTCCCAGAAATTTTCCACTGTGACTGGAGATCCCTTGAAATTTGGTTCCTTGGATTTGGCTTCTCTAATCTGGTCAGTGTGATTCTTCCAGATTCCACAGGAAGATTCAAATTCATAGGTCAGTAATCTTTGACACTTGATGATTCTTCCCAGAACCCACTTTGGTGTTCCATAGTAATTTCGAACCCAAACAGACAGATCCAGATTAAACTCACAAGCTGGTTTACTTGTGTCATGTGACCTTTTCTGATCAAGTTGCCTTGAACCAATCTTTCCTTTCAAATCTGGACACAGCAAATGCATTCTTGTACGCAGCTATCTGCCAAACATCAGCTTAACAGGATATACACCTGTTGTTGAATGTGAAGTGTTACGATGCATCATCATAAAGTTCTTCAGCTTCAACTTCCAACTGTTTGGGTCCTCCCCTTCAATATGGCTGTTTTGAATGCCTGGACAAAGCGCTCCACATCACCATTTGAGGATGGGTGGTAAGGCGAGATAAGAATCTGTTTGATCCCATTGTTTTTCAGGAATGTTCGAAATTCACATGATGTGAAATGTGTGCCATTGTCAGACACAATCTGTTCTGGCAATTCTAAAGTAGTGAACATATTCTGAAGAGCATTAATGGTCTTTGTTGAAGTAAATGACTTCATGGGAATAACATGAGGCTACTTAGTGTGGGCATCCACCGCAATCAGGAATGTATGTCCGAGAAGTGGTCCAGCAAAGTCAACGTGAAGTCTCTGCTGTGGCTGGTCAGGCCAAGCACATGGATGTAATGGGGTAGGTGGAGGAGAAGACTTCTTTTCTTGGCATGGAAGGCAATCACTGACCATGCCTTCGATGTCTTTATCCAGGTGTGGCCACCATACATGTAGATGAGCTAATGCTTTCATTTTGATGATTCCCATGTGACTGAGGTAAAGTTCTTCTAACACTCGTGTCTGGAATTTTGGAGGAATAACAACTCTGATTCCCCATAACAAACAACTGTCTTGCAGAGTAAGCTCAAATCTACGCATGTAGTAGGGTTTAAGCTCAGTAATCACTTCTTGAGGTACATACCAACCTTCTGTGTGTACAGGTAATCTTTGGAGAGCACAACAATCCATCTGTGTTTCAAGTCAAATTTGACCCGCTTTCACAGGTAACATGTCCTGGTTCAAACTGAAAGCAGTGACTTCACTTCGGGTTGTAGCGCTGTGGTGTAATGGAAGTCTGGAAAGTGCGCCTGCATTTCTATGATTCTCAGTAGAGTGAAATGCAATTTCATACTGGTAGGCAGATGAGATCAGTGCCCACTTTTGTAAGCGTGCAGCGGCAAGTGTCGGGGTTTGTGACTTCGGGCTAAGCAACCAGGTCAAAGGCTTGTGGTCGTAATTAATGTGAACTTATGTCCATACAAATATTGGTGGAACTTCTTGACTCCATAGATTAGTCCAAGAGCTTCCTTCTCAATTTGGCCATAATTTTGTTCTGCCTTGGACAATTTGTGTGAGGCGTTTGCAATGGGCCTTTCACTGCCATCAGGAAATGTGTGGGAGATGACAGTTCCAACACCATATCACAATGCATCACAAGCCAGGCTGATGGGTAACTTTTCATTGAAATGTGCCAGGGCTTTAGCAGAAGTGAGCTCTTGCTTGAGCTCCTTGAAACTTTCCTGATAGGCTTGTGAGCAACCCCATTTTGCATTCTTCTTCAGCAGATTATTCAGTGGTGCTGCCTTGGTAGCCAAACTAGAAATGAACTTGCCGTAGTAATTCACAAGTCCTAAAAATGAACAAATCTCTAACATTTTTGGGCTGCGGTGCATTCAGCACTGCCTCTACCATTCTGGGTGAGGTTGGGAGATCAGTTTCATCGATCACATGTCCCAGGTACTCCACTGAGGGCTTCAGGAACGAGCATTTGGATTTCTTACAGCGGATTCCGTATTTTTCCAGTCTACACTGGACCCTGCCTAGGTTCTCTAAATAAGTTGGGAGGTTTTTTCCAGTGATAAGCATGTCACCGTGGAAGCAGGTCACAACAGTGAGGCCCTGCAGTACTTTGTCCATGGCTTGCTGGAGTAAGGCTGGGTGATGACGTGATTCCAAATGGTAGTTGTTTGTATTGGTATAGACCTCTGTGTATGTTGATGGTTGTATACCTCATGGAATCATCACTCAGCTGCATTTGCAAAAATGCCTGTGATAGGCCAAGCTTTATGAATAATTCACCTCCATTCAGAGCAGTGAACAGGTCCTCAATTTTTGGTAGCGGGTACTGATGCACTTCCAGGGAAGGATTAATGGTGATTTTATAGTCACCATATATTCTAATAGACGCATCATCCTTCACTACTGGGACTATTGGAGCTGCCCACTCTGCATAATCAACTCTCTCAATTATCTGAAAGTTTTCACATCGTTCTAGTTCTTGCTCGATTTTCTGTTGCATTGCATAGGGAACTGAACGTTATTTCAAGAACCTTGGAGAAGCTTTGGCCTCCGCAGCATGTTTGACTTCAATGCCTTTAATAACTCCAAGGCCTTCTTTGAAGATATCAGTAGGCTTGTCTAACAAGGACTGCAACATGGGGTTGCAGTGCACTTTATTTATTTTATTCCAGTCCAGCTGAATTTCTTTTAGCCAGTTCCTGCCCATAAGCGATGGACGATCCCCTTTCACAATGATAAGTGGCAACCTTGCTTTTTGATCTTCATATATAGTTGAATGGACATTTTTACAAGTATACTCATAAGCTCATTTGTGTAGGTGCTAAGCTGGAAGGGGGTTTTCTCCAAAGTGTATTTCTTGAAAATTTTCTCCCATGCCTTCCTTGAAGCAATAAGAACAGATGCTCCAATGTCAACCTCCATTTCAACCATTTTGCCATTTAAAGCAATGCCAACTTTTAGTCCTTCACCTAGTTTCAGGTCAGACTGTATGCAATACAATTGCGCTTCCTCATTGTTGCTGTTAGTTTCATTTTCTGTCTCGTCTGGACTCGCATTACTTTTGTATTTTGTTTCCAAGTAGTGCATCTTTTTAAACTGCCTGTTTATTTTCAAGGACTACTTGCCTGTGTGCTCCTCATGATGCCCTTTTCTTGCCGGTACTGCTTTACTGTGGTCAGCCTTTGATCTACGTGCACGCTGTGTCCTTTTTTTCCACAGTAGCGACAATCAGCAGTTTTCCACTTACAGACATTATGCCCTATTCCATTACAGCAGTAATATGTTTGATAGCAAGTATACCCTGACTTTACTATTTTAACTTCGGCATTATTAGAATGCGCTTTCCAACCTCCAGCTTGTTTCTCTGCCATTTCTATGCTTTGCGCAATCTCGAACACTTTCTTCAGTGTCAACTCTTGCTCCACTAACAATCTACACTGAATTCTTTCATTTCTTCATCCACAAACCAAGTGGTCACACAACACTTCTCTCAGGTAACCTTTAAAGTCACAATATTTTGCTAATTTTCTCAACTCAGCCTGGAACTGCGAAACTGACTCACTTTCAAGCTGTTCTCTTCAGTGAAACTTGAATCTCTCAGCAATAATTGCTGGTCTGGGATCGAAGTGCTTTTTCAAAATGTCCACAAGCTCTTTAAAGTTTTTATCTGCTGGCCTGTTAGGAGCAATGAGATTTCTCAGTAAAGTTAAATGTTTCATTCTGATGACTGCAAGAAATACTGAGGCCTGCTTTCCCTCTTCAATCTCATTCACAATGAAAAACTGTTCCATTCGCTCGACATAAACCACAAAGTCCAAAAGCCTCTAAAGCCGCTAATAACGCTGATCCCATCCTCATCGCCATTTGAAATGTTTTGCCACTTCTTAACAATTAAGAATACACAGATACACACAGCTATCTGCTTCTGAACTCCAACTTCCTGTATGAAAAACAGAAGGTTCCTTTATTTCTTATTCTCCACCAGCGGGCAATATATCCAGGACTTAGCACACCCTACTGGCAGGTTTTATATAACAATTCTCTTGAACTAAAATGTTCTTTTACAAAAGAAGCATAAACATTAAACACAAACATCATAATCCAGAGTTAGCTCTATGGACCGAAGCATTTGAAATCTAACTTCCACCACCACCATCCCCCACCCCACTATTTACTGCTAATAGAAAATTCAGTTACAGGCACAGGCAAAAGAACTTCCAGCAATGGAAAAAATATAGCCTTTCTAACAAGATTGTTTCATCAACAAACAGAATCAAAAAGATTGACTAGTCAGATATCTCCTTCCTGTTCGTGGGACCTTGCCATGTGCAGGAAAAATAATCATCAGCTGTGAACTACTTAGCAACATCCTGAGAATGTCAAAGGTGCTATATCAATAAAAGTTTTTAATTTTTTTGCTCTTGGGAATAAATGAAAAGTCATAGGATGAAACAATGAGTTATCAATGCATATCTCAATATCACTGAATTCATACTGCAAAATTGCTATAATTTAAAATGTTGCCTAGAATTTTCCCATCCTGCCCGTAGCGGGTTTCGCAGCAAGCGGGAGCGGAGAATCCAGTGGCAGGCAAAAAGTCGCTGATCCACCGTCATTAAAAACAAGTCACAATTCTCCCGATGGTGTGTTTATGGCGGGTCGGTTATCCCACCGACTAGTGGCACGAACACCATTTGCATTCATTAGCATGTCACGAATGCTCACTAAAACAGCTGCTCATCAGAATCGTGCCACGCCTTCCAATCTTCCAACACACCAGTGGAAATTAAGTTGGCCTCAAACCCGTTTGAAAAAGGGTTGCATGCACAAGTCGGACCTCAGTTCACTGGTAACTTCAAGTTGAGTGGAACATACCTGCCATAGCACTGTGCCGGTTTTGTTGTGACGAACCCCATTCTGTTGGGGTTATGGGGTTGCACTGCTCCTTCTCTTTGCTTTCACTGTCCTGAGGCACAGCACCGTGCTGTGCTAATCATGCAGGCCTCCACTTTCAGAGACTAACACTTCAACCGGGGGTGGGCTGTGAAGCGAGAGTCGGGTTGAAGAACACTATGGGGGCAATGGGGAGGGGAGGCGGTGGAATGGCAGTGAGAGGGAAGGGCAAACACAAAGGGGGCTTTTCTGGGGTTGCCCTCTAACCTCCTGTTGCTGCAGGAGTGAGGAGTCTGCTTCAAAAGAAAGAAGGAAGACCTCCTTGCAATTAAAGCCACTTAAAGCCAATGGCTTCATTAGCACTACTAAACAGCTACTCATAACTCAGTGGCTTCACATCACAGTCACTGGATCTCAAGAGTAACACATGGGAATGTAGAATTTGGGAATGTAGGCAACAGTGATGGAGACACAGCTGTATCATACATGGCATTCCATCAATGAAGGCCTGTCACATGTTCATCAGATGTGACACTCCCAATGGGCTAAAGGGCATCCACACACTGACCATGAGTAATTGATTGGTCATTAATATGCCACATCAGAGATTGGAGCATGGAGCTAGGTTGGATCATTCATCTCATTTAAACTTTAGCATCCCACGCAATGAGACGTTAATCACTGACAGGTTCCAGGAAGAGTAAAGTCAAGTGCAGAAATATGGCCACATCTCTCCTAGCCCTCAATGCCATTTTCTTTCAACTCAGGGGATGTCCGCCCAATTGCAGCGAGAGCGACTCCTGCATTCACACTTGCTTCAGAAATTGCCAGGCCATGATCTTTGCTTTGGTCCATGGGGCCCTGTGAGTGAGCTCACACTGGGAACTGAAGCCTATTTAGGAACAAGAGTGATGTGAGAGAAGACTTGAAACCTTCACCACCATCTAATGATGCAAAAACTGCTCTGGCTAAGATGTGGACATGGCTAGGGATGCCCTCCTCCTGTGCATGTCTTCTCTTCTGTCACTACCACTAAGGAGACACAAATGCCGCTAGAATATCAATGCTGATGAGCTGCCCTCACTCAATGGTGTTCTTTGAGGAAGAAGAGTTAGAAAGGCTTACATAACACACTTCCAATAAAGAATTAAACACATCTCCCTGACATCACACAAGGGGTACAGATACTAGCCGAGCTGAGGTTGACATCACAGGAATGTGAATCTCGCAGTGGGACATTATCACTGAGTGGGAGGAAGGCTAAACCTCGAATTAAGAGGATTCTAAAGTACAAAATCACAACATCTTCATTGGACAGGAGCATTCACATAACAATCAAATGTATTAACAAAAGTGTAATTTATTTACATATCTAGCACACCCGTGATCCAAAAGTGACATTGATTTTTCTTAACTTTCCTGTAGTGCTACACATGAGTGCAACTCCAACATCAGCAGCAGAGGTGGAAGCAGTCTAGTGACTGCTACGTCCCGATGTCTGTGATAACCTTGGTGGACGTCCTCTGGTGGCCCTTGGCCTGGAGGGCCCCAGCCTGATAAGAGTCAACTGCTCATGCGCAGAAGTGCCCTGTGAAGCTGGAGTGGATGGGGTCACAGGCAGAGGGGCTGTGAACCATTGCATACCCCTGGAGTGTCCTGAAAGAAGACCCCTGGGCTGTCCAGCTGGCGCTCATTCTCCTTGTGGGTGCACGAGGGTCCCACCCTGACTCCTGCAGGAGATAGTGCACCAAGAGGGGAGTCAAGTTGCCTCGTCCCATATCACCTACATCCTGATGGTGCTCACTAGGGTGCATGCCCATGGAGTGCAGGGCCACGCGCAAATCTGGCAAGACTTGCTGGACCAAGGTGGTTGACAGCCTTCCCATGGTGATCCTGAGGCACTCGCATGTTGGAGCCACGATATCAGACAGAATGTGGACGGACTCCTCCATCGTTCACTCTAGTCTGCTGAGTGGCCACCTAAGCTCTGCCTGATGTTCCACCGCCGTCTGTCGTTGCTCCTCCAGCATAGATTTGGTGGCGGCTTCCAGAGGCTCATCATCTGACTCGGTCCAAGCGGGTGGTTGGTCTCCAGCAGCTCTCCAAATGCTGGAGACCTGGGCTGTCCCTGCCTTCGATTGCTGCGGGGACGTGTTAGTGAAGTATTCGCCAGGAAGTGAGCCTGAGCCTAATCTATATCTGTGCCCCACCGACATGTGCATCTTTCAGCTGGTGGAAGTTTTGTGCGAGTGCCATGACAGTTCTTACGGAGCTTCCTCCTTGGATGAAGTCCAGTGATGCTGAACTGGTTTGGGGGCCTCAACCTGCTGTTTCCATAAAAAATAGAAAATTGAGTTTCAGCTGAATAAATACTTTGCATCAGTCTCCAGGGTAGAAGACACTAATAGCAATTGAAAAAAATCCAACCAGGGGGCAAAAGGGGATGGCGAGGAGGAAATAAATACAATAACTATCACTAGAGAAAAAGTACTAGGGAAAATAATGGGGCTAAAGACCAATAAGTCCCTTGGACCTGAGGGGTTGCATCCGAGGATATTAAAAAAGTAGCTACAGAGATAGTGAATGAACTGGTAGTGATCTTGCAAGAATCCTTAGATTCTGGAAAAGTCCCAGATGATTGGAAAAATGCCAATGCAACACACTAATTAAAAAAGGGAGTCAAAAAGCAGGTAACTACAGGCTAGTTAGCTTAACATTTGTCATGTTAAGAGCTTATTGTAAAGGATGTAATAGCAGAGCATTTAGAAATACATAATCTAATCAAGCAGAGTCAGCATGGCTTTATGAAGGGGAAATCATGCCTGACAAATTTATTAGAATTCTTTGAAGGGGTAACAAGCAGCAAAGATAAAGGGGAGCCAATAGATGTAATACATTTGGATTTCCAAAAGGTATTTGATAAGGTACCGCACATAAGGTTACTTAATAAGAAAAGAACCCAAGGTGTTCGAGGTAGTATATTAGCACGGATAGAGGATTGGCTAACTAATAGAAGACAGAGAGTTGGGATAAGGGGGGCATTTTCAGGGTGGCAATCTGTAACTAGTGGAGTGCCACAAGGATCAGTGCTGGGGCCACAATTATTTGCAATATTTATTAATGACTTGAATGAGGGAAGTGAATATACTATTGCCAAGTTTGTGGATGACACAAAAATAGGTGGGAAGGCAAGTGGTGAGGATGACACAAGGAGTCTACAGAGGAATATAGACAGGTTAAGTGAGTGGGCAAAAACTTGTCAGATGAAATATAATGTGGGAAAATGTGAGGTTATGCACTTTGGCAAGAAGAAGAGGAGCTGAATATTATTTAAATGGAGAAAGACTACAGAAAGCTGCAGCACAGAAGGATTTGGGGTCCTCGTGCATGAAACACAAAAAGCTAGCATACAAGTTCAGCAGGTAATAGGGAAGGCAAATGGAATGTTGGCCTTTATTTCAAAGGGAATGGAATATAAAAATAGGGAAGTCTTGCTAAAACTATAAAAGGCACTAGTTAGACCACACCTAGAATACTGTGAACAGTTTTGGTCCGCTCATCCAAGGAAAGATATATTGGTATTGGAGGCAGTCCAGAGAAGGTACATGAGATTGATCCCGGGTATTGGGGAATTTTTGTATGAGAAGAGGTTGAGTAGGTTAGGTCTGTATACTCATTGGAGTTTAGAAGAATGAGAGGCGACCTTATTGAGACATATAAGATTCCTAGGGGGCTTGACAGGATAGATGCTGAGAGATAAAAACAAAAAACTGCGGATGCTGGAAATCCAAAACAAAAACAGAATTACCTGGAAAAAACTCAGCAGGTCTGGCAGCATCGGCGCAGAAGAACAAAGTTGACGTTTCGTGTCCTCATGACCCTTCAACAGAACTGATTAAAATTAGGAGAGGTGTGAAATATAAGCTGGTTTAAGGTGGGGGGAGGGGGGGAGAGAAGTGGGGGGGGGGTGGTTGTAGGGACAAGCAAGCAGTGATAGGAGCAGATAATCAAAAGATGTCACAGACAAAAGAACAAAGAGGTGTTGAAGGTGGTGATATTATCAAAGAGAATGTGCTAATTAAGAATGGATGGCAGGACACACAAGGTACAGCTCTAGTGGGGGTGGGGTGAAATAAGACGAACAGGGCATAAAAGTTATAGATTGAAAAATAATGGAAATAGGTGGGAAAAGAAAAATCCATGTAAATTATTGGAAAAAACAAAAGGGAGGGGGAAGAAACAGAAAGGGGGTGGGGATGGAGGAGGGAGGTCAAGAGCTAAAGTTGTTGAATTCAATATTCAGTCCGGAAGGCTGTAAAGTGCCTAGTCGGAAGATGAGGTGCTGTTCCTCCAGTTTGCGTTGAGTTTCACTGGAACAATGTAGCAAGCCAAGGACAGACATGTGGGCAAGAGAGCAGGGTGGAGTGTTAAAATGGCAAGCGACAGGGAGGTTTGGGTCATTCTTATGGACAGACCTCCCTTTTGTTTTTCCAATAATTTATATAGATTTTTCTTTTCCCACCTGTTTCCATTATTTTTCAATCTATACCTTTTATGCCCTGTTAATCTTATTTCACCCCACCCCCACTAGAGCTATACCTTGTGTGTCCTGCCATCCATTCTTAATTAGCACATTCTCTTAGATACTATCATCACCTTCAACACCTCTTTGTTCTTTTGTCTGTGACATCTTTTGATTATCTGCTCCTATCACTGCTTACTTGTCCCTACAACCACCCCCCCACTTCTCTCCCCCCAACCCCCACCTTAAACCAGCTTATATTTCACCCCTCTCCTAATTTTACTCAGTTCTGTTGAAGGGTCATGAGGACTCGAAACATCAACTTTGTTCTTCTCCGCTGATGCTGCCAGACCTGCTGAGTTTTTCCAGGTAATTCTGTTTTGTTTTAGATGCTGAGAGGTAGTTTCCCCTAGTGGGAGAGTGGAGGATCAGAGGACATAATCTCAGAGTGAAGGACCACCCATTTAAGACAGAGATGAGGAGGAATTTTTTTCTCTCAGAGGATACTGAGTCTGTGGAATTCTTTATTGCAGAGGGCTGTAGAAGCTGGGTCATTAAGTATATTCAAGGTTGAGATAGACAAATTTTTAATCAGTAAGGGAATCAAGGGTTATGGGGAAAAGGCAGAAAAGTGGAGTTGAGGAGTATCAGGTCAGCCATGATCTCACTGAATGGTGGAGCAGTCTCGACGGGCCAAATGGCCTCCTTCTGCTTCTACCTCTTATGGTCTAATGAGCATGAGCTAGATAAGCCTCCACGTGGCTCACTGTGATTGTCAGCATTTGATGAAGTGATGGAGCTGTTATCTGTACTGGGTTGGTGGGAAAGGCCGATCTCCCCTTCCTCACAGGGGCAATCCCTGTCCTGCCCAGCCAGTTCAGATGCAGCCACCTCAAACTCAGTGATGCCTATTATGTCGGCCGTTCCTCCCCTCCAGTCTGCACTCTCTCATGCCTTGTGTGTGGCTGCTTGGCCTGTACGAAGAAGACAGAAAGGCATGCGATTAGAAGGGGTGGAGCAGAGGTTGGGTGAGATGCATGTCCTGTGTTGTGGTGAGCCCTCCCGAGAAAGGCCAGAGGATGAAGTGTGAACAACATGACGGATAGGATCATGGTGGTGTGAAAGTCTCGGTGAGAGAACGAATGTTGATGTGTCCCCTGGCTAATGGCTGCTTGAGACCCCTGAAGAGAGCAGCCATTTGAGTGCATGATGCCATGATGAAAGTTTGATATTGGAGGGTGTTGAAGAATAACTTACCCTGGCGGAGTGGATGAGATCATTCATCCTCTTCCTATACTGGGTGGTATTTCAGGCACAGATGCCAGCCGCGCTGACCTGCTCCATGACGGCCTCCCAGGCTGGAGAGGTGAGGCTGCTGTGCTTCCTGCAGCTATCCCTGGCTTACAGCATGTGTCTGTACACCTGCACCCCTCTGATTAAGGCCTGAATGGCCTGATGCATGAAACGGGGTGCTGCCTTGTTCTTCAGGCTTTCGGCCTTCCCCTTCTGGCTGCCAGACATCTCTGGCAGGCTGGGGAGAGTGAGATTGTGTGTTGGACTGGTCTTTAAAGGTGGTGCCTGGACCTGCAAACACACCATCTGATAACCACCACACAAATCAACTCCCAACCAGCCAGGTGATTCGGGACTGATACGCATCTTTGAACAGTTAATCTACGTGCAGAATCGGGCGCAGGTTCCCACTATTCCAGTCAGTGGGGTGGGCACTGCCGAAACTATACGCCACCACAGTTAGGGCAAAATTTTTCATCCCGTGGTAGGCGTATGCCGGACCCGATTGGGAGTAAAATAATGCATGATGACTCGGCAAGCGTCCTGATGTCATTGCAAACTCACACGATATTTCAGTCAGCAGCTGCATGCGAGAGTTGGCAGCACGCCCAGCGACAATTAAGAGGCCTATTAAGATTCTTAAGGATGTAATTGAAAGGTTTTTTTCACTGCCCATCCAACCTTACGTTTGGCGGGTGGACAAATGGGCCAGGCGGCCTTTGCATCTTGTACAAAACCTCATCCACGGGCGGGAAGAGGTTTCCACCAGTAAATAAAAAGGATTTAAAACATTTTAACATCATTTTTAACATGTCCTTCTTCAAGTGACTGAGTCACATGTGGGGACATATTTAGATCATTTGTAAAATATTTATTTTGCATTTTAAAATTCTTCAGCTCCCAGAGGCAGCTCTGTGCTTTCAGGGAGCTTTCAGTGTGCATTCCCCCACGCATGCGCTGGCTTCAGCGCTCGCTCTCCTCCCGCCCCACCCTGGCAGGGCTGAGACTCTCAACGCGTGTTTCACATTGGCTGGCCAATTAATTGGCCAGCCAGCGTGAAATCGTGGTCAGAGCCTGATCATGGGCAGCAGTCCATCTCACAGCCATTCCCAGGCCTGCCTGCTGTGCCCGCCCAAAGAAGGGAAAATCATGCCCTTGGTCTCACTTATGGAAAATTCCACCTGTTAAGTCTTTCGTCACTGATACTAGCAGCGGGAACAATCAGAATTCTTTCGTTCAGTCATACTATTCACCCACAAAGCAATTAACCTCACATCATTTAAGCCTAAACTAACCTCTGTTTAAAGCAGAAACAAAAACATACTCAGGTGATTGTTTAAAATTTGTATATTATTTGTCCAAACTGACTTTGTGGCATTTACACAATTGTGCTGTGTTATTAAACTAACCTTGTCAACTTCATTGATGTCCATTTGTATCCATGGAACTTGTGCGAACACAAAACAAAAACAGAAGAAATAGGAGCGAAAGTAGTCCATATGGCCCTTTGACCCTACTCCACCATTCAATACTGGACTTAACTCCACTTCCCTCCCATTCCACAAATCTCTTGATTCCCTGAGACCAAAAATCTGTCTATCCCAGCTTTAGATGTATTAAATAATGGAGCATCCGCAACCCTCTGGGCAGAGAATTCCAAAGATTCACAACCCTTTGAGTGAAGTCATTTCCCCTCTTCCCGGGCGTAAATGATCGGCAAATAACATGAGACTGTGCCTTTGTTATTTTAGATTCCCCGACCTGCGGAAACAATCTCTCAGCATCTATCCAATTAAGCCCCATCAGAATCTTGGATGTTTCAATGAGATCACCTCTCATTCTTCTAAACTCCAGAGAAAATAGACCCAATTTGCTCAGCCTCTCACTGTAGGACAACCCCCTCATCCCAGGGACCAATTTAGTGAACCTTCAATATAAGAATATCTTTTTCTTAAATGTGGAGATTAAAACTGCATACAGTGCTCCAGATGTGGTCTCACCAAAACCCTGTACAAGTCTAGCAAGACCTCTTTATTCCTATACTCCAAGCCCCTTGCAATAAAGACCAACATGTCACTTGCCATCCTAATTGCTTTCAGTGCCTGTATGTTAATTTCTTCCTTTTATACAAGCACACCCGTGTCTCTTTGAACATCCACACTTACAAGTTTTCCATCTTTTAAACAATATTCAACTCCTCTATTATTTTGACCAAAGTGAATAACTTCACACTTCCCTAATTAATAATCCATCTGCCATTTTTTGCCTGCTCACTTAAGCTGTCCAAATGTCTTTGCAGCCTGTGTCCTCTCCACAGCTTACTTTTCTACGTAGCTTTGTATCATCAGCAAACTTAGAGACATCACTCTCTGTCTTTTCATCTAAGTCATTCATATAGATTGTAAACATCTGAGGCCCCAGCACTGATCCTTATGACACTCCCCTACTTCACTATCTGCCAACTTGAAAAAGTTCCATTTATGCCCACTCTCTGCTTTCTATCTGTTAACCAATCCTCTATCCATGCTAATATATTACTTCCAACTCCATGCTCACATATCTTGCCTATTAACTTTTTGTGTGACACCTTCTTGAAAGCCTTTTGGAAATCCAGGTATACCACATCTACTGGTTCCCCTTTATCTACCTTACATCCTCAAAAAAACTCCAATAATTTTTTAAAGCAGGATTTCTCATTAGTAAAACCACGTTGACTTGTTCTAATCATATTATGAGTTTCTAAGTGCATTGTTAACACTTCCTTAATAGTAGATGCCATAATTTTCCCAACAACTGATGCTAGGCTAACTGGTCTGTGGCTACCTGTTTTCTCTCTCCCTCCTTTCTTTAAAAGTGGAATAACATTTGCCAACTTTCAATCTGATGGGAACATTCCCGAATCCAATGAATTCTGGAAAATCACAGCCAATGCATCCATTATCTCTGCAGCCATCTCCTTTAGAAGCTAGAGTGTAGGCTATCAGGTCCCAGGGGCTTGTCACATTTTAGTCCCTTAACTTTCTCCAATAATTTTTCTCTGTCGATATTAATTCCCCCAATTTCCTCACTCGTTTTAGCCTCTTGTTTATTATCTATTTTTGGAAAGAAACATATGTCTTCTACTGTGAAGGCAGACACAAAATATTTGTTCAATGCCTGTGTCTTTTCCTCATTCCTCATGATAATTTCAACTGTCTCTGATTCTAAGGACTGATGTTAACTTTAGCTGCTCACTTCCTTTTTATAGACTTAACAAAAGCTCTTATAATCTGTTTTTATATTACTGGCTAGTTTACTCTCATTCTATTTTTTCTCTTTTAATCAACTTTTTGGTTGCCCCATGCTGATTTCCAAAGCACTCCCAGTCCTCAGGCTGTTACTGCTTTTTGCAATTTTTTAAGCCTCTTCTTTTCATCTAAATCTATCCCTAACTTCCTGAGTCTTTCTTGCTGACCTTATGTTTTCCAAAAAAATGTACTTTTGTTGGACATTTTGAATTGTTTCCTTAAATATTTCCCACTGTTCATTTACAGCCATAGCTTTTAGTCTATTTACCGAATTTACCTTAGCCAGTTCTCCCCTTATATGTATGTAATTGGCTTTGTTTAAGATTCTTGTTTGTGATTGGAGTATGTAATTCAATGGTATTATGATCTCTATTTCCTAATGTATCTTTTACTACGACATTACTAATTAACCCTGATTCATTACACAATACTAGATTCTAAGATAGCTTCATCCCTAGTTGGTTCCAAAATGTATTGGCCAAAGGAACTGTCACAAAGACAATCTACAAACTCATATTCTAGATCACTCTTGTCAATTTGATTGTCCCAGTCTATATGAAGATTAAATTCCCCCAAAATTATTACAGTCCTTTGTTACATTCTCCAATGATTTCTTGTTTAATGCTCTGTCCAAATGTATAACTACTGTTAGGGGACCTATAAACTACTCCCACCAGTGTTTTCAGACTCTTGCTATTTCTAATTTCTATACATACTGATTCTACTCCGTAATCTTCTGAGGCCAGATCCATTCTCTCTAAAGTCCTTGAGTTATCCTTTGCTATCAGGGGGATTCCTCCTTCTTTGCCACTTTGTCTGTTTTTCCAAAATATTATGTACCAACCCTAATCACTTTGTAACCATGTCTCTGTAATAGCGATTAGATTAAACTGATTTACCTCTATTTGTGCCACTAGTTCATCTATCTTATTGCAGATGCTTCATGCGTTCAGATAAAGAACTTTTAATTTCTTTTTTTCTACTTCTATTCTCTGCAATGATCTTACTCACTGATTCTTGTTAAACTCTCTGTCCCTTCCTGAACCATTCTGCTTGTCTTTATCCAAGTTGCTAAACTCCTCTAATGCCTCGACCTTTCTCTAAATTTCTAAATTTGCTACTTTATAAATTAGAATTAGAATAGATTTCTAAATCCCCCTTCACCCAAAACCTCATCCACTCTGTTCATTTGAAGCCCGGTCCACAGACCTAGTTATACGATTGGCCAGGATGCTGGTCCCAGCCTGTTCAAGTGTAGCCCATCCCAATGGAAAAGCTCACTCTTCTTTGAGTACTGATGCCAGTTCCCTACTTCCCAAACCACTCTTTGAGCCACAAGTTTAATTCCCTAATCTGCTTGACCCTTTGCCAATTGGTGTGTGGCTCAAGTAACAATCCAGTGATTATTATCTTTGATGTTCTGCATTTCAATTTGAACCTCAACTCCTCGAATTCTCTTAGCAGAACATCGTTCCTGGTTCTACCTATGTTGTTCATTCCCATGTAGACCATTACAACTGGATCCTCCCCCTCCCGCTCCAAGTTCCTCTCCAGCCACGAAGAGTTATCCTTAACCTAGGCAACACAACCTTCGGAGCTCCCCGTTGCAGCTGCAGAAAACATTATCTATTCCCCTAACTATACTGTCCTCTATCATGACCACATTCCTCCTCGATCTCCTGGCTTGAATGGTGCCATGATCAGTCTGCTCATCCACAATGCATTCCTTCTCCTCATCCACACAGGTAATAAGCACCTCATGCCTGTTGGACAAAGTCAGGGGCTAAGGCTCCCTCCATCACTATCTGCTGAATCCCTTACCTGCCTGATTTGCAGTCACACCCTCCTGTCCCTGACCAATGACCAACTCTAAAGATTTGCCCAGCCTAGGGGGTGTGACCTCCTCCTGGTACAAAGTGTCCAGGTAACTTAATTTCCCCCTCCCTGATGTATCATGGCATCTGCAGCCTGACCTCCAGCCCAATGGCTCTGATGCAAAGCTCCTCATGCCAGTGACACTTACTGCAGACATGTTTGCTCTGGATCACACCAGTGTACAGGAATTCTCACATTCCACAGTCGTAACACATCATGTGCACTGCCATCTTTATTGTGCTAATTTTTAAAAATGAATTAATTTTAATTAATAAACCCTATTACACTGAATAACCTTTACTACTGCTACTACAAAACATTACTACTAATAAACCCTTACAATTATCAATAATTTGTACCAGTTCTTAAAGGATAAACGAGCAAAATACTCACCAACCAATCACTTATCTGGTTCCCTGCGATGTTGCATTTGATTTTCTCTGAATGTGGACAGACCACAGACTGAACCCCATCAGCAGCAGGAGCACTGGGTTGGCTCTCAGTCTTGCCCCCCCTTGTGCTCTATGAAGCCTAAAGGTGTGCTCTCAGTCTTGCCCCCTCTCACGCTGTTTGAAGCCTCCAAACCTGCTCCTTATGATATTCATTCTCTCTGATCACTTCCCAATTTTTCTTACGGCAGCTTCCAAACACTTATTTGATGTGTGGGGAAGTATCCATAACAAATAAATAAACTTACCTTAAGGTTTCCAAGTGAGCTAGTTGCAACTTCAACAGCTTGTCAACTAGATTCTGTATCCCTACTGCCAATGCAAGTAGTCATATGAACCGAATGCACTTGTAGTTTTACATCATTCCTCATCATTTGTGTGCATTAATTCTACAGGCTTGTGCACAACAGAGATTAAAATAAAGTTAGACTTCACCAGATTTCTTCAACAGTGCCATCTGGTCATGCAACCAAATAGCATATCAAAAGAGGATCTTTCAAAAATTATTTCAAATATTCTAAGTCTCTACTTTCATATCTAAATTGTGACTTTAAAATTAATTATATATTTGAACAAAATGCACAATGTACTTAAATTCACACAAAATTAACTTTGTAACTACATCTTTGGTGCTATGTTGATGAAATAGTTATTCCTTGTAAAAATATGAGAGAGCAAAATACTTTTTTCACCTTAATGAAGAGAATGCAATTTTCCTGCATTGAAGGGAACTAAGTATTTTCCATTTTACAAAGAGAATTAGAGAGATACTTACAGGACAATGTCTACTTGCTAATGAAACAAGAAGATTAACTACTATTGATGTATAATTTATTCAATTTTTAAGTGTCATTCAGATTGCATGTTTTCTCTATACAATTCTATGCAACTGCATTGCCTTCTGACTAATTGTATCCTTCTTTTCCCACTGTATTAATTAATTGGCAAAAACAAGCTTAAACATCCTCAGATTTGAAATGCAAATGCAGCACATTGTGTCTTTGCTTTTTTATCCCAACATAAAGCAAAACTGCAGACTGCCTCAGAGGGTGGGCAGGTGGCGTAATTTTGACTTTGGGCGATGGTGTGAAACAGGCTGAGGTTAGAACTTGGGAAAATAAATTGGGTATCAACAATGGCAAACAGCAATGCAGAACAATGTGAAACATTAAAAATAGAGTTCAACAGAGTACAGGAAAAATACAGAAATACTCATGCGGGTCCTGCAGCATCTGTGGAGAGAGAAACAGAATTAATGGGCTGGATGTTACAGTCCCTGCTGGGCATGTTTCCAGCTGTTTGGGGGGGGGGGGGGGGAGAGCACATGGCAAGCCCACCATTTCCTTGCACACCCCTGACCCAGTCACCATAATACGATGGGCGGGTGAGCGTCGAAATCAGCAGCCCACATGCCATTTTAAAATAAATAATTAAGGGACAACTGAGCTTGTTATCCAAGCCAATTGACCTGTATTTCACTTGCCCACATCATAAAAAGGTTGGCGTGGGCAGGTGGGCAGAAGTGAGGAGCACACTTTTAAATAGAAGTTTTACAAAGATGGGAAGGAAAGGGGGACACAGCATTTGGGTGGTGCGCTTTGCTTATCGGGGGCACCCTTCCCCCAAGATGTTACCCCCCCCTCATTTGCTCCTCCCCACCGGTCCTGCAAAACCTGTCCCCCCAACCCCATAAACCCCTTGACAGCAGAGGCATTACAGAACATCTTTAATAATTTATTTTAAAATGGTGTATTGCCAGAGGACTGTTGGACAGCTAACATAATAGCTATTTTAAGAAAGGAAATAAAACATACCCAGGGAATTTTTGACCAGTCAACTTATGGTAGGAAAAATAATTGAATCCCTACTAAAGGAGAGAATAGAAGAACATCAAGGGCTGGGTTATACACTGAGGGTGGGCTCCCCACACCCCAGTGTAAATTTCAGGGGTGAGCCCACCTCAGTTTGGCCAACTCACCCTGCTTTTTCAGGTAATGGCCTTTTAATTAGTATAAGATGGGACTTCGCTCTTGCCTCCAAAAGTAAGTCTTGCCTCACAGAGCTGCCAGCCAATTGGAGGTAAGCAGCTCTGCGCCACACCAGGATTGCTACAGGAGACTCAGGAGGAAGAGGAACCATGGATGCCTCAAGGGTCCACCCACCTGTTTTCCCTACATAGGTGGCCCTACACAGTTTCAGCATCCAGTTTCATTCTTCATCTAGCTTGGGATCCCGTTATAACAGGTAGTTATTCACGGTACTGAAGGTGGGGAGTGGTGTTCAGCAAGAATCAGTGCTGATACCACTGCTGTTTCCAATTTACATTAATGAGTTAGACTTTGGAATCAAAAATATAGGCCAAAATTGTGTCGATGCAGCAGGGGAATCTGACAACTGGCCCAAAAGCAGGGAACAACCCCACCTCGGCTACTTGTAGAACTTCCAACGATATTTTTCAGCCATTTGACAACGAGTTAGTTGCCTTTGGGGCTCCTGTTCCTATAAAGGATGGGCACTTCCCCCAGGAGCTGTTGGCCAGTTGGAGGGCCAATAGCTCAGCAGTCTCAGTGGCACCACCAGGAGCAGTGGCCACTGCTAGAGCTGCACCTAGGAGAGAGGATGTAATGGGAGCAGGCAGCCCTTCCAACCAGCTAAGTGTGGTCTGGGAGTGCCAGTGCCACTCAGACAGTACCAGTGAGTGGGTTTGGGTGTTGTTGGTGAGTGTGGGGCATGTTGCTGCAGGGGTGGGTATTGCCAGAGAAGGGTGTGGCCAGGCTACTGGGAGGCCAGTCTATGGGCTAACGAGTGCTCGAATAAGAGGGCCCCACTCTAGCCTACAGTGTTCACCAGGCAGATACCCCATGCAGCGGAGGGCTCACCTGCCACTGGTAGAATGTCCTTGGTAATGGGAGGAGGCCCCTAACTGTCCACTTTAGTGGCTCAATTGACAGCTGGGCGGATGTGTTGTCTTTCACCTTTCCTGGCACTGGTAAATGCCATTGTGGCTGTCCTCCCAGACCATTTTACGGCCTCCCATCACCATCTCCTAGCCCATTCCTAGAGGGCTGGTAAAATGCAGCCCACAACTTCTAAATTTACAGATGACACCAACTTGTGAGTGGAGTATTGTCAATAGTGAGGAGGACTGCGACAATTTACAGAGCATTATTAATAAACTTGAAGAAATAATAATTGACAAATGACGTTCAATTTGCTATATATAAGGTTGTACATTTTGGTAAGGAGAATAGGGAGGCCATTTAGCACTTGGAAGGTGTGAATCTATATAGGGTAAAGGAATAAAGGAATTTCTGAGTACAAATCCAACAATCGCTAAACATTTGCATCACAGGTTAGCAAGGCCATTAAAAAAAGCAAATCAAACAATAGGCTTTATTTCTAGAGGGATAGGACTGAAAAGAGTGGATGTTATGTTAAACCTGTATCGAATCTTGGTTAGTCCAAACTTGTAGTGCTGCGTGGAGTCCTGGTCACCTTGCTATAAATAGGATACGGAGACACTGGAAAGGGTGCAGAAAAGATTCACAAGGATGTGAGGCATGAAAACAGGAAAGGATGAACAGTCTGGGTCTCAATTCTCTTGAAAAAAGGCTGAACGGTGACCTGATAGAGGTCTTTAAAACTGTGGAAGTGTGGTTGTGTGGATACAAAGAGAATGTTTCCTCTTAGGAGAGGTGATCAATAGAAAGTAGTCAACAAGAAATGTAATAGGGAACTCAGAAGAAACTTCTTCTCCCAAGGAGTGGTAAGAATGTGGAACCTGCTACCATAGGGAGTGGTTAAAGTCAATTGTACAGAAGCATTTAAGGGGAAACTGGACAAGCATATGAGGGCAAATGCAGAATATTACGGATGCTGGAAATCTGAAATAAAAACAGAAAATGCTAGAAAAATGCAGTGGGTCTGGCAGCGTCTGAGGAGAGAGAAACAAAGTTAATGTTTCAAGTCTATTGTGACTCTTCTTCAGAATTAAAGAGAAGTAGGAATGTGATGGATTTTATGTTATTCAAGAGGGGATGGAGCAGGTGGAGCAAAATAGAAGGTCAGGAATAGATGGGAGCTAAGGAGAAATTCGACAAAAATGTCATGGACATAGGACAAAGGGAGTGTTAATGGTAATGCTAAAGACTAAAGAAGATGCTGATTGTGGCATAAGGGCAAGGTAGCAGACGGTGTTAATAGTAGAACAAGGGTCGGTGCTTTGTGAAAGCAAAACAGAAAAACAAGTGGCAGATGGCCCTGTATTTGCAGTGTGTGTTGGGGGGGGGGGGGTGTAGGGAGGGGTTCATGATACCACCACCAAACACATCTTCCCCTCAATGCCCACCCCCATGTCAGCATTCAGTAGGGACTATTCCCTCTGTGACACCCTGGTCCATTCCTCCATCACCCCCAACTCTTCATCCCCTTCCCATGGCACATTCCCTTGCAATCAGAAAAAGTGCAACACCTGCCCATTTACCTCCTCCTCCTCACTGCTCAAGGCCCCAAACACTCTTCTCAGGCGAAGCAGCACTTCACTTGCACCTCCTTCAAGGTGGTCTACTGTATTCACTGTGCCCTATGCAGTCTGCTCTGGAGGACAGCAAATGTGGTATTCAAGAAGAGTAACAGGGATAAACCAGTAATTACAGGCCAGTGAGTCTAACATCAGTGGTAGGGAAACTATTGGAAAATATTCTTAGGGACAGGGTTAATCTCCACTTGGAGAGGCAAGGATTAATCAAGGATAGTCAGCATCGCTTTGTCAGGGGGAGATCATGTCTAACAAATTTGATCGAATTTTTCAAAGAGGTGACTAATTATGTAGATGAGGATAGTGCAGTTGATGTAGTCTACATGGACTTCAGTAAGGTTTTTGACAGGGTTCCGCATGGGCGAATGGTCAAGAAGGTAAGGGCCCATGGGATCTAGGGCAATTTGGCAAATTGGATCCAAAATTGGCTTAGTGGCAGGAGGCAGCGGGTGATGGTCGAAGGTTGTTTTTGCGATTGGAAGCCTGTGACAAGTGGGTTACCGCAGAGATTGGTCCAGGGATCCTTCTGTTTGTAGCGTAAATTAATGATTTAGTGAATATAGGAGGTACAATCAGTAAGTTCGCAGATGACTCAAAAATTGGTGGTGTCATAAATAGTGAGGAGGAAAGCCTTAGATTACAGGACGATATAGATGGTCTGGTAAGATGGGCAGAGCAGTGGCAAATGGGGTTTAATCCTGAGAAGTGTGAGGTGATGCATTTTGGGAGGACTAACATGGCAAGGGAATACACAATGAATGGTGGGACCCTAGGAAGTACAGAGGATCAGAGGGACCTTGGTGTACATGTCCATAGATCCATGAAGGCAGCAACATAGGTATAAAGCAGTTAAGAAGGCATATGGGATGCTTGCCTATATTAGCCGAGGCATAGAATATAAGAGCAAGGAGGTTATGTTGGAACTATATTAAATGCAATTTGGGTCACAGCTGGAGTACTGTGTGCAGCTCTGGAGAGGGTGTAGAGGAGATTTACCAGGATGTTGCCTGGGCTGGAGTGTTTCAGCTATGAAGAGAGACTGGATAGGCTAGAGTTGTTTTCCTTAGAACAGAGAATGCTGAGGGGCGACCTGAAATTATGAGGGGCATAGATAGGGTTGATAGGAAGAAACTTTTCCCCTTAGCGTAGGCGTCAATAGCCAGGGGGCATAGATTTAAGATAAGGGGCAGGAGGTTTAGAGGGGATTTGAGGAAAACTGTTTTCACCTAAAGGGTGGTTGGAATCTGGAACACACTGCCTGAGGGGAAGGCAGGAACCCTCACAACATTTAAGAAGTATTTAGATGAGCACCTGAAATGCCATAGCATACAGGGCTACAGGCCAAGTGCAGGAAAATGGGATTAGAATAGATAGGTGTTTGATTGCTGACATGGACAAGATGGGCCGAAGGGCCTGTTTCAGGGTTGTATAACTCTATGACTCTGCACTGGGGAGACTAAACTCATACTGGCTGACTGATTTGCAGAGCACCTTCTCTCAGTCTGCAAGCATGACCCAGATATTCCTGCTGCTTGCCATTTCAACACACCATCTTGCTCTCATGCCCACATGTCCATCCTTGGCCTGCTGCAATGTTCCATTGAAGCCCAGTGCAAACTGGAGGAACAGCACCTCATCTTCCGATTAGGCATTTTACAGCCTTCTGGACTTAACATTGAGTTCAATAACTTCAGACCATGAACTCTCTCCTCTATCTTTACCCCTTTTTTAATCTAATTGTTTATTTATTTGTTTAGTTTTTTATGTTTTTTCCCAACCACCCACCCCCTTCCCCAAACAGGCCATCTTTCACTTGTTTTTATGTTTTACTTGACAGAGCGCTGACTCTTGTTCTGCTTTTAACACATTCTGCTCTTACCTTTATGCCGTGATCAGCACCTCCTTTATTTTTAACACTATCATTAACACTCCCTTTGTCCTGTGTCCATGATATCTATGTCAAATTTCTTCTCAGCTCCCACCTATTTCTGACCTTCTATTTTGTTCCATCTGCTCCATCCCCTCTTGAACAACATAAAATCCATCACATTTCTACTTCTCTTTAGCTCTGAAGAAGTCAAACATACCTGAAACATTAACTCTGTTTCTCTCTCCACAGATGTTGCCAGACCTACTGAGTTTTTCCAGCATTTTCTGTTTTCATTAAGCATATGAGGACAAAGGGAATAGATGGTTACAATGGCAGATTTAGGTGAGAAAAGATGGGAGGAGGCTCAAGTGGAGCATGAACACCAGCATGATCTGGTTGGGCCAAACACCCTATTTCTGTGCTGTATATCCTATGTAATACTATGTTGATTCAGATACCTGTTATCCATCCATTGAACAGAAATGAAAATTGAGGGAGATGTATAACAGTGGCTCAATTAATATCACTGGTTTTATGCTATAATCTAAAGTCAAAATTAACCTTCTTGCTTCTGCATTTGAATATGGACATCAGAAAAGCATTGCCTCACTGTGCCTAATGGTGGGAATATCAAACCTTGCTCCCTGCCTGACAGAAGATAAGTAAGTTATCTATCACACATACCAGAAATCTGTCTACAATTTTAATAGAAAATGTACTTTCTTGTACTACACATAGTAAGATAGGGATTTTCACAGTAGCTTCCCCAACTTGTTGCATGTTCTATTCCCATTCTTAGATGGTAAAGGAAAAAGAATTGAGTGCTAGTCAACTCTACAGTTCTCATACACCTGTTATTGGCCAGTAATCAGCAGAAACCTGCGGAAAGCCATTCTGCTTGTCTTTTAGTATATGTACAATAGTATAATGTATAAGAATGCCTACATGCTTAAGAAAAAATAGAAACTAATTCCTCTGTCTCTTCATTTTTGTCAAAATTGAATAAAAATTAACTGCTAGTTTTACCTGTTAATCACCATATGCCAGGATTTTTTTCTTCACCAATTTTCTTCTGTTTTCCCCTCAAGACATTACGTTTTTGTTCGGGTATGGTTCCACAAAATCCAGTTACCCTCCACTGGCCATTTTTCACCTTGTAAGTCTTGGCAAGGACAGTCATCAGACTTTGATTCCAGGGGGTCTCGATCCTACTTGATATCTCTGCACTTCTAACAAGGGTCACTGGATAGCAACCAGACGTAGGGAATCATGCTGACTTTCCCTTCCTTAATCTATGGACACTGAGGCCAGCTGCACATTCTGAGGCAAGCTAGTTCATTTTCCTTACCATTGCACATTTTGAGGTAGTTCAGCACAGCATTGCGATCAAACCTATCCAGTAAGGTGCAAAACCTTTTTTTGAGTATAGTGTTTCTCCATTTTTATTAATCCTTTCAATGCCATGGGCTATAATTCAATTGCATTTGAGCAAGAAAGCATCAGGTGACATGCTATTGACCTTCTGCCTTGGCAACTCTTGGCTGGGCACAAAATGAAGTGCTAAAGCAGCTCAGGAAACAATTTCCTCTAATGTTCCCTTCACACAGCAATGTAACTTCAATCTGGAAATCAATAGCATTGGAGCACTACCTATTATCAACCTACAAATTCATAATGGTATGTGTTGGCATTTCAACGAACACGCGACTCTGCCACACTCTCATAATATTTCCTAATGTTGAATTGGTATTCTAACAAAAATGGGTGGGAGGATGTAGAGCATAAACACTAACACAGACCTGTTGGACCAAATGTCCTATTTCTGTGCTCTGGATACTTTGTAATTTTAAAAGTCGTTTAATTTTACCATATTTATCTCCAAGTCAAAATATACAGTTTGCTGGAAATAACAGTTGCTCGGAGCTGAATGTGAAAGCCGAGGTTAGCATTCAAGATTTTTTAAATTTCATAAATCATTATAGACTAAGGAATAAGCAGATAAAGTGGCCAGGGAAGTCTTAGTAACGAGTCCATTTTAGGATATTAGAGAAAGCAGGAAACAAGTGCAATAAGAAGAGGTCTGAATTGTATTTAGGTGCTTTACAAAATTGTACTAAGATGGCAACTCATAAATTGTAAATTTCTCACAGCCTAATATCTGCCCCAAAAACCTTGGTTCAGCAAGTTAACATTATTTTTTGAAATTCTGCCTTATACAGATAGACCTGCAGACAATAGTGTTTTCTGTAAGAGATCTCCATTAGCAGGAGAGGTAATGTGCTGCTGCCATTCTGTGCAATATTGTAGGCTGATACAGAATCTTGTAGTGTAGTTGCAATAGTTCTGGCATAAATATGCAAGTCTGACTTAAGCACCAGCAATTCTTGTAGCATGCCTTCAGGCACAATCTTACAAGAGCCAAAAGCTCTACCATATCACTGTGATATTTTGAAGACTAGATTCTGGATTGGAGTAAACCAGGGAATCATCATCAAAACTATTGACTTGTGCCCATTAGCCATCACAAAAAATACCTTTGGTTCTGATAATATTAACCTCTGGAGTATTTTAATTTTCTAATTTAAATTTTATATCGGATTATTGGATTTATTAAAATATCAAATTTGTTAAACATCAATTTGTTGAGCTAAATTGGGTTGTTTTGTAGTCATTCTGCAATTGGTGGTGCCTATAGTGAACCAGTAGTCTCGATGGTTGTCAAATACATTTAAATTGAGAATTAGTTAAATAAATCCTGGCTTCAATGGGCTATTGAACCCTGCTGCTGTCACTAGCCAAAATTTTCCTCTCAGAAAAATCAGATTTAATAGTGGAGAGTTCTACCAAATTGGGAAAGGGGAGATACAATTAACAGGATAATTCTCACCTAACAAACTGTAAGGTTTTGCTGGATGATGACAAATGGGGCAGACAATTTCGCTCAGCGAGCGGGTGGGTTCCCGACCCACTCGATCGTGAAATGATGTGTGTTGACTTCGGCAGAGTGTCCAAAAGCAAATAAAAGTAAAATACAAGTTTTACAATTGAATTAATAACGTCACACAAGGGGGCATGTTTTATTACATTGTTTGTTTCTTTATTTTTTTTTATATCTCTTCATCTCCCTGAGGCAGCTCCATGCCTCAGGGAGATTACAAAGCGTTCACTCACGCAAATGCTCGATGTTTGTGCTTGGCCTGCTCGTCCTTCTCCCCCCATCTGCACAGGTAGCGCTGAGTGCTGCCACATGGGTTTCACACTGGGCGGGCCCCCGCCAAGCCAAGGGCAAAATTCTGCCCATGGAATATTGTCAGTATCCCAAGATCATCACTGTTTTCAGGATTATCCTTTAATATAGGAGACATAGGGCTAAAAATCAATTCATGAAGCGCCATTTCAAACTGGTGCCTTGCAGACAACTGATGTAGTCTGCAGGGTAGACAGTGCTGCAGGCCGCTACCTGCATGGTCTGCCTGGGTTTCTTCATTGATATCATTGAAAAGACTCATGTGGGCAGAAAGCTATGCACAGGTAACAGTCATCATGCTGTCTGTCCTTGGGAAATTTAACTTCAGTGGTGGGTAAACTTTTGATACTAATAATTAGGGACAAAATTAATAATCACATGGACAAATGTGGTTTAATTAAAGAAAGCCAGCATGGATTTCTTAAGGGATAATCATGTTTCACTAACTTGCTGGAGTTTTTTGAAAGAGTAACAGAGAGGGTTGATGAGGGCAATGTGGTTGATGTGCTGTACATGGACTTCCAAAAGGTGTTTGATACAGTACCACACAACAGACTTGGAGCAAAGGTATAGCTCGTGGAATAAAAGGGAAAGTAGCAACATGGATAAGGAATTGGCTGAGTGACAGAAAACAGGGTAGTGGTTAATGGATGTTTCTTGTGCTGGAGTTCCTCAGGGGTCAATGTTGAGATCCTTGTTTTTCCCATTATTAATGACCTAGACCTTGGTGTACAAGACACAATTTCAAAGTTTGCGGTTTGCAAAGTTTTTAGTTATACAGGGCATTGATGAGACTACATCTGGTGCACTGTGTACAATATTGGTCTCCTTATTCAAGGAAGGATGTAAATGCATTGGAAGCAGTTCAGAGAAGATTCACTGGGTTAATACCTGGAATGGATGGATTGTCTTATGAGGAAAGGTTGGACAAGCTAGGCTTATATCTGCTGGAGTTTAGAAGAGTAAGGGACAACTTGATAGAAACCATATAAGATCCCGAGGGGTCTTGACAGGATGGATGTGGAAAGAATATTTCCTCTTGTGGGAGAACCTAGAACTAGGGCTCACTGTTTAAAAATAAGGGGTTGCCCATTTAAGACAGAGATGAGGAGAAATTTTTCTCTCAGAGAGTTGAGTCTTTGGAACTCTCTTCCTCAAAAGGTGGTGGAAGCAGAGTCTTTGAATATTTTCAAGGCAGAGGTAGGTAGATTCTTGATAAGCAAAGGGGTGAAAGGTTATCAGGGTAGGTGGGAACGTGGAATCGAGGTTACAATCAGATCAGCCATGATCTTACTGAATGCCGGAGCAGGCTCACCGGGCTGAGTGGCCTACTGCTGCTCCTAATTCATATGTTCGTATGCAAACTTAGAAACATTGTGAACTGTGAGGAGAATAATGTGGAAGTTCAAAAGGACATAGATAAGTTGGTGGAATGGGCGAATAGGTGGCAGATGAAATTCAATGCAGAAAAATGTGATTCATTTTGGTAGGAAGAACATGGAGAGACAATATAACATAAAGAGCATAATTCTAATGTGGGTGCAGGAACAGAGGGACCTGAATATGTGCAAAAGTCATTGAAGGTGGCAGGACAGGTTGAAAGAGCATACAATATCCTAGCCTTTATCAATAGGGACACAGAGTACAAGAGCAAGGAGTTTATGTTGAACTTATACAGGAGAGTAGTTCGGCCTCAGCTGGAGTATTGCGCCCATTTCTGGGCACTGCAATTTAGGACGGATGTGAAGGCATTGGACAGAGTGCAGAAAAGATTCACAAGGATGGTTCCAGGGATGAGGACTATCAATTATGAATATAGATTGGAGTAGCTGGGACTGTTTTCCATTAAGAAAAGGCTGAGAGGAGATCTGATAGAGGTATTCAAAATCATCAGGAGTCTTGACAGAGTACATAGGGAGAAACTACCCTCACTCATGAAAGGATTGAGAACAAGAGGGCACAGATTAAAAGAAATTAGCAAAAGAAACAGAAGTGATATGAAGAAAATTGTTTTCACGCAGCAAATGGTTAAGGTCTAGAAGATACTGCCAGAAGAGTATGGGGGAGGCAGGTCCAACTGAAGCATTCAAAAGAGAATAAGACAGTTATCTAAAAAGGAAGAACATGCAGGCTTATGAGGAGAAGGTGGAAGAAAGGTACAAAGTGAATTGCTCATTTGGAGAGCTGGTGCAGAATGATGAGCCAAGTGGCCTCCTTTTGCACTGTAACATTCCTGTAATTCCGTGGAATCTACATAGCCTGTGTAACACTATTTTGCAGTCCCACTACAGAATTTAAATTTTATTTTTACTTATTTCTATTGGAATAAAGGTAAAAAGACTTCTGCTTTTATGTTGTAAATAAAATTATCTGGGGTAGATTTTAAGAGGGATGTTTTCACTAGCTCACCAGGCAGAAACAAGGAGTAGCCCATCAAAAGTTGCAGGGAAAAAAAATACTTCTGCCCAATACACACTCATTCCAACTGATACCACCAGAACACAGTCAGTACAAATATCTATTTCATGCAGCAAGTCCTCTAAAAATAAATTTGAGCTCTAAGTACATAGAACCCCAATTGCCGCATTTGCAGACTGTGTGCAGTTTCATCTAATGATGCAATTGTAGAAGACCAAAACTGATAAGTTTAAGACTATTTTTTGTGGGACCCAGAGAAGTAGCAGGCACACTCCGCGTTCCAAAGGAACAATGCAAATTATTACCATTCCAACTTCTCCCCTCTCCACAATTTACCTCATTATATCATAGTTGATTACATGTTCAAAGGAGTCAAAGCGATACAAATAACTTTGGTGCTTAGCTAGGTTAACAGAATCCTAGACTTCAAGCAGTATTTTAGCACAGTTGATTTTATTCAAGAAAATACCCATAAGCAGATTTATATTATACTAATTTAGATTAAGTACAAAATCTTCATCCTATTCAAATCTTGCTCCTTTTGTTTTTCAAGAAAATGAGCATCTGGTGATTTAATTTTGGAGTAATGTACTTGCACATTTTTAACTTTAGCCATTAGCACCATCAAAACAATTGCTCTGCTTTTTAAAAAAAAGGGCTTTTATAACTCTTAAAGGTAGTTTTTTGTTAGAATTTCCCTCCTTAATGGATACATCATGCTTTATGAAGTTCTTGAATATGCTTAAAGATCCTGAAAACAAGAATGTAAAAAGGCACTAAATATGCATCCTTCAGAATTCATACAGCTCATGCCTTGCAACATTTCCTTTGTGGCTCTTTAATATTATTTTTGGAAACAGTTGCGGGTGTTTCACGTCCATTAAGCTATTTAATGTGAGCAGGCCTCTTGCTTCAATCAGGACAAAAGACATTGGAGTGAGTTTTATGGGGCACCGTGATCCCCGTCCTCCCTAGCTAAAAAGCCAGGGGGAGCCTGCCCACAATTACAACAGCGTAATGCTAGAAGCAGCACTTATTGTTTTCAGACGAGACTTCCACTCCTAAGTCCTGCCGTAGAGAGCTCTTGCCAATCAAATTGGCCAGCGGGTCCCTAGTCCCAACCTCACCACTGGGGCACTGGTCAGTGCTAGGTCCATAGCGATGCCCACCACGCCAAAGACCCAAGGTAAGCCCGGGATCCAGGGTTTGGGGTCTTGGTTGAGAGGGAGCCAGGTTCAGGAGGCCAAGGGGACGGGTTAAAAGATGGGAGAAGACCTCTGGGGTGTTTCCTCCAATGGACACAATGGACCCACAAAGGAGGATTCGTCCTTTTATAAAAACAAAAAACTGTGGATGCTGGAAATCCAAAACAAAAATAGAAACAGAAATACCTGGAAAAACTCAGCAGGTCTGGCAGCATTGGCAGAGAAGAGTACAGTTGACGTTTCGAGTCCCCATGACCCTTCAACAGAGGATTCCCCCCACCCCACCTGGCTCAACAACAGCCCACACGGCTAAAGCTGCATGGACCTTCCCCTGCTAGGTCCACAGCGATGCCCACCACGCCAAGGACCCAAGGTAAGCCCAAGATCCAGGGTTTGGGGTCTTGGTTGAGAGGGAGCCGGGTTCAGGAGGCCAGGAGGAAGGGTTAAAAGATGGGAGAAGACCTCTGGGGGGGCTTTCCTCCAATGGACACAATGGACCCACAAAGGAGGATTCCCCCCTTTATAAAAACAAAAAACTGCGGATGCTGGAAATCCAAAACAAAAATAGAAACAGAAATACCTGGAAAAACTCAGCAGGTCTGGCAGCATTGGCGGAGAAGAGTACAGTTGATGTTTCAAGTCCTCATGACCCTTCAACAGAGGATTCCCCCCACCCCACCTGGCTCAACAACAGCCCACATGGCTAAAACTGCATGGACCTTCCCCCGCTATAGGTAAAAAAATACCGGCAATGGATTGAGGCCTTTAAAAGGCCATTAATTGGCAACTCAAGGGCCTCAACAGGCCTAAGGAGAGACCAGCTCCCAACGCCTTCCCACACCCTAGTAAAATTTCAGACAGCTTGGGGATAGGCAGGTAGGCAGCGGGAAAGCCACCCACTGGATTTAGTGTGTCCCCCCAACTTCAAACACCCTGGTGGGGGATTGTAAAGTCCAGCCTATTAAGTCTAACACTTCATTGTGAATGAGCATTTAATGAGAGGCATACTTTAAAAACTAGGGACATTGTAGTATAACACAGAGCTCTGACCCTTATTTCCGATAGGAATTGCATGTTACATTAAATTTAAGCTCTTAGTTCTCAAATCATTTGGAGACTGAGTCAGTTTTGTTCATTCTGAAGTCTGAAATTTTATTGTATTGCAGAGTAAATAAAGAGGCCCTGAAAATTCACAATGGAGCACACCTTGGCATAATTGTCAATATATGTCTGCTGAGAACCACTGTTGGCCCCAATTGATTTTTCAGGATTAGACAAGGTTCCCTAAGAGGCAGACAACCACACCCATAGGAAGGGACAGAGTACAAATCTATAATTGCACCAGTGGATCCGGCTAGAGATTACAAAAATAGCAAAAAGACTGAACTGAAGTCTCTGAAGCATTCATAACAAAAGATTAATTGACAGCCCAAGTAGAAATAAATATGTAAGATCTGATAGCCATTGCAGAGATATGGTTGCAGGATGACAAAGACCGGGGCCTGAAAATTCAAGGGTACATGACATTTAGGAAGGACAGGAAACTAGGAAAAGTTGGAGGGATAGCTCTGTTAATTAAGGATTACATTGGTACAATACACAGAGATGACCTTAGTTCTGGACATCAAGGTACATAAATAATTTGGATAGAGATGAGAAATAGTAAGAGTAAGAAACTACTTGTGGGAGTGCTTTAAAGGCTCTCTAATGCAACCACACTGTTGGACGAAGCTTCCAGGAAGAAAAGATGGGAGCTTGTGAGAAAGGTACTGCAATAATCAAGGGTGATTTTAATCTACACATAGATTGAATGAATCAGATTTGCAAAGGTAGCTTGGATGATGAGTTTATAGAATGTTTTCTGTGTTTCTTGGGGCAGCACGTTCTAGCAACAACCAAAGAGCAGACTATGCTGAATCTGGAAAAGTGCAATGAGACAGGATTAATGAATGACCTCATAGTGAAGGCACCCCTAGGTGACAGTGATCATAATATGATTGAATTTCACATTTAGTTTGAGGGAGAGAGGAGTGGATCTGAGACTAGTGTTTTTAACTTAAATGAGGGCAATTATGAAGGCATGAAGACAGAGCTAGCTAAAGAGAACTGGGCAATTAGGTTAAGGAATAGGTCAGTAGACCTGCAATGGCAGATGCTTAAGGAGAGATTTCAGAATAATCAAATAAAATACATTCTAGTGAGAAAGAAAGACTCTGAGGGAAGGATGCACCACCTGTGGCTAACTAAGGAAGTTAAAAATGGAATCAAATTGGGCAGGTTAAGGAGGGGGCAGGGGGATTTGTGGGCGGTGGGTTTGAGGTAGCAGGAAGAAAGTGGATGAGGTTCTATCTTGGGAGGGCCACCCTCCGATCAGCAAAGGGCAGCCCCCGAAGATAGTACCTACCTTTCCTTCCCACCTTTTGAAGAATTTGTTTGAAAAAAAACGGGCTGCCACTCCCCCACAAGTGCACGCCAAACTTTCAATGGCATGTGTAGCATATTATCGGGCTCAAATGCAGCCTATGGAGTCAGTAGTAGATTGAATGCTAGGGATGGAAACTACTAATGCTAATTAAAGCAAGGAGATTTATACAAATAAAACTTGAATTTATCCACGAACAGAGGGTTCAGGAAGAATTGATAATGCCTCTCCTGAGGTTCATCACTCCATCTTCTCAGAAGGTCAACATTATCCGCCCAGAGGAAGGCAGGACAATCAGTTCATCAAAGCCAGCTCATGAATACAAAGTCTTCTCCATGTTAGATTAATTGTTAAGTACAAGCCCATAGAACTTAATCCAGTTAACAGACTGGATATTTAATGCGATTAAATTGTCAGCTATTTTAGGTGTCTAATCATAAATTAATCTCATCAATTTATACCAATCTCAGATACTGATCTCAATTGTGAATTTATAATCAACAAGTAATTTCTGTGACATAACTGAATTGTCACTGCAATTTCTCAAATTTATTTTGTTAATTATCCCAGCTATTAATTATTTGCACACTTAATATTTAAGTGCTGCTAACTCTAAGTCACTAGACAATTTTTAGTTCCTGACTCTGTGCCTGACTTCTTTGGTAAGAAAGAGTTAATTAATTCACTCACTATCTTGTGCAGATCCTAATGGGAGGTTAGTATCATACATGCTAATATGATCCAACCTGATTAATGTCAAACAATTTCACGAGTCAAATTTCGGCACTATTAACTCAGAAGTATAACTTGGATGGTAAATCTCTCACATGGTTCCTGGACAAGAAGTTAAGATGAAAGGATTAAAGGTTTTGTCTTATGCCCTTGATGAATATTCTTGTCAATGTTTCCCAGTGTTCTTATAAACAATGGGGCAGAAAAGGAAAGTTCTGAAGGCTTGTGTTGACTGAATTGGGAGAATTGATATTGTTCATGTTTCTCTCTCTCTTCAGCAACTATTCCTCTCTCCTCAAAATCTATCATTACTACTCACTCCTCAAAAACCAACCCTTGAGCCCACCATGCTTGCAAACTACTGCCCCATCTCCAACCTCCCTTTCCTCTCCAATCTCCTTGAATAGGTTGCTGTCTCCTAAATTTGTGCCCATTTCTCCCAGAACTCCACCTTTGAATCCCTCCATTCAGGTTTTTGTCCCTGCCATAGTGCCAAAACGACTCTCATCAAGGTCAGAAATGACATCTTATGTGACCGTGACATAGGTAAACCATCCCTACTCATCCTCCTTGGTCTATCTGCAATCTATAATATGAGTGACCACACCGTCCTGCCCCACTGTTGTTCAGCTGTGTGGAACTATGCTGGTATGGTTTCATTCGTATGTATCTAATCACTACCATCATACCACCTGCAATCAACTTCTCTTTGCTCCTGCACAGTTACCCCCAAAGATCTATCCTTGGCCCCTTCTATTCCTCACCTACATGCTGCCTCTCGCCAACATCATTCAAACATACAGTTTTAGTTTTCACATGCCCGCTGACAGCACCCAGCGTTAGGTCACCACCATCTCTTTTGACTCTCCCCTGTTAACTAAATTTTCAGAATGCTTGTCTGACATCCAGGATGGGATGAACAGAAATTTCCTCCAGTTAATCAGTGGGAAGAGCAAAGCTATTATCTAAGTCCTTTCTGCAAATTGTTCCAAAGCTATCAAATCTATTCCTCTCCTTGGCAACTGTCTGAGGCTGAGCCAGACTGCTTGCAACCTTGGTGTCATACCTGACACCAAGATGAGTTAGTGACCAGATATCTGTGCTCCAGTAAGACCACCTATTTCCACCTCCATAACATCACCTGATTCTGCCCCACCTCAGCTCATCTGCTGCTGAAACTCTCAACCATGTCTTTGTTACCTTTAGACATGGCTATTCAAATGCACTCCTGGTTATCCTCCCACATTCTACCCTCCACAAAATTGTGGTCAGCCAAAATCTGGCTGCCCATGTCCTTACTTACACCAAGTTCCAATCACTCATCACTCCTGTGCCTGATGATCTATAGTGGCTGATAATTAAGCAATGCCTCAATTTTAAGATTCTCATTCTTGTTTTCAAAATCCTCCATGATCTTGCCCCTCTCTATCTCTGTTATCTCTTCTAGCCCTACAACCCTCCAATGTATCTGAGTTCCTCTAATTCTGACCTCTTCAGCATCTCAAATTTTAATTACTCCAGCATTGTAGGCCATGCCTTCAGCTGCCTACGCCATAAGCTCTGAAATTCCTTCCCTAAACCTCCCAACCTCTTTACATCTTTTCTCTCGTTTAAGACACTCCTCAAAACTTACCTCTTCGACCAAATTTTTGGCCATCTGCCCTAATATCACCTAGTATGGGTTGTTATGAAATTTTGCTTATAAAATTCCTGTGAAGCATCTTGGAATGTTTTATTACAGACACAGTATAAATATCAGTTGTTGTTAACTTTTGCAATATATTATATCTGCAAGGACAGTCATGTTAATATTAGATATTACAAATATAACTATTCAAAGTATTAGAGCATAGTTAATCTTTTTAACATAAATGCATTTTAGTTCAATACAGTTTCATTAACTATATATAGATTAATTAGAAAAATGCATCATGAATTTTTAGATATCTCTTCTGGTCTTTTAATCATCTTTACTTGGCCACTTAGATCCACTAGAAGGTAATAACGGTATTAAATGAACAAATATGGTATGATCTTTCTATTTCATGGTTGAGAAAAATAATACAGCTTCAGTGATTAAAACAGCTATTTAGGTTATGTTTTTAAAAATTAAAAATCTTTATTTTCCATGATTCTTTGGTCCTTTGCCTGCTGCACCACAATAATTTTGGCAGAATTTTAGGGAGCTGGTGAAGCCCTAAAAAAATTCACCCTGTATTACTTTACCTTTAGTGGACCTCAATACTGAGAACATAAATTGCTTTAGTTCTCCTTGCAGGCAATTTAGGTCTTCATCACCTGTTCACAAGGATTTTGCTACAATGTTAACCAAGAAAACTGCCTTATCAGAGTGTCCATTGTGTTTTACTTAATCTCCTATTCAAGTAATTCTTAATATGACAGGCAAAAAGTTATGTAGGCAGAATGAGGGTTGTAGATCCAGTTACAAGGTGGCAAAAAAATCAGAGGTGGTATAAAAGAATTTCTAGCAGAAAATATTATCCTTATTCTATTTTTTTTCAAATGAAGGGAAGCCCTTCTACATACAATTGTCTATAAAAAATATTTGCTCACCTGCTGGACTGACATTTAAACTGCCAATTAAACATTGGGATAAACCATTACATATTAATTTAAAGAAAATACTACATGGGCAAAAAAAAACAAGCAGATTATTACATGCAATTACTTTTCTTGTGAATATCTAAACAAAATGCACATTTGGTCATCAGTTACAAATCTTTCACAGCATAACATATTCTCACAATCAATTATGATTCAATTACACATGCAATACATAGTTTATAATTAATGTTTTAATTTGTTGCATTTTAAAATGTTTGCCCTGCTCAAATTTAGTTACAATTAGGTTAGTAACATACAGATTCATTACATTTTAATTAGTAAGCAGCTGTTGCATAAAAGTAACTAAAACTAGTTATCATTTAAAGAAGTGTTTCTATTTTACAATGTTATTCGTTACCAGCACATATAAAATGAGCTTAAGAAAATAAATTGTGTGAAGCACCCACCTTCAACATAGTTGTCTTCTGTGTGCACAGACAGGAAAGGAGAAAAAGGAAAAAGACTCATTAAGCGGCATGCAGACTAGAATTTGCCTCTGCATGATCTGGTCATGCAAGGCATTAAAACACAACATGCAAGTGTTCCATCACCAACATTCAAGGGGAGTAAGTGCCAGGGAAGCAGTGCTCTTCAAATTTTGGCATGATGTGAAAAATTTGAATTTATGCAGGGAAAGTATTTTGTGATTACACAAGATCTGCTAAATTATGATTCTTCATTAACAACATCTTCTTCCATGGGCTTAAGTCTGTAAATAATTTTAAAACTGACAGAAAAGGGCTAAGCTGGTAATGATAGACATAGGTTATCAGTCTGGTAATTCCCATTTGAATTTATTCTTAAGCAACCTTTTAAAATTGGTTGAGTTTTACTGACACAATCATAAAATTATGAGTTCTAAGCATTAAAATCATTTTCTTACTCATGAAAATTACAAATAATGCATTAGCAAAATATTGTGTTAAATAAATCAAAACAAAGACACGTAAAACTATATTTTACCCAAAATTACCAGTTGTATAATGTAATAATTTAGCATTTAATGTCTGCTTCACATTCAAAGTTTTCATACAGATACCATACCCTATTATAGCTCACATTATTAGAAAAGGATTAGATTTAATTTCTTGCATGACAGACCATTAATGAACAGTACAGTTTTAATAACAAGCCCTTATTTAGGTTTGTATTTTGCACTAATGTAAAACTCTCAGTAATGCTCTCATCATTATTTTTATTACTATTATGAAGCACACGCAATATTATCCCTAACAAATTTAAATTTAAGTACATTTATCTCCTTCTCTAAATGTAACCCTCTATTTACCCTATACAACCATTAAAATCAAATCTAATTACTATATGGTATGTTAAAAAGAAAATTTGTTTTATACCCAGTTAACAAAATGCCCTTTGTTTTACCTTATTTTGGATATAGTTGATTGGACATTTTATGTGTGAGTTGTAAGACACTAGATGAATAATTGCAAATGCACATTTGTGGCAACCTATTTTCCACGGGGCATATATCACAAATTCAAATCAATTTGGTGCAAAAATAGAAAGGGAACATTTTAAATTATATATGACAAAACAGATACCATGAAGGAAAAGTAATATCCCGCTGAAGTCTTGCATTAGAGTCAAGATGCTTACTTTTCTTCAGTTCATACTATTTGTGCTTAATGTATTTTTTAAATGTACAGAACACCGTAATTGTTAATATTTCACCAATTTAAACTTTGTTTATACAGTATTCTTTCTGATATGCCCAATGGCTCAACATATTTTTACGTTGAAAATGTTCCTTCGTTTTATTATTGCTGAAGTACATTAAGAACTATTATGTACCAAACGATAGAATTTGCTGGTTTTCAGTGCTACTTTCTATGCTGTATGCAATCCATATGTGGTGTATGCCTCTCAAATTTAATTACTGATAGGAGAAACTTATGCTAACCTATTAAGATTCAACCACAATCAACTATATCAGTGCAATTCTTTCAATTAATTATCTTGCTATTAATGAAACTTAACGGAACATTATTTGGCTAAACAATTGTTGAAAACATTATTTGGCAATTTTAGGTTTTTACATGCTGGAAATGCATGAGAAAGTTAAATAGAACTTATATTCAGGTTACACATTAATTTTAAGATTAAAAATTGAATGAATTTTAACTACATCAAAAATGTGGTCAAATTATTAAATAAATTCCTTATTGAATTATTTATCTGGATAATAAAACTTACAGCATTATTTAACTTAACAACTATTATACAGAACTTGATTATATTATATAATGAGATTTCACTTCTTCTATTATGAGATGATTATAATGTGTTTTTTTGGGCTATCTTCTCCAGCCTACATTTAAGAGAGAGACAATCATGAAATAGGTAGAAAACAATAATGCATTCTTCTTTTGTTTCAACAACTAAATTTTGTTCCAAAACGTTAATGGAAACAGCCTCTCCTTCCACCATTATGGATAAATTTGGGCCTTGTTTAGGCAGAGAGGGGATAGCTCTCGAAGAAAAAAATGGGAATTGCAAAGCAGGGGTACATTCTGGTTGAAGCAGGTGACAGTCTGAGCAGGAAGAAGAGTGAATTAAGGTGCGACAAGGGGGAGAGTGTGCTCCAAAGTTCTCCGGCACTTGTGAAGATGGATGTTATTGTTTTTAACGTGTTTGGGAATATGATGGTATTCTGTAAAGAAGGCTGTGTGTGTGTGTGTGTGTGTGTGTGCATGTGTATCCATGGGTAATTTAACTGGGGGAAGGCTAGTAAAGAAAGCTTGTCTGTGGGAGCTGAGAGCTGATAGGTTAAGGTGCTCGATGCATGCATTTGTAATAAGAGGATTGTGAAGTTGGAATTACAAGTAAATAAGTTGGGTTTTAAGATCTGCTTCAGCTGATAAGTAAGGACTTGACTTTTCAGCTCCTAAATTTCAGAGGGTGTTTAAGGGACTTTTGCAACTTACAAAGGTTTCATAAGTAAATAAGGGGAGGTTGTCAAATTTTATTTGACCCGGAAGTGGAGGCAATAAGAAGACATGAAAGATTTTTATATTTTGGAAAAATTGAGTTCAAAGAGGTGCTTAGAACAATGGAGTCGAGGATGAAAGGGGAAAACATAGTTAAGGGGATGTTTAGTTGAGTTGAGGCTGTGTGGGGGTGATGGCCTGAGATCAGCTCTGTGCTGAGAAAAGTTTTGAATTTTAAGTAGCCATCCAGTTTCAAGCCTGTAAAGTCTTTGGTTTCAGAAAGCAGTCTGTTTCTGAACTTCCTTTGGATTTCCACAGCAGAGTGGAAGAGAGGGAGAAGTTGTCTGGTGCACTTTATTAAAGTATCAGCAATTTTTGCCATGGGTGATATTACTGGATTTTTATGTTTAAAAACCTATAAAGTAGTTTACTTCTGGGTTCTGACAAAGTGGGTTTTTTGGGGGGAATGTTTTGTAAGACTGTTTCAACTGTAGCTTTACGCGTGTGTTTAAGTTTTTTTCTTGTTAACAAATCCTTTAATTTAAAAATCCTAAAAGTGTTACGAGGATTCTATGCTTCTGGGACCAGGCATTTTCCCCTTGTTTTCAAAATACAAAAAAAACGTTATGATCTGCAAGACAAGTTTCCCTCTGGGATTTGGCTTGCTCAGCGAATAACATTGGCTGTGGTCGTAATACACTATACTGGATTCCTTGGTGAAAGTGGTGGAGCAGAGGTGAGAGGTGATGCTGCTAGCCTCACACCCATATCTTAGTGTGTACACTCTTTCAGCTATTCAACCATGACTACCACTCCACCCAAACAGTTTGCACCACACTCATTGACACATATCTCTCCATCTTGCAGGGGAAATTTGAGCATAACCAGAGGCAGTAGAGCTAACTGGAGGGACAGGTATAGATGCATGTCCCTCCCCTAATGGAAACACTGGATTCATCACTGTAATGTCACAGTTGAGGTTATGGCTAGCAGTGGCTGAACATGATGTCATCCTTCTAATACTTCTACTAACATTCCACTTCCTTTTCATTCCACAATTCTTCTGATTTGCAAGCTGCAGATGGCATAAGCATGCATCTCTTGCTTCCCTCACCACCACAACCTCCAACCTCATTCTTATGACTTTTTCCTTTCAGATAACCAAGAACTGCAACCACGCCAAGCAGCTGTGGACAAGCAAGAACTGGAAAAGCAAGAAAACAGTGGTGAAGAAGAAACACTGGATTGAATTATACCAGGCAACAGATTCTCCAATCTCGCCACTGGCTAAAAAATCAGGAGAGGGGGAGCCCACCATGAGAACACTGGTCACCCTGCAGCCATTTAACAGCCAATTGATCATTAAATGGCTGCAGGGTGGCCAGTGTTCTCTTTAATAGATTGGAGGTGGGATTGCTGCTGCTCAGGGACTGGAAGTCCTGCCTCAGACAGGTACAGGCCAATCATTTTAGGTGTACAGTGCTGAATCACTTAGCTATGGTTGGGGTCTCGTTGAGTGCTAAATTGGCAGGCCTGGGCAAGGGGGTGAGGGTGAGGGGCCTGGGGCTTGCGAGGCAATGGAGGGAGGGCAACCTGGGGGTTGCGGGGGATCCCTCTGATGAGCCTGTTCAGCAGAAACTACACCCCCACAACCCCACCAGAAGCCTGCCCAGGAAAACCTGCCAGGCTGGCTGCTTGGCATGGGCCTCTCCCACTGCCAGTTAAATACTGGCAAGGTGAGTAAGTGGACATTAGTTGCCCACTTAGGGGCTTCAATTTGCTCACTGGCAGGCAGGCTGCCCCATGTCCTTCCCTCTACAGGTGTAATTGAAGTGGAGGCAGGGGCGGCCAGGAAAGTGGCAGGGATTTGAACAGCCTTGCCACTTTCAAACTTGCCAGCAGGGGAGCGTTAAATCCAGCCTACTGTCATTTGCTCTCACACTCGCTGTCACCAGTTCAGATACTGACACTGCACATACTTTAGAGGATTGCTTAAAGACAGGATCAGCACATGCACAAGTATAGGGGGCAAGGGGATTGCAGAGGTCAGGTTAACCTCACTGGAGGATAAGGTCGTATAAGAGTTCTGCTGCAATGGTCTCAAATGAGCAATTTGATGTGGTGGCCCATAGAAAAAGGCTGACACACTGAAATACTTGATGCATTTGCAGGGCTGCCAGAAAGTCTGCATGGAATGTCAAGGACATTGGTGGAGGCTGGCACCAACTTAGCACTAGGCTTTGTGCAGAGTTTGGGGCCTATTGTTTCTAATGTGAAAGTGGTAGCCAACTCCATCAGCACATTGGCAAACCCAACAATAATGCAGAATCTGATGGCCAATGTCTCAGTTTCCATTTAAGCACTAACAGAAGGCACCCAACATATGGATAATGCAATGGAAGCTCAGATTGCTCTAATGCAAGTTCAGTTTGCTGCCACACAAACTCAGACTGCTACCATCACGGCTGCAGATGCCAATGCAAAGAAACTTAGTGTTTTACGGCAGTCCAGCAATCTGTCCTCCAACAGATCACCAGGATTGCTGAGGCGCTTAGAAAATGCCAATGTCTCTGTGAAGCATGAACCTGCTGATCTCTCTCATTCATGTTTCTAATGCTGCCGGTCTGCCAATCCCTTCATTGTTGCCTGTCATTCAGCCAGCCCAGACTGCTGCCACCCATGCCAAGGTGGTGTAGTCCAAAGCTGGACCTTCTCTGGCCAGAGTTGCTCAAGATTATCCTGCAAAGCAATCTGAAGTCTCCCCACTGAAAGTCAGCAGCCTCTGTCAGCAATGCTACAGCCACTAGGGTGGCACACCACAAAAGAACTAGTACAGAAAACGCGCTTGGAAGATAAGGACTAAGGGAATGGACAAGGGTTATGTTTGTATGGAATATGGTATGGATTAAGTTATGAATTTGGATGTAATGTTTATTTTGTGCTGGCTTAAATTTTCGCATTGTGGTCGAGCTGGTGCTGTGGTTGTTAGTAACAGAGGGAAGGTGAGATGTGGCTTAATAGGGAATTGTTCCCAGACAGCCTGACCAGAAAGGGGTTGTATTGTTTGCCTCCTCCCTTTATCTTTATCCTCCACTTCTTCCTCCTTAGCTGGTCGCCATACAGCTAGTGACAAGAGCTGTTCCCTCATAATGGAAAGGTTTCCAAACATGCAACAAAACACCATGAATCTTGACCTTCACTCTGCTTTATACTGCAGGACTCCTCCTGAGCAGTCCAGGCAGCAGAAGTGCTGGTTCAGTTCCTCAATGGCCTGCTCTATCACATATTCTATGGCAGCATGGCTTTCACTAAATGCATGCTGTCCACATCTGCATGGGTTATGTACCGGTGTCATGAACCATGTTGTCAAAGGATAGCCCTTGTCGCCCAGTGGCCATCATCTTGTTTGCTGTCGTGGCTCAAATGCTGATGGGACTGGACTGCCACAGAATGAAAGCACTGTGACTGTTACCAAGATACTGGGCATTGACCTGCATGATTTGCTGCATATCAGCATTTTCTCTAAATTTTTGTGGACTGCACAGGTGATTTTTTTAATGTGCGCCCCCTTTAAAATGTTTTGAGCTGCCTTTCAAGTGCGGTAATTTAAAGGGGCTGACTTGTGCGAGGCCAGTGTGTGGACTTTTGGGTTGCTGCATAGTTGCACAGCTTAAGAGGGAACATTTTTACACATGGTCACATTCCATCTGGTCATTGAGGGAAGTGAATAAATTTTAGTTGCAGCACAGTACATCTCAGAGTTGGTATGTGCCACCTCCAAAGCAGCATACATGCAATCAACGGCACCTTACACCAATGTCGATCTTGTGAAGCTTCCTGCTCACTCTGCCTACTTCTCTTTGACAAGATGTTAAGATTGCAATTATAGTGTCAAAAAACAGGGCACTAAGGAGCCAACTTTTGCAACTGGAATCTCTGAGAATTGCTTCTGTTGCACTAACAAAGTATAGTTGTCAGTCACATTCATATTGTGGGTTATTAAAGTGAATGGGGAACAATGTGTCAAAGGCTAAAAAGTAATTTTAGAATTCAGTGGCAGAATAAAGGGGAGGTAACCCTGTCCACATATTTTAATCCAGCCATCATTGTCAGGTAGATCTCAACCAAACCCTCATCAATTTACTAAGATAAAAGCAAAATACTGTGGATGCTGGAGAGGGGTCATAGGACTTGAAACATTAACTTTATGTTTCTCTCTCCACAGATGATGTCAGGCCTGCTGAGATTTTCTAGCATCTTCTGTTTATGGCCCCATCAATTTACACTTGTTCTGACCTCCACTAATAATCCAGGCCCAGTAAGACTTCTGGTTTCAGCATAACTGGCCTTGGCCAAACCAGTGCTGTCAGCTGATCTGCATTCAACACCCACAATGACCCACAATGGTCTAGGCTTCGTATCTGTGGAAACCAAACTTGAACTTCAATAAGGGTTGCAACTGGCAAGTCACCACAATCAGTGATGCATACGAGCCAGTAGACTTGTCATTCTGTAACATATTCCAGCATCAATTAGTGCATATCAATGGTGAGAGCACCAAGGACAGATATAACCACCAATACACTTTCAACTGAAGCTTTCAATTAACCTTCTGTATTCTCTTCATTACAACACATTAACCTTAAATATACAAGGGACTATAAAAATATTACATATTCATCCTCTTACAAAGAAACCCCAAGGTGGGGTTGAAATTAAATGTAATGAGAAAACAGACTATCACACCGCTGAGGCAGAGCAAACCACAGGTGAGGAAGATGAATTGCACAGATGTCTGGTAGAAAGTCTACAAAAGCCCCCATGAATAACCTCCAAAAGTGCCATAGTGCCCTAAGTGAAGAAGCAATGGTTATAAAGAAAGCCCTAGAGATAGCTGAAAATATTAGTTTGTGCAAGATATTAGATGCAAGGAATGAATGTCATTGACAGTCATCATGCTGGCACCTTAGAATAGGCAACTGGCCCTGAGCAAAAAGTCCTGGTAATGAAAAGAGTTTAGCAGAAGACAGCTACACATGATGGCATGGGCACGAATGGTGAGCTGAAAGCAGCATTTGAGACCATCAGACTGGCCTGAAACTAGTGTCTAGATTATGAAAGAGCAAGACCCTGAAGCCAGAATGGGAAAGATTACATTGAGCTTCAAACAATAAAGAACACCAAATTGCCTCAAAGCCCATCTGAGATCATCTCATAGATCTGACGGCTTCATGCTCTGATGCTCTTTGAACACTTGGACCTTCTCGTTACATGTTTTGTTTTTAGGCCAAACAGGAATAATTACTCTTAAACAATGTATATGTTACAAATAGTAAATAGTAAGAAAAACTTCCCTTTTTGGCATCTACTGGAAATTAATTTGCCTCACAATAAAAAATAATTTTTTCTTCAGTCACTCCAGCTCAAACTCATTCAATACTTTCCAATTTTTTTCAATCTTGACAAGCCGGACAACGCCAAAGTAGATCACAACTTATCAAAGATGTCAAGATTCAATCTTTTTAACAACTTTATCCTGTCACTGCTTATTTCTGAAGAAATACCAATTGCTATAGTAACAGTAGTTACTTTCATTTCCAAGCAGGTCCTCTTGAATATTCGCACCAAGGCATAGCAAAAGAAATGAAAGAGACCTTGGAGCATAATTGTGAGAATCTTTTTACTCCCATTAGAGCACCATCTACTGTTCAGTTAACAATATACAAGTACCATACATATAATGGGGAGACTTCATTGGACTGACAATTCATTAAAGGCCATTCCCATTTATTCATAGCTATCAAGATTAGAGTCTACCACACATAAATACAGAGTATTCTGCTCTTTAATGTTTCCTTAATTCACTTTAAATGTCACTGCATAATTGTGTACCACCAGCAGGTATATCTTACTTGACTAAATTCCAGAAGAACAAGTTGAAATTTATAGTAACACAAAAAGTTATTAAAATACAACGCTAATTTAATTATGTATTCTTTCTTTGGGTTGGAAAACAGACCATGGTGAGCAAACAAATGGGCTAGTCAAGCCTAGCCAGTTTGCAAGTGGCAGTGAGACTAATGTTAAAAAAAAGCTTATTTTTATTCTCTTCTCAGTACAACTTCTCACTCAGCTACTTCCTTACTAGCACAATGGGTCGGCATTAGCAAGCTGGGGGAGGGGTGGGGCACGGGGGCCTCAAATTGCAGTGGTGCTGTACTTATCGCTTGCCCACCTCTATGGGTATTTTACTCCTGATGGGCTAGTGTTGGGTGCCCGCTTGCCTCTGGGCCAATTGAGGCCCCACAGGAGGACCAATTAATGGCTACTTAGAGGTTCCATCCCATTACCCTTTGGATTTTACCCACGGCAGCAGAGGCCAGTGCCAAGTGTCCAAACCGCCATGTGGCCAGGTTTGCAGGGTGCCTGCTTTTCCCAAGTGGCAGGCAGCCAATTAAGGGCATTTAAAGGCCACTTATGGCCTATTGTCAGAGGCTGACTGGAATTTCCCAGGGTCCCCTGTGATGTTGAGGACTAGGCCAGCTGCCTGGAAGCAGCCTTCCTGTGGCAGACCGTGAGGCCAGTACTGCTGATCCAGGCCATCCTATGGAGAGATGTTTATCTCCACAATACTCACCCAGCTACTGATTCCATTTTTGATTTTAAAGTTTAAAAAGCTGGACGGCATCTCAAAATGGAGGCGCCCTCTCTCTCGGCTAAAACAGCACACGTCACTGCCTTCCAATTTGAAAGGCCTTCTAATGGTTCTCTAACTTCAAGATCCCACCCTTGGTCCTTAACTGGACAGCAAGCCCACCCTCTGGCCACTAATTGGCCAATTCGGGGAAAATCACTGCTACGTAACTGTTCTTCTTACAGTGTGGAGTTGTGACCACCATTTGACTGACGTTGGGGTCCTAACCCAAAACCCTAAATCCTGCTTGTTAACTCTGTTTCTCCCCCCATATATACTGCCAGATCTACTGAGTGTTTCTAGTATTTTCTGATTTTATTTTATGTTGGATTTCCTGTTGATGAGGAGAGCAGCATAATGAATAAGGATTGATCAATGCCAATGGCAAAACCCAGCATAGTGTTTATTAATTTTAACAGGCAGAACCAGTCAATAGCAATTAATACAGACCAGATGTTTCCTGCTTCTCATTGGGGAGAATTTTCTCCCTGTCTGGGGGGCTGAGCGAGAGTGGGCAGCTGCACGCCACCATTTTACCTGGGTAGGCCAATTAAGGCCCACCCAGCATGACACCCACCCGGAAGCACTGAGCGCTCACTGTGCTGGCAGGGGGAGGAGGGAGAATCGGGGCCTGCGTTCTTTCACGCATGCGCGCAAAAGAGCTCAGAAATCTCCTTGTGGCACAGAGCAGGGAGATTACTTTGATTATTATGAATTGAAATTATTCAGACATATCCCCTCATGTGATAGTGTCACATGAGCTGGGACATGTCAATGAATTTTAATAAAAAAATTTATTTACTTTATAAAGCCTTCATGAAACCTCATCCCACCTGTGGATGAGGTTTCATGATAAATGTGAAGACAGCCTGGGCTCTTCACCTGCCCACCAATGTTAAGGTTGGACGAACAGCTCTGTTAATTATGTAAATTAGTTTTTAAATGTCCTTAATAGGCCTTTGAAAGTTCAGTGGGCAGGCAGCTGACTCCGGTGCGCACCCGCCGAACCAAAGATCAGAATGATGCACGGTGACGTCAGAATGCATGCCCAACCTCACCGCGCTTCATTTTACGTGTCGGCAATAAGGGCTCACCCCCGCATGCTGACCAGAAGATTCAGGCCATTTTGTTGGCAATTTCTCCGAGTAATTTCATAAAAGGACAACACCAAATTGGAGCATAGTTGAGGGGAACTGGCAAGATACAAGAAAACATTAATAAACTTCCAGAATGGGTGTGTAAATGGCAAATTTATTTCAATATAGATTCAGTGTGAGGTCTTGAATTTTGTTGGGAAAAATGACAAATTGGGCTGGATGTTTGCATCAAGAGTGGAAACAAACAGTGAATGAAAATACCAGCAGGTACCAGCATGCCAGTTTCCTGATGGCATTTCCACCATCTGGAAGTTTAACCAGAGTGGGGGTGGGGAGCTCAACCCGCAATCCCATCCAATCCATTACGAAGGCCAGTTAACACTGGTAAAGTGCTCATTATGGGGTTGTGATTTTTCACACAGGAGTATGTGTTGCATGCACTGCCTGGGCCACTGCAGCTGAGGAGACCGATTGACAGTGGCAAGACAGCCATGGCCACCCCAGGGAATTAGCTGAGCCCCATGAAAGGGTGAATGGTACAGAGGGGGTCTCAGTCATTGGGGAACAGGTGTCATTGCCACTACACAGGCAGTGGGAAGAATGGGCAGCAAGCGCTCAGGCATTGTGGGGTCATAAAAGGAGGAGGTAAGGTTACGATACACAATTGGGCTTTGGGGAATGGGGTGTCTTAACTGGCAATGGGGCACTGCTCTTGGATTTTGGACTCAGTGATGATGAGGAGCAACATCCTTTATAAGAAGGACAGAGCCATAGTCATCACAGGGGTACAGGAGAGGGACAAGGGACAGGAAGGACATGGAGGCCATACTCTCAGCATAGGATCTGTAGACGATGAGAGTGCTGCTTAGAAATGACTGAGAACTAGTGCCACAGGCGACTGTGACTCTCCAGTCAGATAGTAACAGACATCTTTGCCTTTGTCACTGAAGACTTCACACTTCGCAGCACTGGTTGCCATGCCCTGCCAGTAGCTGTCAAAGTCATTGTTGCCTAGAACGTCTCCATTTCTGGCTCCTTCCAAGCATCAGTTATGGAATTGGTGCACAACGCAAACAGCTGCACACCACTGCACCTCACAGGTTGCAGAGTCCTCTTTGCCAGAACTGGACAGTGCATTCAATTCCAGACCGAGGTGGCCTTGCACAGACAGAGGACAGGATATTTTGATGCCATCACTGGATTCCCCACAATTATCGATAAAACTGGTGTAGCCACTGAGGCACCCAACAGGAAGAGCTTCCACTTCCTCAACGTTCATCTGGTTTAGGACCACAACAGAGCTTCCTCCATGTGGATGCTCGCTTTCCAGCTATCTGTCATGATTCCTTCATCCTCCATCAGTCCCGAGATACAGCTCTTCATCCTACTTCCCAAAGTCCATGAGTAGATTCTAAGGGACAAGAGATGTCCTTTGAAGATATGCTTATTCATCCTTCTTCAAGAGCCCCAGGAAGAGGTACAGAGGCAATACGCTTAAGTCTCCAGCACCAGGACAACCATTGAGCAGGCCATCTGGTTTCTGAAGATGCATGAAGATGAAATGCCTGGACCAGTCAGCTGGCGGCACCCTGCAATACACACCTGCAAGGATTTGGCCGATTGTGATGGTTGCATACACTTTATAACATGGTCCTTCAGAGAGGTGTGGACCTTGAGCATGATGAGGCCCTGGAAGGACACAGCTCATCCAAGGAAGAAGAGGCATTGGGGGCAGTTGAATAGGGAGTTGAGCGTGTCTGGCACACGGTTTGAAAGCCTCACCAGGGTGCCACTAATGTCAAGGATCATCTGATTCAGGCTCCTTTCATTAAAGCCCCTTTGATCCAGGATGAATGGCTTGGTATGGAGCTCACTCTGAGCTGCCTGAACTAACATTGCCTTTGAAGACAAGGAACTTGCAAACTCTTACCACCAATATAGGATATCTGCCCAAAGCATTGTGGAACCCTTGATTTCTTTCACTATTTTATTCCTCTTTTCTTGTCCCACCATTAATTAAAGGAGGCTTGCACATCACGCTTGAGGTGTCAATATTTACATCACACATTTATAGGTAGAAAACACCACAGTGATCTTCTTAGTGCCCTGCTCGGCCACTTCTGCACATACTCCCCTTGTGGTCTCAGAGGAGGTGGAGACAACCTGCTCACTTGCCTCGGCCTTCAGCTGAGATGCATGTGGCATTCTTCCTTGTTGTGGAGGCATCTCCATGGGGGCATCACATGAGGCTGCAGCACCTGAATCAGACGGTGCAGGACAGGTGCTCCTTCAAGAGGGGCCAAGAAGGCCAAAGATGATTATGGCACCCAGTGAAGGGTGGCACTTTAATCCTTCTTGGTGGTATCTTCAGCCATTGGCTGGCACTTCAGATGTCTGGAGGGAAACATCAGCTGGGTCGTACCTGAAATCTCCTCCAGGCATCGATGCAGCATCTGTGCAACTGACTGTCAAGCTCCAAAGTGTGACATGCATCCTATATCCAACAGTGTCCAATTCCTGTATGCACTCTGTCATGGAAGAATGTATTTGCTCTCTTACTGCCGTAATCAGTATATTTTGTATGGAAAGAGGTGTGTCTTTCCTTACCACTTTGGAATGTGCATTCCAATTAAATAAATCAGCAGCAAGCTTTCATTTAAAAATAGAGAAGAGGAGAAAGGAGGGGTGAAAGAAGGGGAGAAGGAGGGAGAGAAGAAGGGAGGAGGGGGAGAAGGAGGGGGAGGGGTGTGGGAAGAGGAGGGGCAGGGGAAGAGGAGGGGAAGAAGGAGGGGCAAGGGGAGGCAGAGGAGGGGAAGGATAGGAGGAGGGGGCGGGGAGAAGGGGGAGGGGGAGGAGTGGGGAGAAGGAGGGGATAGAGGGAGGAGGATACTTAGCTTAAATTAATGCAATGTCACATGCTTAGCCTCACGTATACAAACACACATATGCACACACACAAGTTGTATACAGATAAAGATGTGCACTTTCACAGAATACGGTTAATTCAGTCTCTGTTTTATGGGTTTTGGCCTCCCATAAGGCAGGCCTGTGGTTTCTCGAATGGATTCAATGACTTAAAATTGAAGTGAAGATTGTGAGGTTTATTGTAGTCAAATATCTAGGAGGTTGGTTCTCAGGTGAAGTTTGAAACTGGAACAGCTTAGGCACTTTGGCTGCTTGATCCAATGCAGCTAGTTTCACAGTCTGGTTCTTAGACTGGCTGACTACTGATGTTTCTCAAAATGCAAAGATGACACAGCCTTTCTTTGCAGCTGGTTTCTTGTTGGTGTTCTTCTGCAGTCTGCCTAGGTCTTTCTAGGTCCTTGGATAATAAAAGGATCTCAGTATGAGAAGCCTGTTTCTGTCATGTGATCAATAGCCATTGTCCACTCAGAATAGTTTAAAACTAAAAGGCCACTGATATACAGCAGGAGACAGATGGTGGTCTTTTACACTTAACTGGTGGATATCTGGTCTTGCGAGCTTTCTTTTGGTAAAATGCAAACCTAAAGACATGGTGTATAGGATTCCACTGACTCTGTGTTTTAGGTAAGTTTAGGTAAGGTGTGAATTCTACAGATAACATTCATCTTGCTATGTCCAATCTAAGTGGAGGCCCCCACACCTAGGATTATTCAATTCTGAGCTTTCCAGAAGCTTGATAGTCTGTGTTGAATAAGCAAATGTCACCTGACGCCCTTTGTGGCCATCTTAATAGTTCATAAATGGGCATTTCAAACAAATAAAAGACGGTTCCAGAAGCTTCCATTCAAGCTGATTCCATGTGGAAAGTTAACTCCAAGTGCTGGTATATATGGCTCGCCATGAGGTTGGCCATTTTCTCAATAGAGAAGCTCATGTGCTCAAAGCCCTGAGTCATTATGCTACATATTAGCTGAATGGACTCCTTCATTCTCTTCCTATGATTCCATACTGCCTTAGGGAATTCCAAAATGTGGGAGCACATCTGTTGCAACTGGCCTAGGGAGATCCTCCTTCCCTGTGACTTCTGAGGCCTAGCTGTGTCCAGCTGAGCAGGGTTATGTCTGTCCAGTCCTCTCTGAGGGGGACAGACCACAGCTGCCTCTTCCTCTGATGGCAAGTCATGCACTCTAGTTTGATGCACCTCACTGAATGTTACCTGATCTAATCATATGTCAGGACCCACCAAGGTGACTGTATCTGTGCTGGTGGAGGCTGTGCTTGTAAGGTATGATAGTGCCTTTTCAGACTTTTGCTGTTGTTGCTCTTTCCAGGTGGTGGTAAGGGAAATGATATTCTTGGCTTAATGCCTGCACCTGCAGGAAAAACAAGAAAGGATCAACAGAGCTAGCCTTGGACAGCAAAATTCTCTGCAGCGCTTTGACTTCCCAATGCAACTTGGTGTTGCGTATGTAGTAGGGAAGAGTAGAATCCAAAGTACCCCCTTAATGAGTGTATTGCCCTGTCTTTTCACCATTTCCACCATGGGTGCCCCATCTTGCCATGGTCAACTTCCTCAAGCTCCCCAATCCTGACTACTTCCATGGCTTCCTCGTCAATGGCTGGGATCACATAAAGATAGGGAACCTCTCCATTAGCTTGGGCCCTCTCCCAGGGACTATGAGGCAATTTCTCCTGCAAGGACAAAAAAGAACATGATAAGGCACTTCTGTCCTCTATAGCCAATGCCAAGTGCTCTTATTCATTGCAAGCTGCATATTTCAGTACTAACAGGTCCTCAGCAGCACTACTGTTCAAAGCCATTCTGAGAGATCAGTAAGTGGCCTCGGCACACACTGCTCCCACGCTCAGGTGAAGCATGCATCCTGAGGCTCCTCAGTTGATATGTGTGCTGGAAGGTAAATACCCAGAAGCCTGTCCTGATAGTTGGGAGTTGCACATACCTTGCCAGAGTGCATCAGGTCATTGAACCTCTTCTGACACTGGATCCAACTTCTGCAGACCACACTTCTTCAGCTGACTGTGTCAGCCATGCCCATCGAGGCCTGCTTAGTCTGGGTAGGTGGCCTCCTCCTGCCTTCATCCAGGAACAATAATTTCCTCCTCTCTCCATTATGGCCCCCAGATTCCAGGCCTTTAGATCTCCTGAGACATTCTGAAACTTAAAGCTTCTATTGTCTTTCAATCCTATTATACTAGTGAAATGGCAGCCCACAGTAATAGCTGTCATGGCTTGTTTAAATTGGGCCTGCACTTGAGTAGTCTCACCTCCCTTCCTGCCCCCACGGTCGCCAAACTAGTCTCCATGTCAATTAAGGGGGTGCCCCTGTGAAACTCTGAGCGGATGACTGCATGTCCCCTGACCCATGGGGGTGGGTTCAGGACATGGAAATCATCTTAGCTTTTGTTTCCTGGCTCCACAGTGAAATTCTTGCACAATCCTTGGAAAATAGAGTTTAAACGAAGTAGAGAAGCAAAGAGATTTTGGGATTACAAATCTACACATCTCCTGAAATAGCAAGATTGATTAATAAGGCCATAAAGAAAAGTGAATAAAATAATAAGGTTCATTTCTGGAGCAACTGAATTGAAAATCAGTTAACTTATGTTCAACTTGCATAGAACCTTAGTTAAGTCATATTTGGGAGTGTTCTGATTACCATATTTAAAGGATATAGAGGCACTAGTGAAGGTGAAATAAGATTTGCACAGAAAATACTGGAACTGAGAGATTATGCCTATCAGGAAAGATTGAACAGGTTACAGGCTGTGGCTCTTTTCTCTAGAAAAGAGAAGACCGAGGAGTGACCTGATAGAGGTCTACAAAATTATGAGAATATTTGATAGTGTACACATGGAGAAAATGTTTCCACTTGTGCAGATGATGAAAACTAGGGGTGAAGCTGACCAGACTGTCACTAATAAATCACTAATAAAAAAGATAATTTAGGAGAAGCATCTTTACCCAGAGAATGGTTTGAATGTGGAACTCGCTACTACAAAGAGTAGTTGAGGTGCATTTAACAGGAAGCAAAATAAACACATGAGATAAGAGAGAAAAAAATGTGCTCATAAGGTTAAAAAAAGAGGTGTGGGGAGGGTGTTCATGTGGAGCAACATTGGCTGGGTGGTCTGCTTTTGAGTTGTACATTTAATGTAAAAATTTCCATGATGCTCACTAACTTAGCTGAAGATATGATAGTCAGTCATTAAGCTACTGTCACTCCCTTTGAGGAAGATGATCTACCAAAGCACAGCGCCTATGATCAAAATCACACTCATAAGTGAAAAAGGACCTCCACAGGTGAAGGTTGGGTGTGGCCTTTAGGGGTGGGAGCTCTGGCTGCCTGCCTTTCTTCCATGCCTTAGTACATGCCCCTGGAGAAGGAGCATGCAATGTCTGCTGGTACTGCAACCATAAAGAATGGAGGACAAAGTTGGCACAGGTGATATTATTTAATTTTATACATTTTCTTTGTTTTATACTTTTTTATTAGATGTGCCCCCTTAAAAGGACAATTGATTGATGGCACTCACTGAGACATTCCAATGGGCAGAATTTTGCCCTTGATGGGCGAGCGGGCCCCACAGTGGGCTGCCTGACGGGAAGCACTATGCACTTCTTGTGCGGGGTTGGGGGGGGGGGGGGTTGGATTACCCAACTGTCAGTTCGCTTTTTCGCACATGCGCGTGAAAGAGCGCACATCTCCCTGAGACTAAGTGCTGCCTCAGGGAGAGCGCTGACAGTGTTAGAAATTTTAAAAATAGAAAAATAAAATTATTAACATGCCCCCCTCATGTGACAATGTCACACGAGATGGGACATGTTAATAAATAATCACAAGAACTTTGTTAAGCTTTTTTTAAAACAGACATGAAACCTCATCCCGCCAGTGGATGAGGTTACATGTTTTTCAGAAGCCCGCCGGGGCTCCTGGCCTGCCCACCAGCCTTAAGGTTTAGCGGGCAGGGCCTTTAATTGGTTTAACTACCCTGTCAATGGCCTCAATTGGCCATTAACAGGTCGGCGGGCAGACAGCTGATTGCACTGTCCGCCCGCTTCCTGAATATTTAAATGGGGCGGGATGACGTCGGGGGTTCTCCCTGACGTCATCCTGCGTCACTTTCGCATTGACAAGCGGGCCCCGCCCCCAACTCGCCAACAGCAAAATTCTGCCCAATGTTTCCTTATCATTTAATTAAAGGAAAGGCTTGCAGAGCAAAATGGTTGGCTGTTGCCTTACAGTTAGTGAAGTATATCAATGAGTTGTAGCCACTCTAAATCAAATTACAAGGCTAATACGAAAGCTAATGAAAGGTCCCCACAATGTCAGTTGATACATCAGCTTAACAAGAATTCATCAACAGGTTTGGAAAATTTCTTATCCATCCCTGTAAGTAGAATTGTACAATTAAGTAATAAAAGCAGGCTTTGGACTTTTACCAGTTTTGCTGTGTCATTGAATAGAATCAAAAATATGATTAGAAAAATCTTTTACCCAATTTGTAAGTTTAAGTTATGCGGTGACATTGGGAAGTGTGCATTTACAGATTAATGGACTCAGCCATTGAAAATGACAAGGATAACTATTATGAAAGGATTCCTGAGGATAACACTAAAACATAATTTGCCAAATGCAAATTATGGTACATTATTTCTTCCAGATATACAATCGCCAAGACCTGAATTTTGATGCAGACGGAGAGGTTCCTGGAGAGGCTCTCCATCTTTGCAAAAATGGCGCCAGAGGCCCGAATTCGGAAGTCCCGCCTCTGAATCTAGCCCCCACCATTTTTGCAGGGTGGGGAATGGGGGTGGGTCAAACTTTGCACATCTGTGGTTCATGGAGGCTGCTGCAAATGTATAAGTGCAGCTGCCTTCAGTGTGATCTAATTTTCACCAGGAGGGAGTGAGAAATAAAACTTGACCACAGTAGACATGGTAGGAGAAGATCTAAACTTACTCAATTGTTTGGAGAGGTAGGGTACACTTTTGGGGAGGTAAGGTGCCCTTTTGGAGATGGTCCTGGGACACCTTTTGGAGAGATAAGGGACCATTTGGGTGAGGTCAAGTACCCTTTGGGGTTGTTAAAAATCAACACGAACGCATGTAAAAAGTAGATAAACTCACTGTAACCATCAAGTTTATTGGAATCGTCAAGGGGAGCTGTCAAAGGGAGCTGTCAAGGGATTTAAATCTCCTGGCCTTAAATAAAAAATAAAGCAACCTGTAGGTTAAAAAAAGTCAGTGCTTGCTATTTCATTCTGCCTGTTGATATAAGCCTGAGGGCTTCCATTATATGATTAGTTCTGCATGACCAATTTCACAACCCATCATTCTCATAGTGAGGTGCCTGTCAATTCACAGTTTTGTTGACAGCTGCATGTGGTTATAAAGTCTTTGATTTGGGGTTGTGAATATAAATGCTTGTTGTTATAACGGATTAAGCATTTGAAGGAATTTAAATATAGTGAATGGCTTTTTATCAGTGTTTTTTTTTTAATAGTAAATTCATCATTTAGAACTTTATTTTACTTCCTCTCAGAATGGGTCTTAAGGTCTGCCCATGGTGGATACAGGGTGAGTTGGCAAGGGGAGTGTAGGGCAAAGAGCAGAGGGTAGGGGGCATGGGTTGACATGAGATGGCACAAAGCTAGCATAGGGGCCATGGTGCGCGGGTAGAGGAGCATAGTTTAGCATGGATGGTATGAGGGGCCATGGGGATTAGTAGAATAGCATTGGTTGGCTTGGAGTATATATGGAGCCATTCAGGGTTGGTAGGGAGCATAAGTTGGCATGAGGGTATGAGGGGCCTTAGGGGATTGGTACAGTGGCATAGGTTGATATGGAGATTATAAGGGACCATGGTTGGTTGGGGGCATGAGGTAGCATGGGTTGTCATGGATGGGGCATGCGCAATCTTTGGGGGAGTGAAAGAGTGTAAGGGTTCAGTGGTTGTCTTTTTTGTAGCTGGGACAAAGTGCTGGATCCCCGAGGCTGGCCTGTCACTCAACCTGCCTGCGCACCCAACAGTCCCGATAATGCCTCCGAACTGTTTCCAGGGGCAGCGAGCATGACCCCCATAAAACCTGCCCTCCTCACCCCCCGGAACAAAAATCCGAATCTCCAGTGCACTTTCTCCCGAGTCGGGTTTGCAGAGACAGATATTCTTCTGGCTCTGCATTCCCAAACTGGAAGTGAAAAATCAGGCCTATACGTAAATCTTTTCGTAGAACCATAGAACCGCAGAAAAGCTAGGGCACAGAAGGAGGTCATTCAGCCCATCATGTCTGTGACAGCCAAAAAATAAAACATAAAACTAGCTCCCCAATCTAATCCCTCCTTCCAGCACCCGGTCCATATCCTTGCAGTTTACAGCACTTTAGGTGTAGATCCAGGTGCCTTTCAAATAAGTTGAGGGTTTCTGCCTCCACCAGCAAACCAGGCAGCGAATTCCAAACACCCACCACCCTCTGAGTGAAGAAGATTTTCCTCATGTGCCGTAAATCTGTGCCCCCTGGTAATTGACCTTTCCGATAGGGAAAACAGGGCATCAGGGTCTACTCTATCTAGGCCCTACAGAATCTTGTACACCTCAATCAGGTCACCTCCCAGCCTCCTCTGTTCCAAGGCAAACAACCCCAGCCCATCCACCCTTTCCTCATAGCTTCAATTTTCAAACTCTGCAACGTTCTTGCAAATCTCCTCTGTACTCTCTCCAGGGCAATTATGCCCTTCCTATAATGTGGCAGTCAAAACTGTACACAAAATTTCAGCTGTGGCTAACCAGCATTTTATACAGTCCCAAACCAACATTTTATACAGTTCCAACATTACATCCCTGCTTTTGTATTCTGCACCTCGTCCAATAAAGGAAAATATTCCATATGCCTTTTTTTACCACCTTATCCACCTGTCCAACCGCCTTCATGGACCAGTGGACATGCACTCCAAGGTCTCTCACTCCCTCTACCCCTCCCAATATCTTCCCATTTATTGTATATTCCCTAGCTTTGTTTGCCCTCCCCAAACGCATTACCACTTTACAGTATTGAATTCCATCTGCCACTCTTTCGCCCACTCAACCAAACCATTGATATTCTGGAGACCCAGCTATCCTTTTCACGATCAACTAACTACATGGCCATTTTTTGTGTCATCTCCAAATTTCCCAATCATGCCACCACATTCAAGTCCAAATCACTAATATAAACAACTAGCAAGGAACCCACCATTGAGCCCTGTGGAACACCACTGGAAACTGTCTTCCATTCGCAAAAACATCCATCAACAATTACCCTTTGTTTCCTGTCACTGAACCAATTTTGGATCCAACTCGCCACATTCCCATCTATCCCACAGGCTTTTCTGGCCAGTCTGGCATGTGGGACCTTGTTATATGTCATACTAAAATCCATGCACACAGCATCCACTACACTACTCTCATCAATCCTCCTTGTTACTTCCGTAAAAATTTAGATTAAATTAACCTGACACAACATTCCCCTAATTAAACCATGCTGACTATCCCTAATTAATCCATTCCTTTCTAAGTGACAGTTTATCCTGTCTCTCAGAATTAATTCTAATAATTTGTCTATCACCGAAGTCAGACTGACCGGCCTATAATTATTTGGCCTATCCATCGCACACATTTAAAATAATGATACAATGTTCGCAGACCTCCAATCCTCTGGGACCTCGCCTGTATCTAGTGAGGATTGGTAAATGATTCTCAGATCATCAGCTATTTCCTCCCTGGCTGTCTTTAACAGCCTGGAATACAATCCATCCAGCCCTGGCGATTTAAATGATATCAGCCCCTCCAGTGCATCCTTTTTAATTAGGCTTATTTTATCTAACATTTCACATTCCTCCTCTTTAACTAGAATGTCTGCATCATCTCTCTCCTGAGTGAAGACAGAGACAAAGTACTCATTGAGAACCCTGCCCACATCTTCAGCATCAGCACACAAGTTACCATATACATCTCTGATAGGTCCCATCCTTTCCTTCGATATTCTCTTGCTCTTAATGTACTGATAAAACATTTTTGGGTTTTCTTTGATTTTACCAACCAATATTTTTTCATATCCTCTTTTTGCTTTCCTAATTACCTTCTTCACTTCACCCATGTACTTTCTATACTACTCTAGCTTTCTACAGTATGAAGTTTTTTGTGAATGGCATAAGCTTTTTTTTTCTGCTTTATCTTACCTTGTATGCTTCTAGATAACCAGAGGGCTTTAGATTTGGCAGTAATGCCCTTTTTCTTTGTGGGGACATGTCTACACTGTGCCCATAGAATCTTGCTTTTGAATGCCTCCCATTGGTCTGCCACTGATTTCCCTTCAAGAAGCTGTAACCAGTCCACTTTCACAAGATCACCTCTCAGCTTTGTAAAATTTGTCTTTCCCCAATTTACAACTTTTACTTCTGTTCTACCTTTATCCTTTTCCACAATTATGCTAAATCTAACTATATTATGGTCACTATCTCCAAAATGGTCAGCCACTGCTTCTTCATCCACTTGACCAGTGTAATAACTTGAGGGAGGAGCCTGTTTAGTGCAGAAAAATGTAACTTATATCGAGAACACGTGTTATGATGCTAACACACTCGTCGCCACCATTTTACTGGAAGGTCATCCCATGGCTTTTGATCTCTGGTTGATTGACAGGAGGGAAGGGGAACTAATCCAATTACTAATTTTCCTCCCCCTTTAAGTTCCTTATATGTTTAATACAACAACATGCCTAAGAACTAACAAAACATTTGTAACGTCTCTTGTCTTTAACTTACTTTGTAAACAAAGAACAGTAGATTGCCCGAAATCCAAGTGATTGCTAGGGGATTATTCTGCCCCTTAACGCCCTTGGCAATCACCTCTAGACAACGGCTACAAATTAAGTCTCTGAGGTGTTCTGCGGGAATGGTCAGAGCAATGCAGCCCTTCTGAGGGTGGTTCCGGAACAGGAATAGTGGGGTCTCAAGCTGCACAAAAAGATGTGATACTGGAGCTGCATGGTTCTGTATTCATTGGATGTATCAGGAATAGCAGCTGTCGGGTGACCACACACTTCAGAGGTCAGCAGTGAAACGTCAATCACTGGTTGATCTTGCATTTGTTGAGATGTTTCTCTTGCTCGAATGTGATCCACAAGTTTGCACACTTCTTTGTTCTCAATTTGAACTCGAAATGACAATGGACCAGTTTCTGAAATGATGGCTCCTGGAGTCCAGCATGGTCCACTTCCCAAGTTACGCACGTACACAGAGTTGCCAACTTTGAATGTAAGAGCAGCATTCTGTAGGTCGTGGTTAAGTTCCTGAGTGGCTTGTTTCTGTCCCATCTTCCCCTCCAAATTGGGAAACATCAAATCCAGACACCTGAGCAAACAGCGCTTCATCAGCAGCTCTGACGGTGGGAATCTGGAAAGACGAGACTCCAAAGCACCTCCAGACAACTTCTTCATGCCAGGTTTAAATGTCGGGACAGCACTTTCGGCAAGACAATTTGCTGGAGGATGCCAGGGAGCAGCCTTTATGTGCCGGATGCCGTTCAGGTCTGTGAAACTCTAAAATTCTACACTGGTGAAAGCTGTTTCATTGTCAGAGACAATAATCTCAGGCAAACTATGTATACTAAAGGAGTGACGCAGCTTCTCAATAGTTGCAAATAAAGTTGGCGTTTTTACCTCGTCGACATCAAGCCTAGAAAAGGTCCCACAGAGTCAATATGCAGTCTGACCCAAGGACAGCCAGGCGATTCCCATGGTTGAAGAGGAGGAGCTCTGGCGTTGCTGGCAAAGGGAACAGTATTTAACCATGTTCCCAATGTCACTATCTATCCCTGGCCACCACACGTAACTACGTGACAACATTTTCATCCTTGATGTGCCTGGGTTGGTGCTGTGGAGCTCTGCCAAGAGTGACTCTGCCCTGGGAAGGGACCACAGCCCTGGAACCCTGCAGCAAGATTCTGTCCTGGCAGCTCAGTTCAGTGTTTCTGGAATAAAAGGGGTGCAGGTCATCTGACACAAAGATACTTGGCCAGTCTTGTAACATGAAGTCTTTAACTTTTGACAGTATCGGACTCTAAGTGCCTAATTCTTGATCTGTTTAGCACATGCCGGTCATGAATCCAAGAAATTTAACAACCACACTAACTCTTGTGGAACGGCTGTGTTGGCAGGGCTGTCTGGTAACGGAAGACAACTAAGTGCGTCTGCATTGGTGATATGTGAGCACAGCAGTACATGAATGTGTACTCATAAGCTGATAGCATCAGGGCCCAACACTGGATTCTTGCTGAAGTTATAAGTGGGATAGCTTTGCCTTTGCCAAACAAACCTGTCAGAGGCTTATGGTCGGACACAATTGCAAAATGTCGCTTGCGCAGGTATTGGTGAAACTTCTTGATGCCAAACATAACCATCAGCCATTCTTTCTTCAGCTGGAAATAGCCCTTTTCAGCCTGGAAGAGTGTTGTTAAAATGTTGCCGATAAGCCTCTCTGATCTGTTCTCCATTTGATGTGACAGTAACGCGCCATAGGGAGAAGCATTACACGTCAGCACTAACTCTTTAGATGGGTCATAATGTACCACCAAGCAAGATGAAGCAGTTTGCTGCTTCAAAGGCTTTTTCTTGCTGTGAACCTTATAACCAGCAGTGGTTCTTCCTCGCCAACAGGTGGAGTGGTGACAGTGCAGTGGATAGATTAGGTAAGAAACAACTGTAATAATTTATCAACCCTAGAAATGACTTAAGTTCTGTCACATTACAGGATGATGGTGCAACTTTAATGGCTTGGACCTTGTCTTCAACAGGATGCAACTCCATAGCGCCCACTCTGTGGCCCAGGGAGGTTACCTCAGATGCCTGGGATGTGCATTTTTCTCGCTTCAAACACACACCTGCTTCCATAAGTCTTAAATCTTTTCAGCACTCCCTCAAGGTTGGCTAAATGTTCAGCTTCGGTCAGTCCAGTGACAAGTCTAAGTACATGACCACATGTGGAAGTCCCTGTAGGAGACTCTCCAAGGTTCATTGAAAAATGGCACATGCAGATGAAACTCCAAAAGGTAACCGGGTGCATTGGTAGAAGCCTTTGTGAGTATTGATTGCCACATACTCTCTTGACGTGCTGTCCAATTCCAACTGTTGATAGGCATGAATCATGTCTAGCTTTGTGCATGACTTGTCTCCTGTTAACTTGGCCTACAAGTCATCAATTTTGGGAATGGAATACTTGTCTAACTTTGCTGCTCTGTTGACTTTCAGTTTGTAGTCACCGCCAAGGTATATGGTCTTGTCTGGCTTGACAACTGGGACCCATCAGAAAACTGGGCAGGCTGAATTATTCCCAGGTTTTCCAACCTAAACAACTCTACTTCCACTTTTTCTTTTCATGAGTAAGTCAGCAGCCTGGCACTGAAGAAATGTGGTGTTGTGGGGATCGACGTGCATTTTAGCTTGCATGCCCTTCATTTTTCCCAATACATCTTGAAAAACAATGTCACATTTCCTCAAGAGCTCTGGAATTCCACTGAACTTCCAATGGAATATTCCTGACCAGTCTAGCTTTATTTTTTTCCAGCCAATTTCAACCCAAAAAACTGGGCCCATCCCCCTTTACAACCATCACAGGAAGCTGGGTTGTTTGTAGGAGACTGGAACAAAAGCAATGCCTTTGATATGAATGGGCTCTCCAGTGTAGGAGTTCTCAGTTTGGTAAATGTGTGCTCCAATGTCAATGGCTTACCTCCTTCACTGATGTACTTGAACATTTGCTCCTCAACAACAGTAGCTGAAACACCGATGTCCACCTCCATCTGCAGCTGCTTGCCATTCACCTGCACTGTCACTGCATTGGGCTCAGATTTAATGGTAGTCACACGATACAGAGAGTATACATCAGCAGCATCAGCTTCTGCAGTGTCAGTTGACTCAATTAGACTCATTCTCTGCTTTGCTCTTTGATTATTTTTTGTTCTGCACTGCCTAGTCAGGTGTCCTTTCTTGTGGCAATAGTTGCCTTCTCCCTCTCTAAATCTGCACATGTCTAATTCATGATTCCTGCCACATTGGTAGCAAATGCATACCTTGTCAGCTGATGCATTGTAATTAGGCTTCCGGACTTCTTGTTTGGTAGGCAGGAAATCATACTGAAAATCTGCTGTGCCACATTTTGCGCTAAGCTCAGCAGCAGCCTTCTGCCTAACATGGTGCATTGCTCCATTATTCACGTGCTGCAAATCCTAAGAGCCTTTTGTGGCACTCTCCATAGTGGGAGTAAGTTCCACAGCGCATTTGAAATCAATATCCGATTCAGCAAGCAAACGGCGCTGTATGGCATTGTCATTCACCCTGCATACAAGTCTGTCCTGCAGCACATCACTCGAGGCATCCCCGAACTCTCAGTACTTGGTCAGCTGTTTTAGGCTCATCACAAAGGTAGCAATAGATTCCCCTGGAGCACGAACTCTCATGTTGAACTTGAAGTGCTACATAATTACAGATGGTTTTGACTGAAAATGCGACTTCACAAGCTCCACTAACTTGTTGTACGACTTAGTACTGGGCACATTGGGGGCAGTCAGGTTTCTGACAAGATTATACATTTTGCCTCCACACACACTCAGCAGGATAGCTCTACGTTTATCTTCACCAGTAATTTAATTTGCAATGAAATAGGATCTGAGTCTCTCAACATACTGACTCCAATCCTCTGCGGCTGCATCGTACGGATCAATCCTTCTGAACATTAGCATGATCGGTAAGTATTTCTCAACTCTGTGTTACTCACAGCAACCAGGATGAAGTATGAAGCAAAGCTGGTTTTATCCTCGTTGCCAACTGTAATAATTTGAGGGAAGAGCCAGTTTAGTGCAGAAAAAACTTTACCTCTATTGAGGACACATTTTACAATGCTTACACACTTGTCGCCGCCCATGGCTTTTGACCTCAAGTTGATTGACAGGAGAGAGTGACAACTAATCCACACCCAGCTTCATTTCCTAAGACCAAATCTAGAATTGCACTACCTCTCATTGGGCTTGTTACATGCCAGCTAAAAAAGTTCTTGTGAATGCAGTTCAAGGATTTTTGTGTCCTATGTGCCTATTACGCCGTTTGTATCCCAGTTGAATTAGAGTAGTTGAAGTCCCCAACTATTATTGCCCTATTGTTTTTGTTTGCCTGCATATTTGCTCTTCTATCTCCTTCTCACGATTTGGGGGTCTTTAGTACACCTCCAGTAATGTAGCTGCCCTTTTTTTATTTCTGAACTCAACCCATATCACCTCATTTGATGATTCATTTAGAAAATCATCCCTCCTCACAGCTGTAATTCATTCTTTCAATAATAATGCTACACCCCCACCTTTTTTAGCACCCTCTCCATCCTGCCTGAAAACCCTATATTCCTATAAGCTTTTCATATTTGCCAATGTTTAAAAGAAAAGAATTCTAAAAACCAAAAGGTAAAATCTGGTGAAATATTTTTAACTTATGCTTCTGACAATACAGTAGCAACACATGCAGACAGTTATGAGCGTGCCCAATAAAACAAGTGTTCAATGAGAAAGACACTTAACTAGTAGCCTGCTGGCAGATCCTAAGAAGTGACTATCCCTGGGGTAGGCAGGCCATTTAAGTTTTCAACGCGGTAATACTCAAGTAAACAGAAGGGTGATGATTATAAATCTACTCAAATGGAGTAGAAGTACCTGTTACTAACTACAAAATGAAGCACTAAGGCATAATTTAAAAAAAAACAAGAAAACATAAACAATTTAACATATATTGCTCTGTATTCCCACTTCTACACTCCTCTCTAAACCTAATTACTAACCTCTGTTATACTTACTCATCTAATCTAACAAAATAACATTCAAATCTTCTGCTTACTGGTTTTTATATCTTCTTAACTCATTTTAGGAAATGACTTTTCAGTGGCTGAAAACTGGCTTTGAAATATAGCTTCCAAGGCAATTTAAAGCTCCAACTTTAAAGATTAACATAGGGGAGAATTTTCTCCCTGTCGGGTGGGCCTGTTGGGAGCAGGCGTGGAGCCGATCGCCGCCTGTGATCGGCTGCGCACCGCCATTTTATGTGGGTGAGCCAATTAAGGCCCGCCCAGCATGACACGCGCCCGGTAGCGCTCGTTACCTGTGCGGGCGGGGGGAGGAGGGAGAGTCAGGGCCTGCACTCTTTTGCCTATGTGCACGAAAGAATGCAGAATTCTCCCTGAGGTATGGAGCTGTGTCAGGGAGATTAAGTTCATATTTAAAGTTTAAAATAAAGAGAGGGAAAAATTATTCAGACATGTCCCCTCATGTGACAGTGTCACATGAGCTAGCACATGTTTATGAAGTGAGCAAAATGTATTTATTAATTTAATTAAACCTTCATGAAACTTCATCCCGCCTGTGGATGAGGTTTCATGAAAAACGCGAAGGCCGCTTGAGCTCTTTGCCTGCCGCCAACCTTAAGGTTGGATGGGCCACGTTCATAATTACGTTAATTGTTTTTTAAATGGCCATAACAGGCCTTTGACAGTTCAGTGGGCGCGCAGCCGCCTCTGGTGGCGCCAGCCGAACAAAAGATCGGAATGATGCACGGTGACGTCAGGATACACACCTGATGTCATCGCCCATTATGTTACGCATCGGCGTGCGGGGCCCGCCCCACCCGCCGACATGAAAATTCTCCCTTAGTTCCAGTTAATCTAATAAGCAACAAAAACTAACAGGTTCTGTCCATTCAAAATAGCACTTCCTGAAGCCCAATAATGTCCAGTCAAGAAAAATTGACCAAGGAGCAGACCAAGGAAACTTGGTCAAAAAGCCAATCAAACATTTTCAAACTACAGCGAAAAATTACTGTTCTTATATAAAAAAAATTTATAAACTTTCTTTGCTCCACTTCTTTTTGGTATAACAGAGGAATTAAATAAGGAAACATAATTTACATTCTATGCAGTTGCACAAGAACCAAAATGTAAATCACATATATTTAGGTATGTTTTATAACTCGGGCATGAGAGTTTAAGACAGTCACACCCCACCAAATAAATTAGTGTCCCTATTACAGAAGCAGTTTTAGGCAAAATCTATAAATCAGGCAAGCTGGGGATAAAGAAAACATGCATTTATTTTAATTAATTTCACTTCATAACTCAACAGGGGACTGTAAACATTGAAGGAAATTGTTTATTTCCTTTCACAATCATCAATCATAACAGCACACATAATGGTTACATTGAAAATCACATCTAACTTTGTTGCAGCAGTTATTATTTCACCAAAGAAAATACAACAGAATCAAAGAAAAATGTGCACAAAATAAAATTTACAGTTGGCTTTCTTCTTATGATTGCATGACAAGTAATATGTTCCAGTCTGAACTTCTGATTAGGGCTAAGGCACAAACCCAGTGGATTTCTTGATTGGGAAGTAGGAAATGGGGCAGAACCTGTTTCTGCTAGGGATTCTGCCCTATCCCTTATGTGGTGGTCTTAGGTGGATCTTATCCCCAATACAGCAAATGGACAGGCCTGGCCTCTTGTCAAGCTATGCCAGGAATTCTGCCCAATCCAGTATAAGGTTTCAAGCCAGCTCACATTCTGTAGAGGATTTTTGAAGGGCCCCAGTTAGTCAGCAGGCTAAGATAACGAATCCCAAAGAAAATCAATTACCTTGAATTGAAAACCCCTTCAACCCATTGAGAACTGAAGAAGTAACAACACATAAAAAAGCAAAATACTGTGGATGCTGGAAGCCTGAAATAAAAAAAATGCTAGAAATACTTACAAGGACTGGTGGCACCTGTGGCGACAGAAATAGCATTAATGTTTCAGCTCTGTGATCTGTTATCAGAAATAAAAATTTATGTTGTCCATTGGGTCATTCATTTCTGAGAAGCATGGAACCACTCTGATTTTCCGTTCCTCAATCAAGATAGGCGTAAGTTGTGCACCTGGGCAGCCCACTCTGACCAAGAAGATGATCCTGTCACAAAAATTGACTTGGAATCTGTGTCATAGTGTCTGGATGGAGAGGATGAATGTTCCCCTGAACCTCCAACAGTAGAGTGAAACTACCAGAATTTCAGGTCCTTTAGAGATTTTTATCTTCTCATGTTTGTGCTTTTTAAAAAATATATAATCTACTATATGATTTTAACAAGAAACAAATTCTCATTGCTTACAATTCACCTCAATCACCAAACAGGCTTGATACAGCATAGTAAGCGCAGAGTATATGTCCTTCTACTGAGGGGTGACTCTGACCTCAAAAAGATATCTCTCTCTCTCTTGTTTGCACCAGTGTAAACGTTACCATTTTTTCCACACCATTTAGCATTTCTCCTTTGAATGCCATGCAGTCCTGAATTAAAAATATCTTTTGAACTGTGTGCCCACTGGAAACTAGATTGAAATTTATCAAACTTATTTCATTTTAATAATCATTTTCAAATGAGTTTACACACCAGTACAAACACTTGCTCAAATAAACAAGGTTCTAAAGAATATTGTTCCCTAAAATGAAGAATTTAAAAGGTCCTTAGATGGTGTTGGCCCCAGTCCACACCTGGGTGAAATGCCAGTTTAATCTACTTGTTAATTTATTAACTTTTTTTTCCATTTTGCTCAACATTTGAAAATGCCTGGAATTAATTTGAGCCTCAGCCTGACTCAGACCAACGTTTTTTTCTCAATTATTAACTGTGAAGATAAAGAAGCTCTGGGAAAAGCTTGTCATTACTTGTAGCATTTCATCCCAATGCCCACAAAGGCATTTGCCGAATCACTGGGGAAGAAGATCATACCACTTGAGGTTTGCTACCATGCTCACTGCAACGCAGCCTAATTAAAAACACAGCAAAATAAGGACTAAGTTATCAACAGTAAGATCAACGGCCTAGATGGCCAAACTTATCTTGTTATTGCAGGAGAATCTAGGCCAATTTCTCTTTTGTAATTAGCACATTTCAAAATACCTTACACATAAATTTATTAAGCACAACATGGCCCACAGATAGAAGAGTTTGACATGCAGTTGAACATTCCAGAGCTGTTTGTGATGTGTAAGATGGTAAACTGCTAAAAAGGGCCCAAAATTTGATGTCAAAGTAACAGCGTAGTTAATAGCAATCGTAATTATTTATGTGCAAGTTCCACAGCAGCTTCAGGCAAGAGCAGATGCGCGATTAAATGTGAAAATCAATAAGTTACTGAGAGGTGCCACTCGATCATTAGCTTTGCAAAAACATCATCATGCTGCCTGGCTACCTATTCAAATACATTGAGCGGTGTCAAGTTCCTCTACTAGCACAGTAGATAAAGAATAAACTTGCCACAGAAAGTAAAGTCAGGTCATTTCAAGTCTAAGTAATCTTTTAATGATGAGATACATGTGAAATAATGCTTGTCAACCTTCATGGTACTGAAAATTATCCAAGTATGGAGGCTCAACCCTTCAGCTTTTAATTGTTGTTGGAAATAATTTTTATCTATCGAAAATGGTAGATTTATTTTGCTTTCTCCTTGTTTCTTTTTTCCTCTCTTCATCCAATCTTTCTTTCCCTCTCTTGGTTTTGCTGTCTGTACCCAATATGACACTGAATCACCATTCTAACTTGGACTTCCTTCACAGTTCTTGCAGTGTTAATTTCAAAATATTTCGATCTCATTGGTTAAGGAGATATACAGTTACTTGTCCTGTTTATTCAGATTCCAGGTGCTCAGTCCAGGATGTTGGGTCATTTCAATCCGGCACTTCCAGCGACTTGCAATGCAAGATATTGCCATCTTCAGATGGGCATGGGCAAGTCTACCCAATGTTCGGTGCTGTCCATTGTTCTGTCACAGAAATTATGGACCATTATCAAATAAGTTTCATAAAGTGGCATTGAAAGTGCCATTGAGAGGAAAAGAAAAGTTTGAGAACCTAAGTTTGAAAACAGGTTGCTTTACTTCACCAGCTAAGAATGCTAACAATACATGAAACATTATTTTGTATTATAAAGTCAATATGCATAGGACAACAGATAACTTCTCTGCAATTCAATGTATAATTACAGGAATTAAATATTTCTAAAAATAAAAGTGTTTGTACAAGGTTCATAATGCCATGCACTTGTCATAATCATCTAGTTCATAGTTCATATTAATATTTTAGATGTAATTTTTATCTTTACAAAGATTGAAGTTGTAAGGGTAAGGTAATTAAAATGCTGGACTTTAGAAATTGTAACAACACAATTCAAAGGGTGATCTTTGTTAGTTTAATAAGGTCAGAAGAAAAGGGAGCTATAAATCAGCAGGTGAACTTGTTTAGCTAGAAAACTGGAGACAGGGTGTCGGAGCTGCATTATCCTGTTTTTATTGGAGGGATGAATAATTTATGCAGACCTCAGGGTCAAAAGGTATAATTTTGAAGCTAGAAATTAATTAATCCAAAAATCTATCAGACATCTCAACTAACCCCTTATTGCCATTGGGATGAGTAACTCAGGGTGGAGCCTTAGTTGGAATACTAGGAAGTTGTCTATGGGATTGGTCTTTGTGGTTGGAGCTGAAGCTGATGGGTATAAGCCCTGAGTTCAGCCGGCAGAGAAAGAGAGAATCTGCTAAAAATTGTAAAATAGTTGTAGACCAGAAGCAAAAGGGCTATCAGCAATCAGGGGTACTTCTGAGATGGAGGCACGAAGCAAGAATGCAGTGGAACCCATTCTTGAGCTCATCCCCACTAATCTACCAAAGGCAAATTTATTCAATAAGATCATGGCTGATCTTCTACCTCAACTCCACCTTCCCACACTATCCCCATATGCTTTGATTCCTTTAGTACCCAAAAGCCGATTGACTTCTGTCTTGAATATACTCAACCACTAAACATCCATAGCCCTCAGTTGAGGGTTTTAGTCTAAAGTATTTTGTGGTAGTATTTTTGAAGTAAAGGATAAGCAATTACCTAAGGCCATGTTAATTTAGTCATACTTGTTTTAACTTTCTTTTATAGACAGTAAAGTTTGTTTTTATTTCAAAACATGAAATCTTGTGATGTAATTTCTTTCAGTTGATCACTGGGTGTTTGAATTTCTCTGTCTCCGCGATTCAACAACATTTGCTAAATAATCCTCAGTGTGCTAAGAATTACGCTGACAACCAATTTAAGATTGTCAGTCAGGCTCACAGTGTGGTACAGTTACGTGTACTGGAAGTTACATATATTGATAAACAGGGCCCTGTTCTTGGCAGACAGAAAGAACATGTATACACATTGAGCCCGTTTCAGCTAAACAAAATAAGTGACAGCCATTCACTGGTTCATTCCCTGGGGCAATATCTTGACAGATCAGAGTCAAGCCGCCTGGTTTAAATTTCAAACAATGATTGGTAGTTAACTGTCGGTCACCATCAACTGGTGCATTTTCCATGGTGATGCCTCTGCCAATCAGAGTCCACTTGCCAGCCAATTAGTATTCTCTACAGTATAAATATGTTATTTTCCCTTGACATTGGTATTTTCTTGCTAATTGTCCTGATGAGTGCATGACAAAAAACTTACTACCAAATGACCACTCCCTTTAAACGTTAACATTCTCTATAGGGATCGTAACACACTGTTCATTTACCATTGCAACAAAACATATTATCATAAAATAATGAAGAAAACAGAGAAAAGTACATATGCATCAATATTTCTAATAGATTTAACCATAATATAAAATGCTGTTTGCCAAGTTTTCAGAGGATCCTTCGTGGAGTATCACCTCGGACCAGCACAGTACCTTAACCACAAGAGAACTGAATGTTGCCACCAGAATTTCCACAGAAAGGCCTTCAGAGGATTCAAGGGTTTTAATTTGTAATATCTGAAAGAAGATTGATGGTAGTTCATTTTGCACCAATGTAATGAGCCAATTGATAAACAGGCCCAACTTTTTGGTCAATTATACCTAATCTGATGTATGAAGATCGCAGGATACTTATGAATGAGAAGGACCGTTCAACCTATATTAATCTCCCCAGAGCAACATTCCAAACCCTTCCCAACTCCTGAACCTACTTGTTTCTTAAATGGTTCTAGGGGCAGGATTTTAAGTTCGGTGTGCGGGCGCAGTTGGTGGGGCAAGGGGCGGCAGGGAAACGAGCCGCCGGCAGCAATCAGCCCCCGACTGTGATTTCACGTGATTGGCCAGCCAGTGTGAAGCGTATGCTGATATGATCAGCGCTGCCTGGGTCGGGGGCGGGAGGAGGAAGAGCACTGAAGGCAGTGCAGGCGCAGGGGAGCACTCACAGCAGAGAGGCCCCTGAAGGCGGGGAGCTGAAGACTTCTAAAGTATCAAATAAAGTTTTTTTAAATCTGGAAAAAAATGTCACAAAACACAAGCAGTCACCTGAGCATAGACATTATAAAAATTCTGTGCATACATTTTTATTTTTTTATCTAAGGGATGAGGTTTTATGAAAAATGCAACGTCCGTCTGGCTGACTCGCCCGCCTGCCAACCGTAACGTTGGATGGGCAGCAAAAAATCCCAGTTAATTGCGCTGCTAATGAGCTTAGTAGCCCTCTTAATTGTTGGTAGGTGCCCTGCCGACTCTTGCACGTGCCCGCCAACCGAAATATCGCGGAAGTGGCAATGACGTCGGGACACTTGCCGACATCATGTGCCATTTCATGCTTGAGCGAAAAATTCTGCCCCACGGGTTTATTTGCTCCATTACTCTGTCTGGAACTCTATTCTCATTGCTGATCACTCTCTATTTGAAGAACAACCTCATGATATCAGTCCAAAAGTTAATTTTTTATTAGCTCTTATCAGTGTTCCTATTCTAATCCTTCTGTTCATCTAAAGTAGCATTCTAAGATAATCTTTCCCATACTACTGACTATCTTGAATGCCACTTCTCACTTTTCAGATTGAAAAGCACATATTTCTCCAGCCTTTGCTCAGAACACAACCTTAACATTAGGGAAATCAGCCATATGGTGTTTCTCTGTACTATTTTTGAATGCCTCTTTTATGTCTAGGTGACATGAGGGAAAAGCTAACTTGACCACATCTTCACCAATCTACTTAAGACAAATTCATCTGTCTGACAGTATTGGTAAGAGTGACTATGACACCATTCTTGTGGAGAAAAAGTCCACCCTCCATTATTTTGGAATGTAAGAAATAGGAGCAGGAATACACCATTTGGCCCTTCGAACCTGTTCTGACATTCAGTAAGACCATGGCTGATCTTCCACGTATCACTCCACCTATCCATATTATCCCCATATGCCTGGATTCCTTTAGTATTCAAAAACCTATCAACTTCTGTCTTGAATATACTCAACCACTAAACATCCACAGCTCTCTGGTGCATAGCATTGCAAAGATTCACATCTTTGAGCGAAAAAAAATTCTCCTTACCTCAGACTTAAATGGCTGATCTCTTATTCTGGGACAGTGATTCCTAGTTCTAGACTCCTCAGACAGGGGAAACTTCCTCCTATCATCTATCATGTCAATCTCCTGAAGAATTATATTTGTTCATTCCTATAAATTCTCAGAAAATAAAGCTAGTCTACTCATAAAACATTCCCTTTATCCCTGGAATCAGTCTAGTGAAGCTCAGACTCAGGCAAGCCCAACTTTGCTTAGCAAAAGAGACCAAAGCTGCACACAGTATTCCAGGTGTGGCCTCACCAATGCTCTGTATGATTGAAATTAGATTTCTTTATTTTTATACTCCTATCCCCTTGTAATTTAAGACCAAGATAACATTTGTTTTTTTACTTGCTTGTTGTACCTGCGTGTTAACTTTCTGTGATTCACAAACATGGATACCGAAGCCCCTCTAAGTCCCAATCTCGCACCATTTAAAACAAAAATTCTGCTTTCCTATTTTTCCTTCCAAAGTTGATAACTTCATAATTCTCCATAGTATATACCATCCCCCTTGTTCTTGCTCACTCATGTATCCTATCTATATTCCATTCCAGTCTTTCTGCATCCTCCTCACAATTTACATTCACATGTAAATGGGATAGATTTAGAATAGATCTATCAGCACAAAACCGGGTGTTCATGAGGTACTGTGAGTCATCAGTTGCAGAAGAATTGTTTTCAATCTCTAACCACATAGCTCTACATTTCCTTCACTCTGTCATTACCATCATGTCAGAGGACCAACTCTGGTTCAATGAGAAACACCAGACATAACAAAAAATGACATGGTAAAAAATGACCCAAAACATGGTGAAGCTACAACCAGGACTATATGTATGCTAAACAGCAAAAGCAGTATGCTACAAATAGAGCTAATTAATTTTGCAGCCAATGAATCAAAGCTTTGTATACTGCTGCATCCAACTGTGACTAGTGTTGAACAATTAAACAATGATGATTGAGCCAGCACATGAATGCAAAAAATGTGGCTGAAACATTGGCAAACACCTTCAGCCAGAAGTGCCTTCTTCTGAAGTCCCCACCAAATAAACCAATCTTTAGCCAATTCAATTCACTCCAAGTGGTATCAACAAACAGCAGAGCATACTGAATACAGCAAGGGCTATGGGCCCCAGAAACAAGAAATGCGTCGCTAACAGTTATATTCCAGAACTAGCCACGCTTTTAGCCAAGTTATTCCAGTGGAGCTACAATGGTAGCTCCTACTCAACAAAGTGGAAAATTGACTTGGTCTGCCTTGCTAACAAAAATCTGGACCAACCCCATCTAACCAATTATCACCGCATCACGCTGCTCTCGATCCTCAGTAGAATGATGGAAGGTATCATTGACAGTGCTATCAAGCAGCATTTATTCATGAATCACTGATGTTGAATTTGGATTCCATTAGAACTACTCGGCTGCAGACTTCATTACAGTCTTGGGTGAAATGTGGTTAGGTGAGAGTAATTGCTCTTGACATCAATGTAGAATTAAAATTAAAGTTAGTGAGAATCAGGGCAAAATTCTCCACTGGTTTGAGTTATAGCTAGCATAAAGGACGATGGCTGTATTTGTTGGAGATGAATCATCTCAGCCCCAGGACATTGCTCAGGAGTTCCTCAGGGTAGTGTCCTGGGCCCACATATCTTCTACTGCCAAATCACTGATCTTCTAAACATCATCACCAGCAGCATCTCAAGTGCAATTAGGGATGAACAATAAATGCTGGTCTTGTCAGCAAAACCCACATATCATGAACAAATAAATAAATGGGCACAGTACTCAAAAGTGAAATCTGATCTTGTGTATTGTACAAGCTGATCATGACTTCATTGGACCCTTTTGGCTGTGGAGTGTATTATTTTATATATAACATTGTAGGATTTACCACAATTGACTTAGAAAGCCATTTCCTCAAAGCAATCAAGGAGATTAATCAGACAGGACCTTCTCTGTCTAACACCATGCTGACTTATGTTTACAAGACTTTGATCAACTTTATTACTGATAATGAAGTCCACTATTTTTGTTAAATTAAGGGCAGATTATGGAAACGTACCTGTCTTGTACAGGTGATATGTTTCCCACGTATTATTTTGCAATCACTAGCTTATCAGTGTAACTGTAAAGGACACAAGGGATAGATGAAAGGTCTCTATTTTTTGTATTCCCAAGTCCTCAATAGTTGCAGTTAGTTCCACTCACCTGGAGGATTTCACATCCTCCTGACTTTGTCACCATCTATTGTTCCATGAAGGGTTCAGCAGATCTGAATTAAGACAATTGACCTGCAAATGCATAGAGGAAATTCTGTTGTAAATGGTTTGAGCTACAAAAGGGTAAATAAATGAATTTTAAAAACTAATTGAAGAAAACAATGCTTTCATATTACTTTTACTGAAAATGAGGTTTGTTTTGAAACGTGAGAAAAATTTAAACACTCACCAAGCCAGTAGAATTTTGTGAATATACTTTTGCCCTCGAAGAATGATAACTGCTTTGCAGTCACACAGTCTAGCCACTTAAGCTTGGTGCTTCTCAACCTTCTGTAGTGTGCTTTAGAATTGTACTTATTGCATTCCGATATTTTCATCTTCACCATTCATAGCTGTGATTCTATTTTCTACATGCCGGTGACATTTGTGAAATCTTGAAAGCTCTGTTGTCTTCTTCAAAGATTACAAGCCATACACGTCATTAAGTGTTGATTTTGTGCCAAAAGAGTAATCTTAGTATTTTAGGAATTGTTACACGAGTAATGTGCATCTGCTTCCATATAACAAGTTGAAATTAATCTTTACCACTGTTTTGAGATCTTAACTGCCACAATTCATATCACAATAATTAGCATTTGCTACATTTAGTGCCTGCAAAGTGCTTCATCCTGACTCATTGAGGAGACAAATCTGAATAATTCCAAGTAGCCTTTAATTGGATGTCTTGTCACCCACAATAATTTAAAAGGCTTTCAATTATAATCCTGGTTTAAGTGTCTGTTTATGTTATTTATTTTCAGAAACTTGTCCAATATATCATATAATACCCACATCATGAATTTGCAACCCACCCCCCCCAACCCAACACAACTACTAAACACTAACATTTACAAAATGTCAAATGGCGAATCTTAAAGTTAAAAATGTTTGTTTTGCAGCTGTTGACGTTTACTTTAGACTTATATGTTTTAAGTTGGTTCTAGGATGGAGACCATCAGTCAAATTCCTCCTTCTCCATCTGTCAGCAGTTTTAGGGGTTGACTCAATACTACTGAAAATTACTTCCTAGCTGCTTCAATTTGTTAAGATGCAACAGGATCTTTGACAATGAGGCCAAACTCAATTCTCTGATAAAATTGTGCACAGGGTAAAGAGGTATGATGACTATATATAATGCATTTCACAGAGATCATCTGGAATAAGGATGGAAAGCAGGAAGAACACAGCAATGGATAAACAGAGAAATCGTATATAAGTTAACCTTTGTTACAAATATGCTTGTACGTATACATTATGGGCAGAATTTTTCCCCCTGTTAAGGCAGGTTGTGTGGGGGTGGGCGGGAGTGAATGTGAACCCGATCGGCTCCCCTGATCAGGTGCGCGTGGCCATTTTATGTGGGCCTAAGGCCCGCCCAGCATGGCGCTCACCCGGAAGCACTGAGCACTCCCTATGAAGACAGGGAGGGATTCCCTGATTCCACAGAGGTGCCCCAGGGAGATTTGTTTATGTTTTAAATATCAAAATAAATAAATTAAAAACTTTTAAAACATGTCCCCTCATGTGATAGAGTCACATGAGCAGGGAAATTTCAATGAATATTTTTGAAATTTTTTATTGCATTTTTAAACACTTCATGAAACCTCATCCCTGGATGAGGTTTTATGAAAAATGCGAAGGCTGTCTGGGCTCTTCGCCTGCCCACCAACCTTAAGGTTGGATGGGCAGCTCAGTTAACTATTTTAATTAGTTTTTAACAGGCTTTAATAGGCCTTTGACAGCTCGGTGGACCCAATGTCACCGCGCGTCATTTTATGAGTCGGCGAGCGGGCCCCACCCCAGCTCGCCAACCGGAAAATTCTCCCCTATGCATTTCATTCACCCTCAACATCATCACTGGTTATCTTTGTTACTCATGAAATATGCACTTTAACGCTTACTAATTCTGTTTCACAAAGTTTACTGTACAGTACTTTGCATTTTATTACTCCCAAATGGTATCTTACATCTTGTGGGAAAACTGGATTGAGTTCATCCAGTCACTACTATCACAACGAGTCAGCATAGAATATCCATGCTGCTCACAAAGCAATGCTGGTGTCTTTAAAACCATTTTTCTCTTATACCCAGTAACCATACCATTGACCAAGGTGATTTTTACATTGTAGCATCATCACAGATCAATAATTTATTTCCACCATCTCAAATTTCCAAAATGACAGCTTTCACGAGAGAACCAATTCATGCTTTGTAAAAGTTTATTATTTTCTATTGTTAATGCCTCTTCCAGCAATACCCAAATTGCTTGTTTACACAAGATGCTGAAAGATGCATGAGAAACAAGTTTTTCCATGTATTTTTATTTTTGTTTTGGATTTCCAGCATCCGCAGTTTTTTGCTTTTATCTTAGGTAACATAGGTTAGTGAATACGGCTTACTTTTTATTGAAGTACAGATTCCTTGTGCAATGCTGCTCTGTCAAGTTGGGATCTGGAAGGCCTGCATGTTATAACCCCTCCTGGGCTCCTTTACTATCTTCTTTGAACCTCCACAAGTCTGTGCAGATGTTGTTGGTGTTTCAATAGTAATCCCAGTGACTTGCCCATCTATAACCTTACTGCTGTCGTCAGTGGAGTAAAACAGTGTCCCAGATCTTTTGGTCCAGATCTTCAGTACCCCTGATGTACCCTAGAAGATGCGCTGGAGGACACCTTGGAAGTACCTATACAAGAACTTTGTGGGAATTGCCCAGGAAATTTCAATTCCCCTGCAGCCGGAACACTCCAAACAAGACTGTGGTTGTAGATCAGCTTAGCATTCATACTCTAATTCTGTGGTTAGTGTCGGAAACTTCAGAGGGTTCCAACTTACTAGCCTGGATAGTTACCCAGGAAATGTTCAAAAGAGAAGAACAAAACTGAGGAGCTGGATAACTGTATAAATGAACTTCCCTGACTCCTCACTGCCCTCCTGCCTCCCCCAGCCCGACCATTCATCTCCCTCACCTGACCCTCCAACTCTCCTCGAACTCCCCGACCCTCTGACTCCCCAATCCTCCGACTCATCCCCAACCTTCTGAATCCCCCCCAACCCAATCCTGAACACACCACTCCTAATTTATATCATTGGGATTTATTTTGAAGTTCAAAACAAATCAGCTGAAACTTATCACTGTCATTTTAAACTAATTCCTTGTTATGCCCATGTGATTAGCACAAACCATTTTTCACGTTCAAAGGACCAACAATCAGGTTTATCATATCATGAACTGAAACTAACGAGTTGCCAAAAAGTTACAAGAACAATTACATGATCATTACCGACTAATGAGATTCCGCTAATGACACCCAGGACAGATTTTCAACGTTCTGCTCAGCATAAAACAAACACTGAAGCCAGGATTTTCTGCTCCCGTTCACAGCGGGTGTCATGGTGAGGGCAGGAGCAGAAAATATAACGAGAAGGCAAAAATTCAGTTTTATGGCGTCGTAAAACCAGGTCACAATTGTGAGCTCCAGCCATCAAAGGCAGATCATGTTTCCCACCACGGCGTCTCGAGAACATCATTTTAATACTTTTGCATGTCATTATAAGGTCCCCTCACCAGAATCATCCCCCCACGCTGGATAGCATGGGCAAGTCGGCGTTCAATTAGAACAACATATTTCACAACGGCATATAAGCGTCATGCACCTGGCGACCTGCACTGCGTTCCTCACTTCGAGGTTCGTTTGCCTGCCTTGCATTGCATAGCGCTCGTGGGAATTAGCCCCAGGCTTTGCAGGTAGCACCGCTTCACTTTCAGGGGGTTGTCACAAGCACGTGTCTCCCTACCAGGCCAGCAATAAGGTGGGGGTGGCTTCTCATGGGCTGCCAGGCTAGGCCCTTACTGGGGAAGGGGGGAAAGTGGCCTCACACAGGAGCAGGGGCTGCAGGGCTAGGGCTGTACTAAGGAAGGGGGGGCAAGTGGCCTCAGGCAGGAGAAGGGACTGTGGGGCTAGGGCTGCATTGGGGTTAACCAATGTGGAAGGTTGCACATGACTGGGGGGGAGGGTGCAGGGAGGGGGAAGTTGAACAGTGTTAAGTGTCCTCAAAATGGGATTGGGTGAGGTCCATATGGGCCATAGGCACATCCACTTCAAAATGCTCAAGGGCTAACAAATGGACATGCAAACAGAACCTGTACAATCTGTACAGGTTGCAACCCAGCAGGGCCAGGACCAGTATCCTCGCAGGAGTACTCACTCATATTGTGGAGGAGGGTTGAAACTAGAGTGACAGGGAGATGGGAACCTAAGCGGGGGCACACAAGAGAGGGATACAAAGATAGAATTAAAAGACAGAAAAGTAAAAAGCAGAAGTTTAAGGCAGAGGAAACGGGGCTGGCAGCAAATAGGGCCATAGCACAAACATAATGTGTAAAAAGACATGTCTAAAGGCACTGTATCTGAATGCACTGAGCATTCGCAATAAAGTAGATGAATTAACAGTGCAAAATAGGTCTGATATGATTGCAATTATGGAGACACGGCTGCAGGGTGACCAAGGCAGGGAACTGAATACCTAAGGGTATTTGATATTTAGGAAGGACAGGCAAAATGGAATAGGAGGTGGTGTGGCACTATTAGATAAGGATGAAATCAGTGCAATAGTGAGAGAGGATATTGGCTCAGAAAATCTAGATGTAGTATCAGTCTGGATGGGGCTAAGAAGCAACAGGGGGTGGAAAACATCAGTGGGAGTTGTATATAGGCCTCCAAACAATAGTGGTAATGTAGGGGACAACGTTAAACAGGAAATTAGAGATGCATGTAACAAAGGTGCAACTGTAATCATGGGTGACTTTAACTTACATATAATCTGGGCAAATCAAATTAGCAATAAAACTGTGGTGAATGAATTCCTGGAGTGCCAGATGTTTTTTTCAGACCAATATGTTAAGGAACTAGGTAACAGGCTATCTTAGATTTGGTTATGTGCAATGAGAAGGGGTTAATTAATATTCTTGTTGTGCAGGGTCCTTAGGGAACAGTGACCATGGGCAGAATTTTGCCCTTGGCGGGCGGGTTCAGCGGGGGCAGTTGGGAAGCCACCCACCGCCCACGATCGGCACCACACTGCAATTTCATGCTGGCAGGCCAATTAAAGGCTGCCCAGCGTGAAACATGAGTGGCAGCGCTGACTGCTATCTGTGTGGGTTGGTGGGGAGGAGGGTGAGCGGGCCGAGTGTGAAATTCACGCATGGGCACAAGTGAGCGCTGCATCATCTCCCTGAGGCATGGAGCTGCATCAGGGAGATGATGAGATATAACAAAAAAATAAAGAAAATAAATATCTAATAAAACATGTTCCCTCATGTGACTCTGTCACATGAACAGGAACATGTTATTAATTCAATTGCAAAACTTTTATTTTATTTTTATTTGCTTTTGGAAACCTCATCCCACCTGTGGATGAGGTTTCCAAAAAAATGCAAAGGCTGCTTGGCCTTTTCGCCTGCCCACCAACCATTAGGTTAGACTGGCAGTGAAAAATTTACCTTAATTAACTATTTAATGGCCTTTTAATTGTCGGCAGGTGCGCTGCCAACTCCGCCGTGCATCCGCCAACAGAACTATCACGCAACTGCGCATTGTTGTGGGTGGGCTTGGCCGACGTCAACGCACGTCATTGCACCCTTGAGTGGGCTGGGCATGCGCCTGCTCGCTGAGCGAAAATTTCTGCCCCATAATATGTTAGGGGGAGGTGGTGGCATTGTGGTATTGTCACTGAATTAGTATTCCACAAGACCCAGGGTAATTCTCTGGGGTCTGAGACCCACCATAGCTGATGGTGAAATTTGAATTCAATAAAAATCTGGAATTAAAGGTCTGATGATGACAAGAACCCATTGTTGTAAAAACCCATGTGGTTCACTAATGTCCTTTAGGGAAGGACATCTGCTGCCCTTACCTGGTCTGGCCTACATGTGACTCCAGACCCACAGCAATGTGGTTGACTCTTAAATGCCCTCTGAACTGTGCAATTAGGGATGGGTAATAAATGCTGGCCTAGCCAGTGACTCCACATCCCATGAATGAATAAAAACAAACTCTTCCTTAGGTTGGAAAGTGAAGTAGTCCAATCTGAAACTGGGATCGTAAATCTAAACAAAGGAAACTACAAAGGTATGAGGTGTCAGTTGACTAAGATAGATGGGGGAATTTCATTAAAAGGCATGACGGTGGATAAGCAATGGCTAATATTTAAGGAACGAATGTATGCATTGCAACAGTTACATATTTCTTTCAGGCACAAAAACACAACAGGAAAAGTGATCCAACCATGGCTAACAAAATAAATTAAGGATAGTATTAGATCCAAAGCGGAATCATATAAAGTTGCTAGAAAAAGTAGCAAGCCTGAGGATTGAGAGCAGTTTAGAATTTGGCAAAGGAGGACCAAGAGATTGATTGATAGGGGAAAAATTGAGTATGAGAGTTAAACTTGCAAGGAACATAAAAGAGGACTGTAAAAGCTTCTATAAATATATAAGAAGAAAAATATTAGTGAAGACAAATGTAGGTCCGAAACAGGAGAATTTATAATAGAGAACAAGGAGATGGCAGAGCAATTAAACAACTACTTTAGTTCTGTCTTCACGGAGAAAGACACAAACTTCTAGGAAATACTAGGGAACCAAAGGTCTAGTGAGAAAGAAGAATTAAAGGGAATTAGTATTACTGAAAAAAAAACAGTGCTGGAGAAATTAATGAGACTGAAAACAAATAAATCCTCAAGGCTCAATAATCTACATCCCCAGGGTTCTAAAGGAGGTGGCCATGGAAATAGTGAACCCATTGGTTGTCATCTTCCAAAATTCTGCAGATTCTGGAACAGTCCCGGCAGATCTGAGGGTGGCAAATGCAACACCACTATTTAAAAAAGGGAGGGAAAATAACAGAGAATTACAGACTGATTAGTCTAGGATTAGTGGTAGGGAAAATGCTAGAGTATTATAAAGGATGTGATAACAGGACTCTTAGAAAATTTCAACGGGATTAGACAAAGTCAACATGGATTTATGAAAAGGAAATCATGTTTGACAAACCTACTGAAGTTTTTTGAGGATGTAACTAGCAGAAAAGATATGGGAGAACCAGTGGACATGGTGTATTTGGATTTTCAGAGAGCTTTTAATAAAGTCCCACTTAGGAGGTCAGTGTGCAAAATTAAAGCACATGGAATTGGGGGTAATCTCTTGGCATGGACAGAGAATTGGTTAGCAGACAGGAAACAGACAGTAGGAATAAATGGGTCTTTTTTGGGATGGCAGGCTGTGACTAGAGGGGTACCACAGGACTCAGTGTTTGGGCCACAGCTATTCACGATGTTTATCAATGATTTGGATGAAGGAACCAAGTGTAATATTTCCAAGTTTGCTGACATCACAAAACTTGGTGGAAATATGAGTGGTGAGGAGGATGTTAAGAGGCTTCAAGGTGATTTAGACAAGCTGAGTGAGTGGGCAAATACATAGCAGAAGTAGTCTAACATGGATAAGGGTGAAGTTATCCACTTTGATAGGACAAGCAGAAAGGCAGAGTATTAATTAAATGGTGATAGATTGGGAAATATTGATGTACAAAGGGATTTGGGTGTCCTTGTACACCAATCACTGAAAGCAAGCATGCAGGTGCAGCAAGCAGTTAAGAAGGCAAATGGTATGTTGACCTTCATTGCAAGAGGACTTGAGTACAAGAGCAAGGATGTCCTACTGCAGCTGAACATGGCCTTGGTGAGGACACCCCTGGAATATTGTGTGCAGTTGTATGCCTTCAATCTGATAAAGCTCCTCAAGTAGCTCCATCTCCAGCAATGGGACTACACATTCTGTATAACGGTGATGGTAAAACTGATAGGTAACGATTGGGCCAAGGCAGCTGAGGAACTTGCACAGGTGTACATCTATTCTGAGATGAGTCAATCATCTACGTCACCTTCTTCTCTATCACATTAACATCCAGTGCTCAGCTAAAGATGCTAGCCCGCTTTTATCCTCACCTTACTATGCATGTGGACTACCTGAGGATGATAATGTTCAATCACTTGCCTGCCAGACATTAAAATGCCTCCTCTTTAAGACACACATTGTGCCCTCATGATCTGACCCGGCCCTTGCAAACTTCAAAATTCTCAGATACCATGAGGCCCTCAAGGTCACGAGTCATTGCTAATAAAGAGCAGACTTCAGCTTGAGTACATGCTCACTCCTATCCCATTGCTCTCCTCATTATCGTCTGAAGCTACGATATGTGCTCCCAGAGCATGCTCAAAGGCTCTACTGGCTGCCAAATATCATAATTTGCAATTAGCAGCACACATCTCAGTGAGTGTTTAGGTGATGGGACGTCCGAGAGCTTTGTGGCCGCAATCCAGACAATTACAGGTTGAGGAACACTCAAGTGTATAGATTCGAGTGCCAGGGAAATAACATAGATGGAAGGGGCAGGGTTTTGGCACCTTGCAATTGCAAGGTCCTCCCACTTATTGGTCAGCTTAACAGAAGCACATTCGGAAAGTTTGAAATACGGTTGGATGACAGCAGTGCACTCGAGCCCTGAATATGGGCTCAAAGCATGAAAATCCTGCCAGAAGACAGTGAACACGGGGTTGCATGATATATGACCCTTCTCCGTTTGTTAACACATCTCTCCTTGTACACTACACCTTCACCTTTCAAGAATGCAGATGAGATAGGAGAACAACTCTGCCTCAATCTTACACAGCCAAGAGTAAACTTGACATAACCCTGCAAAACATGTGAATGAGGTACCATAAACACACTTAACATTAAGGTCAAGGCATCCCTGATGTCGAGAATGATCTGGAAAAGGGCCACACACTGTATTGATATGGAAGCACACTACATAGACGAGAAGCTCATGATAACACATTCTCAAGAGCAAGTAGGGAAAGCGACACCCATGTCCCATGAATGAATTAAAAAAAAATGCTATCAGTGTGGGGGAGGGACCATGGTATCACACCTGATTGACAGCAACACAGCTCACCATAAAAAGGAGGCATACACAAGAGGAGAAGTGAGATGGGTGCAATTCTATTTACATTTGTGAGCATTATATACATGTTGTGAACACCCATATCAACACTGTGCTCCTAAATCTTTTTAATTTTCCTAACCCTACTTTGGTGCTTCCACGTCCTCCACAGCAGAGGTGGAGACAGCCTGCTGACTGCTATGCCCTGTTGTCTGTGATGACTTTGGCCAGAAAGTTCCAGAGTCACCTGGCTGGATGGCCCCAAGGTGTGGAGCTGCTGGTCCTCCTACCTATGGGTGCCTGAGGGCCCCTGGCCGACTCCCTGAGGAGAACAGGCAGCTGGAGTGAGATCTAGGTGCCCTGCCCCTTCTGACCTAACCACTGTTGGATGCCGCCAAGAGCTACAGTGATGGAGTGTTGCTCCTGCAGCAGTGCAGGACCTATGTCCTGGAGTAAGGTCTCCACGGCAGCCGCCAACATGCCAATGTTGACCTTGGTGCTTTGGCATGCTAGTGCTATCACCTCAGACTGAAGGCATATGGACTTCTCCATCGTACATTGCAATCTGAGGAATGCAGCTGACACCTTTCTTTATATTCCCTTGACTGTTGCTGCAGCTCCTGCAATTGATTTAGGACCAAGTCCTGAGGCTCGTCATCTGACTCAGACTCAGCAGAATTGTGGCCTCTAGCAGTCTTCCAAGTGCTGGAGACCTCAGATGTCCTTGCCTCTGCTTGCTGTGGATAAGAATGTGCGCTGTGGTCACCAGATCATGACCCTGAGCCTGCTCTAGAACTAGGTCCCACCAAGCGCGTGGAGGATGATGGTGAGTGCTGTGACGGGGCTTCTATGGTGTTCTCCTCTGGTTCCTCATCCAATGTGTCCTCAGGGCTGGAGCTGAGGATTGTAGATGCCGTCAGGGACTTTCTAGAGGTGCCTGTGAAAGAAAAGAGAGATATTTAATGCATGGCAGGTGACTTTAATAGGTCAAAGCACTCACAGTATGGTTGTCTGAGGGATGAGCAGGTGCAAGATCCTCACTTGTGTGTGTGCCTCCAACTTCACCGTCGATGCAGGCACAGTCAATGTCTTCTCTGGCCAGCTTGATGGCTGAATTCTAGAACTCTATGAGGACCTTGATGTCAGGCACTCCAACCTTGGTCTGGGACCTCTTCCTTTTATTCTGTGTGAGCTTGATCTGCATAAAGACAGACAAAGGGAGTGTGAGCAAAATGCATACCAGGGCAGATGATAAGGACGCCTGGCGCGTGGCTGGTGAGGGGAGCCATGGACAGGATGAGGATGTGATCTCCAGAGCAGATAAGCCCAAAGAGAGATGTGAGGGTGTATTAGAGAGTGAGTGGTGATGTCCCTTGAGCTGGCAGTGAGTGAGATGCCAATGAATGTGTAATTGGCTTGAGTGTAAAGTTGAGAGTAATGAGATGGTTGACTTACCCTGGTGGAACGGATGAGACCATTCATCCTCTTGCTGCACTGGGTGGCTGACCACTTGCCACCAGCTCCCAAGCCGCATTTGGCACCTTGCTGGACCTCCTCCAGCCACAGCGGAGGTTAGAGGACATGACTTTGGGCCTCATCTGCGTCCAACATGTGCTCCAGTGAGACGTCACTGAATTGGGGGCTGTCATCTTCTTGGGTTTTGGAGCCAAGTCTTCAGAGGGGCTGCCCTGGGCTGCCAACATCGAGAAGGCTGTGTGCAGCTGCACTTTAAATATGGTGCTTGGAGTGAGGAAGCGGTGAGCTGACGGCGAGGCATGCAAACCAGAGGCCACTTGCCAGTGATCTTGTGTATTTCCCATATGCGCCTAAATTAATAGGGCAAGGAGCAGATGATATGGCATTAAAAGCTGCCATCGCAGCCAGTGGGTAAAACACTGCTTTTCACACCTGCTCCTGCGCTTAGTGCAATGGGGGTTAAGTCCTGCCCTGGGAATGGGCCACCTACTTTAGAAACTGTCTGAGTTTCATTCATCGTATATAACTGCTTGGTTTGAATGGGAACCCCCTCTTAGTTTGACAATTGAAATAGGATGCAGAGGCTGGGGAAAAGAGCTGAATTTGGAGAAATGGCAGCAGATACACCTGAGAATTTATGTCTTGGCATTGACAGACACACAAATGAAAAGTATCTGGCAACTGAGCCACTAAATGAAAAGGATTCACTTGTTGAACAGTAAATGTAATGAGCCGCTCCCCAAGCAGCTGACAAAAAAGTGGGTTTATTTACCATTTTACTGCTGAAATCATAGTTTACATCAAAATCCAGTTAGAACAAGGCAGGATTAATAGGAACAGGAGTAAGCTATTCAGCCCTTCGAGCCTATTCTGCCCTTTATTCAGGCCACACTGTATCCTAATTCCACCAACCTGCCTTGGTTCCATAAACATTACCTAACAAAAATCTGTAAATAAAAGTTTTGAAGTTCCCATTTGATATTTTGGGGCAGAGTTCCACATTTCCATGACACTTTATGTGAAGAATTGCTTTCTGATATCACTCCTAATGTAGCACTGCTATTGAGTTTAGCACTTCAATTATCACTATAACAAAGAAATCATGCCTTTAGCAGCAACATTAATATAATGACTTAGTGGCAAATATGTTGGGCATTGACTGTGTTGTTCCTGATTTGTCCTATATGCCCACTGCAGCATATTCCAACTAGAAATGCAGAAAACTAGGGTTAGCAATGCCTAGATGGTGAAATATACATTGCCGATCTCCCTGTTGCAGAAAAATCTGGGCCAATATTATGCTTCTAAGTAGCTATGTTTATTTTCAAGTTTTTAAAATAAAAACAATAACTGGACAAGAGGCGGTTAAAATAATTTAAAAGTTGCTTCCCACAGAGACTGAACAAATAATTTGAGTAGTCAGGAAAACAATTCTTGTTATTGCATTGGAGATTCCTTGGATGTTCGTTTTCTATGATAGGAACAAAGGGTGAAGAGACTTAGGGTCAAAGGATTTTAAGAACTAAAAATAAGAAAGACAAATTGGCTTTTATAAATATGATGCTGGAAAACAGGAAATGCTCTGCAGGTCTGGCAATATCTGTGGAGAGAGAAACAGTTACAGTTTCAGGTTGATCACCTTATCAGAGTTCTGACAAAAAAGTCATCAACCTGAAATATTAACTCTGTTTCTTTTTCCACAGATGCTGCCAGACCTAATGAGTTTTTCCAACATTATCTGTTTTTATTTCAGATCTTCTGCATTCATAATATTTTGCTCTGTACAGGAAACAGGGAATAGATTCTGGTTACCAGCAGGTTATCAATTGGAGATTTTATTTTATGGAATCAGAAATACCCTCTAACCTTAAAACGAAATGCTTTGTAATGTAGTTGACCTTTTCAAGTGGTCTTCGAAGAACTGGAATCCTTCCTTCAGTGCTCTACATTGAGTTGGTTGACTTGTCTGGCTCTGTGATGAAGTAGAGGAAGGTTTTAAGTTGCTCCAACATTGGGAGTCATATCTTCAACTGCCCGGCAAAGTTCTAAGATCTGGAATTCTCTCTTTCTTGCTTTAAGATGCTTCTTCTTTGACCCAAGCTTCTGGCCATTTGGCTTAATATTTCCTTCTGTAGTTTGGGGTCAACCTTTTTTGATAACACTCCTGCTAAACCACCTTGAGATGTTTTACTATGTTAAATGCACTATATAATTGGGAGACGTTTTTGCTCCTGCAGCTGTCACTTTCCAGCATTTCCCCCCCTCCACTCCCACTAGAAAGCAGTCAAGCATACTTCCTATGTCTCTTGACCTTGGAAGATGTCTTCCATTCCTCCTCTGTCATATTGTGAAATAATGACTCAGCTGCACAACTCACTTCTGTCATTGCACTGAAATCTTGTCCTTGATTAAACATACTAACAGCAGGTCTGCCCTTTAGCTAAATATTATTCAGCTGTGTAACTCTGCATAATTTTCTCGGGGTTAGCCTTCAACAAAGCCATCAAAAGCACAATGTTCTAGAAAATTGCATAATGATGGAAATAGAGAGGGCTTTAAACTAAACAGTGGGGATAAGGGATCAAATTTTGGAAGGTGTGGTAAACCAAAGAGTAGAGACAAAACAAGAGAGAAAGGTACTAATATGGGAAATAATAAACAGACTGTGACAGGAAGGGACAGAGGTTACAAATCTAAGAGTAAATCAACACATAAGACAAGACATTACAAAAATAATAAAAGAAAAAAATTAAAGGCTCTGTATCTGAATGTATGTTGCATTCAAAACAAGACAGATGAACTGGTAGTGCAAAAATAAATAAGTATGATCTGATAGCCATTACAGAGACATGGCTACAGGGTGACATAGATTGGAACCTGAGTATTGAAGGGTATGTGACATTTACGAAGGACAGGAAGTTAGGAAAAGGTGGAGGGATGGCTCTGTTAATTAATTATGGTGTTACCATATTAGAGAAGGATGACCTAGGTTCTGGAAACCAAGATGTAGATGTGATAAAAGCAAAATACTGTGGATGCTTGAAATCTGAAATAAAAACATAAAATGCTAGAAAAACCTCGCAGGTCTGGCATCATCTGTGGAGAGAGAAACAGAGTTAACATTTCAAGTCTGTATGACTTTCCTTCAGAGTTAAAGAGATGTAGAAGTCTGATGCAGTTACACTGTTTAAGAGGGAGTGGAGCAGGTGGAGCAAAATAGAAGGTCAGGGATAGGTGGGAGCTGAGAAGAAATTTGACAAAGATGTCATGGACACAGGACAAAGGGAATATTAATGCTTGTGTTAAAGACTAAAGAAGGTGCTAATAGTACATGAAGATCAGATAGCAGAAGGTGCTAATAGCAGAACAAGGGTCAGCGCTCTGTGAAAGCAAAACAAATAATGAATGACAAATGGCCCTATTGGAAGATGGTGGAGTGACGGGTGGGGGTGTGGGGGAGGAGGTTGGAGGGTTGGGGAAAGAAGATTTTAAAAACGAGTAAATAAATACATTTTTAAAAATGGACTAAAAAAGGGGTAAAGGCGGAGGAGAGAGTTCATAGTCTGAAGTTGTTGAACTCCATGTTAAGTCCATGTTAAGAAGGCTGTAAAGTGCCTAATCAGAAGATGAGGTGCTGTTCCTCCAGTTTACGTTGAGCTTCACTGGAACATTGCAGCAGGCCAAGGGCGGGCATGAGAGCAAGATGATGTGTTGAAATGGCAAGTGGCAGGAGATCTGGATCACGCTTGTGGACTGAGCGAAGGTGTTCCACAAAGCAGTCACCTGTCTGTGTTTAGTCTCCCCAATGTGGAGGAGACCACATAGGGAGCAACGAATACAGTAGATCAAATTAAAGGAGGTGCGGAGTGTTTGGGGCCATGGATGGTGAGGAGGGAGGAGGTAAAGGGGCAGGTGTTGCACCTTCTGGGATTGCATGGGAAGAGCAGTGCTGTTGGAAGGGGATGAGGAGTTGGGTTGATGGAGGTGTGGACCAGGGTGCCGTGCAGGGAATGGTCCCTACAGAATGCTGACACAGGATAGGGTAAAGGGAAGATGTGCTTTGCGGTGGCATCATGCTGGAGTTGGCAGAAATGGCAGAGGATGGTGCTTTGAATGCGGAGGCTGGTGGAGTGAAAAGTGAGGACCCTATCATAGTTCTAGGAGGGAGGGGAAGGGGTGATGGCAGAGGTGCGGGAGATGCATATGACATGGTTGAGGGCCCTGTCAACCAAAGTAGGGGGGGACCCTCAGTTAAGGAAAAAGGAAGACATGACAGTAGCACCGTTTTGGAAGGAAGCATCATTGGAACAGATGCAACGGAGGCATAAGAACTGGCAAAATAGGATGGAGTCCTTACAGGAAGCAGAGTGTGAGGAGCTGTAGTCAAGGTAGCTGTGAGAGTTGGTGGTAATGAATATGGGTAGACAGACTATCATCAGAAATGCAGACAGAGAGGTCAAGAAAGGGAAATGTCAGTAATGGACCATGTGAAGGTTAGAAGAGGGTGGAAATTGGAAGCAAAAATCGATATTTTTTTCCAGGTCCAGACAAGAGTGTGAAGCAGCATCAATACAGTCACTGATGTACCAAAGAAAGAATTGAGGGAGAGGACCTGAGTACGACTGGAACAAGGAATGTTCCACATATCTCACAAAAAGACAAGCATAACTAGGGCCCATGTGGGTACCCATAGCCACACCTTTTATTTGGAGGAAGTGAGACAAGTTAAGAGAGAAATTGTTCAGCGAGAGAACAAGTTCAGCCAGGCAGAGGAGAGTGCGATTCTTCAGGTTTCTGTTCAAGGAAGAAGCGGAAAGCCCTCAGACCAACCTGGTGGGGACAGAGGTGTAGAGGGACTGGACATTCATAGTGAAGAGGAGGTATTTAAGGCCAGGACACTGGAAATTGTTGATGTGGTGTAGGACATCAAAGAAATTGCAAATGTAAGTGGGATGAGACTGGACAAAAGGAGAGAAAATGGAGTCAAGATAGGAAGAAATGAGTTCCCTGGGCAGGAACAGGCTGACACAATGAGTCTACCAGGTGTAAAGGCAGTTTGGGTTGAGGTGACAAATGATAAAGGCAAGCAATTGTAACTGCATGGTAGGGCAGTGTACAAAGGAAGAGATAATGGAAATGAAAGTCACAGCGATAACCATGGGGGATTTTAATCTGCATATAGACTGGAAAAAATCAGATGGGCAAAGGCAGCATAGAAGAGGAAATCATAGAATATTTTTGGGATAGTTTCTTAGAACAGCACGTTCTGGAACCAACCAGAGAGCAGGCTATACTAGTCCCGGTATTGGGCAATGAGACAGGATTAATTGATAACCTCGTAGTGGAGGCACCCATAGCTCTCGTCTGGACCTGGAAAAATATATAAATTTTTGCTTACAATTTCCACCCCTTTCTCACAATCCTATGGTCCATCTCCAACACTTCCCTTCCTTGACCTCTTTGTCTCTATTTCTGGTGATAAACTGTCTACCAATATTCATTACCACTGACTCGCACAGCTACCTTGACTACAGCTCCTCACAACATGCTTCTGGAAAGGATTCCATCCTATTTTCCTAGTTCTTACACCTCTGTTGCATCTGTTCCAATGATGCTACTTTCCAAAGTAGCACTTCTGACATGTCTTCCTTTTTCCTTAACTGAGGGTTCCCCCCTACTTTGGGTGACAGGGCCCTCAATCTTATATGACACACCTCTGCCCTCACTCTCATAATATGATTGAATTTTACATTCAGTTTGAGGGAGAGATGAGTGGGTCCAAGACTAGTATTTTAAACTTAAATATGGGTAGTTATGAGGACATGAAAGCAGAGCTAGCTAAAATGAACTGGCAAATGAAGTTAAGGGATAGGTCGATACAGATGCAGTGGCAGACATTTAAAGGGATATTTTAGAATACTCAGAATAGGTACATTCCGATGAGAAAGTAAAATTCCAATGGGAGAACCCACCATCCGTGGTTAACTAAAAAAGTTAAAGGCAGTATCAAATTTAAAGAAAAAAAGATAGTTGTGTAAAAATGAGTGACAGGTCAGAAGATTGGACAGAATATAAATAACAGCAAAGAATGACAAAAAGACTAATAAGGAGAGAAAATAGAGTATGAGAGAAAGCTAGCTAGAAAGATAAAGATGAACAATAAGAGTTTATATAGATACTTATATAAGAGTAGAATTAACAAAATGAGCATTGGTCCTTTAGCAAGTGAGTCTGGGGGATTAATAATGGAGAATAAGGAGATGACAGGTGAATTGAATAGGTATTTTTCATGGGTCTTCACTATTGAGGGTACAAGTAACATCCCAGAAGTATCTGTAAATCAGGAAATGGAAGGGAGGGAGGAACTCAGGAAAATTATAATGACCAGGGAAGTGTTATTGAGCAAACTGCTGGAGCTGCGGGCTGACAAATCCCCAGGTCGAGATGGACTTCACCCTAGGATTTTAAAAGAAGTAACTGGTGAGATAGTCAATGGTTTAAATTTTCTGAAATTCCCTAGATTCAGGGAAGGTTCCATTAGGTTGGAAAATAGGTAATATAACTATTTTATTCAAAAAGGGAGGGAGACAGAAAGCAAGAAACTCACATGCCAGTTAGCTTATCTGTCAAAGGGAAAATGCTAGAAGTTATTATTAAAGATGTCATTGCAGGGCACTTGGAAAACTTCAAGGCAATCAGACAGAGTCAACATGGTTTTGTGAAAGGGAAATCATGTCCAACCAATTTATTGGAGTTCTTTGAAGGAGTTATGTGTTGTGGATAATGGGGAATCGGTGGATGTACTGTATTTAGTTTCCAGAAGACATTTTATAAGGTGCCATATCAAACATTACTGGGAAAATAAAAGCTCATGGTGTAAGGTGTAACATGTTGGCATGGATAGAAGATTGACTGGCTAATATGAAACAGAGAGTTGGCGTAAATGGGTCATTTTCTGATTGGCAAGACAAAACGAGTAGTGTGCCAAAGAGGTCAGTGCTGGGGGCTCAAAATTTTACAGTTTATGTAAATGACTTGGATAAAGGGGCCGAAGGCATGGTTGTTAAGTTTGCTGCTGACAGGTAGGAAAGTATGTTGTGAAGATGATGTAAAGAGGTTACAAAGAGACATAGATAGGTTAAGTGAGTGGGCAGAGATGTGGCAAATGGAGCATAGTGTGGGCCAATGTGAAATTGTCCATTTTGGCAGGGAGATAAAAAAATGAAGTGTATTATCTAAATGGTGAGAGACTGCAGAGCTCTGAAATACAGACGGATCTGGGTGTCCTACTGCCTGATTCACAAAAGGCTAATATGCAGGCACATCAAGTAATTAGGAAAGCTTACCAAATGTTATCATTTATTATGAGGAGAATTTAATATAAAATTAGGGAGGTTATGCTTCAGTTGTACAGGGCACTGGTGAGACCATATCTGGAGTATTGTGTACAGTATTGGTCGCCTTATTTAAGGAAAAATGTAAATGTGTTGGAAGCAGTTCAGAGAAGGTTTACTGAACTAATACCGGGATTGGGTGGGTTGTCTTATGAGGAAATGTTGGACAGAATGGGCTTGTATCCACCGGAGTTTTAGATGAGTAAGAGGCGACTTGACTGAAACCATTAAGGTCCTTAGCGGTCTTCACAGCGTGAATGTGGAGAGGATGTTTCCTCTTATAGGAGAAGCTAGAACTAGGGGTCACTGTTTAAAAATCGGGGGGTCGTTCATTTAAGACATAGCTGAGGAGGATTTTTTTCTCTCAGAAGATCGTGAGTCTTTGGCCATGTCTTCCTGAAAAGGCAGTGGAAGTAGAGTGCTTGAATATTTTTAAGGCAGAGCTAGTTAGTTTTTTGATCAAAAAGGGAGTCAAAGGTTCTCGGGGGTGAGCAGGAATGTGGAGTTGAGGCTACAATCAGATCAGCCACGATCTTCCTGAATGGTGGAGCAGGCTCAAGGGGCTGTGTGGCTTACTTCTGTTCCTAATTCCTGTGTTTGTATGTTCATATTCTGATCTTGTTACTAATGTTCATTCATTTCTTGTTACTCTAAACATGGACAAATAGTCTTGTTGTTGCTCCATTTTATGTGAAGCGTTAGGAGAAGATTCCAGGGTTTCAGTGCAAGACGGTAAAGTAAAATGAGAAACTAAACTAAAACTTCTTCCTGTCACCAAATTAACAAGTACACCCAGCTCCATCTGACCTAAAATCGCTCCCAACCAGTTGACTGCCTTATCAGTTCCAACCCACACGCCATAATCCCTTTTCTCTCCCAATACCACACTAGCTGAAGTTCCTCTCATACATTATCTCCACTCCATTTCATATTTCCTTTTACAGTAACATCTCAAGAGTGTATTTCCCATAGACAACACAGTTTCCAAGCAGTTATTCTCTTCCCCAGGATATCATCCTTCAAGAATCCGGAGTCTACATCCGTTGCCATGAATCTTAAACTGGCATGGCTCCATTTGCAGTGTTTCAGCAGGTGCCCTCACTGAAATGGTTTTCTCGCAGTTGACCCCATTCACTTCCCACCCGCCCCAAGATGACTTCCTTACCCTTGGGTGTCACTATTTTCCTCCCCATCCCCTCTTCACACTGTCTCCTTCCCCGACTCTTACATCTTCCTCCCTCTTCCCCCTATTCTGCAGCTCCCACCCTGTCTTTGTTTCTCTCCTCTCCTGTTCCTTCCTCTTCCCCTGCCCTTTCTTCCTTTGTTGCTTCCTGTCCTCCTCCTTTCCCCTTCTCTGCCTCCACACTGGTCCCATTATGCCTATTTTTTTTAACTTTACTAGACCTGAAAAATGCTAATTGGCCTTAACTTCCCATTTGTAATGCCACAGATGATCTGTAAGATTTGTATATAAATTTCTAATGCTATTTAGAAAGCCAAATTAAAGAAACAATAATTAGCAGTACTTTTGAAATAAACTAAACAAACATAACAATCTGACAATATTAATTTCATCTGAGTAAAACCAATGGTTCCAACCATCTCTTTTCCAGCCTCTTCAGCCTGCACTTCCATCCTTAAAGGTGTTTGTGTCAGGATCCCTTAGTTTGATCCATTCCTGAGCTACATTAATAATCTTACCATTTAGGGTGTACTTCCTTTCACTGTTCCTTTTGCTCAACTAGGCAAGAAGGCAGCTCATAACCACCTTCTCCCTCAAGGGCAACTAGGGATGGGCATTAAATGCTGGCCCAGCCAGCGAAACCCACATCGCATGAATGAATAAAAAGAATTATATTGTTTCACACTTTGTTGCAGTTAATGTTAATCTAAATATTATTCCCATATATTTTTTTAACAATACAAGTTGATCTATCATTGCGTTGCTCAACAAAAGTAAAAATAAAACATCTGCTTCTCTCTTCGTATAACTGTCCTGCTTTTCTGCCACTCTCTAATTCATTGTCATACTTTTTTTGATTATCAAACATTTTCTACTTGTCATTCATTTCTCTTTTTCTCATTTTCACTATCCCTTTCCTCTGGAAATCTCTTCTTCCCTGTCCTGGATGCCTTCCTCAGTCTCATGTCCTCTGTGTGTCAGTCTCTTTTTGTATATCTTTTTCTCATCTTTCTTTATGAATATTTCTCACTGTCTGTATTTCTTTTCATTTTCTCTTTCTCTATATCTCACCTTTTCTTTTTCACATTATTTGTACAAAAGCCAGTAGGAAAATTTAAAGCTCCAACCCTTTGGTGAGCTCAAGAAGGATGATGCCCATATGAATACAAAGGAACAGTTCTCCACCATGGGCAGAAGAATATTCTGGAAAATCATTGGAAGTGCCCACTTATATTTCACTAGGGAACAAGGTGCTGCAGTACGCTAGACACAGGCCTTTACCTCTGGAGCCTGCATTTAAATCCAGTCCAGACAAACACAATAAATGTCTGCTCTGTTTGCTGACAATACGAATCCTACGTAAAATGAGTTTCTGCACTGCTGAAATGGGCATCGTCCAACAGGCCAAAACTGTTCCTTGTTCACTGTTAATGAGCTGTTACTTTGTTCCATTATTTGTAAAGAGCTAGGAATTAATTGTTCTGTAAATAAATATTCCACAGTGCCTTCACTGTCGCACAGCATTCATTTGCCAAATCAAATGTATCAGAGTGACAGTCCACCAGCAAAATGGAGCACTGTTAGGAATATTCTCGATGAAGCTCCACCACTTAGAGTTTAAAAGTATGATTATTTCAAATTTGGGGGGGGGGGGGGGGGGGGGGGGGGGGGGGGGAGGGGGGCAGAATATACAACATTGTCAATCAAGCTCTGAGCAATGACTGCTGTCTGATTATTTTGAATTCTGGGAAGCAGAAGACATAACATGTTGGAAGCGGGGTGTCTGGGAATAAAAAAACCAAACATTTTAAACAAATTTAATGCTGGGATTGAAAAATCAACCCAAATTAGTGCCAGAGAGTAAAACTGAGTGAATTGTTTGAAAATGAAATGTCTGCCAAAACAATGAGCACAAGCTCCAGCCCATGATGAATTGAGACGCTGACGATGTTAGTTTGTACAAAAGTGTAGACTGACATTCAATAGCTTTCTAAAAGTTACGAGCAAAGAGAAAAGTGTCACCTACATCCTGTTGTGGGCAGGAGAGAAAGAGTTAGATTTATTTAATAGCTGGGAGCTGATTGAAGATGACAAAAGTTTTTGAAAAATTCAGTACACACCTCCAGCCAAAGTCAAACCATTGGATCTAGTGATATGGATTTCAAGACATAAGGCAGGAATCAGACAAGCCCAATGACAATTTCATAACAAGACTGAAAAATGCAGCCAGAAAATGTAGGGACCAAAAAAGTAGAAGGGGAACCGTGGAAAAGAGAACCCAGAGGTAGCAGCCACCATTTCGAAGAGCAGGTGAAAAGAGGACCCAGAGGCAGTAGCCACCACCCAGAATAGTGGGCGATAAAAGGACCCAGAGGCAGTCTGCAGCACCTAGAAGAGCAGGTGAAAAGAGGACCTGGAGGCAGAAACCACCACCAAGAAGAGCAGCGAAAAGAGGACCTGGAGGCAATAACCACCACCTAGAAGAGCTGTCCAATCCAGTGCAGACACATGCTGAGAGAAATCAAAGTATAACATCACAGGAAAACAGTTAAGTAAATGGTTAGCGAATATGTTGCTGGTTTATCTTCAAAACTCATTAATTTATTAGTAATTGTAAGGTTTTATTAGTTATGGTAAGGTTTACTAGCAGTTGCAAACGTTATTGTGAGTGCAGTGTCTATTAATTATAAATTAATTATGAATAAATTAATTAACACATAATATTGATGGTAGGGCAGGTGAGGTGTTGTGGCTGTAGAATGTGGGTTCTCCTGGATACCAGGGCAATCGAGGGTAAATAATTATGCAGTGAGTGTCTGAAGCTTGAGGAGCTTCAGCACAGAATCACTGAGCTGGAAGCCGACCTGCAGATACTGCGATGCATCAGGGAGGGGGAAATTTACATGGACACTTTTTACCACGAGACAGTCACACCCCTTAGGATAAGGTCTTCTGATTTGGTCAGCAGTCAGGGACAGGAGGGTGTGATTGCACATGGGGTAAGCATGGGGACCAGAAGGTAGAAGTGGAGCTGCCTCAACCTTTGCAATTGTCCAACAGGTTTCAGGTTCTTGCAGCCTGTATGGATGAAAGTAGTGGCTGCAGGGTGGATGAGTAAACTGATCATCGCACCATGGTACAGGAAGCCATTCAAGTGGAGGAGTTAATAGGAATGTAGTGGTAGTTGAGGACTGTAATCAGGGAGAAAGATGCAGTACTCTGCAGCTGTGAATGGGAGTCCAGGTGGCTATGTTGGCTTCCCGCTGCCAGGATTTGGGACATCTGCTCACGGTTGCAGAGGAACTTGCAATGGGAGGGGGAGGATCCAGTGGTCATGGTCCATGTAGGGACAAGAAATATGGGTAGAACGAGGAAAGAGGTTCTGCTGAGGAAATATGAGCAGCTGGGGACTAAATTTAAAAAGCAGAGCCTTAAAGGTAATAACCTCTGTGTTACTACCTGACAAGGATCAAATTGGCACAGGGTAAATCAGATTAGAGAGTTAGATGCATGGCTCAAAGATTGGTGTGGGAAAAATGGGGCTTGATTCATGGGGCACTGACACTACTATTGGGAAAAGTGATAGCTGTACCATTGGGATTGTCTTCACCTGAACCATGTTGGGGCATGTGTTCTGGCAAGTCATTTAACTAAGGTAGTAGAGAGGGCTTTAAACCAAAAAGTGGGGGCAAGGGATCATTTTTGGGAAGATGTGATAAATTAAATAGAGACTTCAAGGCAAAAGAGCAAGGCAGGAATAAGGGAAATAATGATCCAAGCCTGACAGTAAGGGGCAGAGTGTACAAACCTAAGGGGGCACCTGAAGATATGGCTAGAGATTACAAAAAATGTAATAAGACAGGACTAAAGGCTCTGTATCTGAATGCACGTACCATTGGTAACAGAACTGATGAATTGACAGCACAAACAGAAACAAATATGTATGATCTGATAGCCATTACAGAGACATGGCTGCAGGATGACAAAGACTAGCACCTGAATATTCAAGGTACATGACAGTTAGGAATGGAGGTTAGGAAAAGGTGGAGGGGTATCTCTGTTAATTAAGGATGCCATTGGTACAATAGAGAGTGATTACCTTAGATCTGGGATCAAGATGCAAAATCAATTTGGGTAGAGGTGAGGAATAGTAAAGGTAAGAAATCACTTGTGGGAATGGGCTACAGGCCCCCTATTAGGAACCACACAGTAGGATCTTTCATGTTTTCATCTTTTCTTTGCTTTCTGATCAAGAAAATATAATATCCCCACTTCTATTTACCAATATCTATTTACCTATGGAACTCTTGCAAGATGCAAACATGTCTCTTGTCATCTCTGATTCCACTTTGATATTCAAACAAACTCTCCACTTTTCTAAAAATGCAAATGTTAGATCTAACCTATTCACTTTACCTCAAACCTAATATCTCTATATCCTATATCCTTTTCCTGTTTTACGCCTCCCTGGACAACAGGTCTGTTAATCTTTGCCCAGCTTAATCAAATCATATACACACACAAAGCCTTTTCATAGAATAATACAATATTCCCCCAAAATATATTTAAAAACATGCATTTCTCACAAAGCGGGAATGAAATGTAAAAGTAAGGATATTTTGCTCCAGTTATACAAGGTGTTAGTGAGACCACATCTAGAGTACTGTGTACAGTTTTGTTCTCCTTATTTAAGAAAGGATAAAAATGCATTGGAAGCAGTTCATAGAAGGTTAATTTGATTGATACCTGGGATTGGGGGGGGGAGGGTGTCTTACGAGGAAAGGTTGGGCAGGTCGGGCTTCTATCCATTGGAGTTTAGAAGATTGAGAGGTGAAACATTAAAGATCCCGACGGGACTTGACAGGGTGGATGTTAAAAGGATGTTTCACCTTATAGGAGAGACTAGAACTAGGGGACACAGTTTGAAAATAAGGGGTCTCCCATGTAAAACTGAGATGAGAAGATTTTTTTTTTCTGAGGTTTGTGAATCTTTGGAACTCTCTTCCCTGGAGAGCAGTGGAGGCAGGGTCAAGGAACATTTTTAAGGCAGAGGTAAATAGATTCTCGACTAACAAGGGAATCAAAGGTTATCAGGGATAGGCAGAATGTGGAGCTGAGGTTACAATCAGATCAGCCATGATCTAATTGAATGGCAGAGTAGGCATGAGAGTCTGAATGGTCTACTCCTGCTCCTAATTCGTATGTTTGTATATATGCTCATATGTAAATTTAAGGACACAGATGAAAGCCTGTTAGATCAGCTCATCTGGGGCTCTGCATGCCCTGAAGTACAAAAACATTTAATTGGAAAGGACAAACTCACAATATTACAGGACATAGACACTGTCTTCTCGCATAAAGCCCTGAGTAGACTGATGAAGACAATGACTACCCAAACAGCTAACTTTCAGTTAAGTCAAGAAAAAAACAGCAGAGGTATTGCAATGAAACAGCAATAAAAATGGACAGTAGAATGAAAGGTGTGCAAGAGATGTGAACAACCACAGTTGAGTTCACAGACAGAAGGAAATGTCCAAAATATGGGTCAAACTGCAGAACCTGTGGAAACCCCAATCATTGGGAAAAGATGTGCAGAACATTGAAAGAAGATGGTAAACCTGTTATCAGAAACAAAGCAACAGGGTGAAAGAGAAGTAAAATAAACCAAAGCTTCCATACCCCGGAAGACTATGAGCTTAAGGACACAATTGGCACAGGATCCATACATGTGCATGAAATGGCTGGGTGCGACAATTCCCAGAGAAGGGAAATTAACACATTTCAATCAGTTCAGGAAGAAGGTGAGCAATAAGCCCACAACCATAAAATCTGAACCTGAAGCTTGATACCTGCGGATTAACATCACCTGACACAGGCTATACCAGAAGATCTTCCCTTAAAATTTGAAAGAAAATAGTTACCCAAGGAAACCAAGCAACGTCATGCTAACAGCAGTCAGGGGAAACTGAAATTCGATAGCTAACAACAACCCAAATCAAGGGGAGATGCTAAGGGTAAGATGTTAACTATCTGTTTTGCATTGCTGAAACAAATGTTACTGCTTTCCTCAAGTTGAACAGCTGCAAAGAGCTGCAACTTATCTTACTTAAACATAAGAAGAAAGAGGCTATGCTGAAGGTTGAAGGTAGTACGCTCAATAAAAAGCGCCCACTGATCAAAAGCAAGGAAGATCTGGTACAAATGTACCCACAGTGGTTTGATGAGATAATTGGGTGCTTTGAAGATTTTGAATACCACAACACCATTGACCCCGCAATAAAAACAGTAATTCATCCCCATGTAAAGTATCAATAGAAGTAAAAGGAAAGCTTGAAAGAGAGCTCCAAGAGATGGAAAAGAATGTGACCGCTAGAGTCACAGAGCCGACAGACTGGGTAAATTCCATCATGGTGAGAGAGAAGCCAAATGGATGGATAAGAATTTGCCTGAGAAGAATCCCAACACAGAGAGAAATCACATCAGGACTCTTGGGACAAATTTTTTCAGCAAACTTGATGCCAGAAATAGCTACTGGAAAGGAATCTTCACTGTTGGCAACATTCACTACACCCTTTGGCTAGTACAAATTCCTGCATCTACCTTTTGACCTTAAAGGGAGTGTTCCAGCAAGAAGTAAATGAGATATACCAAGGATGTAAAGCAGCAGTCGGCATAGCTGATGATATCCAGACTAATGGTATAGATGAAAAAGATCACAACCATCATCGACATAAAGCCATGGAGAGAACCAGGAAAGCTGGGTCAAGCTAAACATGGACAAATGAATTGTGAAGGTGACAGCCTGCCAGTTCTTCAGAATAGCATATAGAGCTGACAGAGTCAAGCTGAGTCCTGATAAACAGCGGAATTTTCCGAGCCTGCTGCAATGGCGTGATAGGTGGTGTGTGCAGAAAATATGGCAAGACCCACTTCACAACAGCGTGAAGGCAGGTCGCGATCTTCCGCTCAGCCTGCCACGTATCCCACCACCAGTCGGCGGGGAGCTAATTGTAATACATTAGCATATAATTAAAAAGCCATCCCACCAGGCTCTTGGAACCTCACTGATCATCCGTCCATGTCAGCAGGAAAGCAAGCCGACGTGTTTCACAACAGCACACAGGCGACGTGCACTTGGCGGCCTTCACTTTGGGGGAATTGAAGTGAGTGAGCAGCAGCGTTCTCCACAGCTCGCCCATTGTTTACAGGCCTCAGGGGCACCAGGGGGGCAGGGTGAACTGATGCCTGGCCCCACAGGCGACAGCTGAGGGGTGATGGGGTGTCTAGGGGCAACCGTTGGCAGCCTCAGAGGCAACTGCTGAGGGGGGAGGTGGTCAAGTGCAGCCTTGGCACTGCATCCCACACATAGGCAATCGAGGTTTTGAGCAGGGTAAGCAAGGTAAGTGGTCACACATTTGGAACGCCTTTATAAACTGACCATGACTCTGCAATTAAGACAGATCAGGAGCAACCACAGTGATATCATTGGGTCAGGCTTCTAGCCTGCCCTCCCATGCAAGCATTGTGGAAGCACCAAAGGGCCACCAAGTGCTCCCTACCTTACATGCTCAGCCTCCCACCCCCAGCAGCAGCCACCCACCGCCCCCCACCTTTTGCCCAACAGACTTCGAGTTTGCCACCACTTTATTGGATTGTGGAGCAGTTGGACTGCACAGAATGTACAATCTCCTCACCAACTTTGGCCACGTAGCAGTCACTGCTGGAGGCACTCATAGCCCCTTGCAATCTCAGCATCCTGGTTTGGACCAGTGTCCATGTCTCAAGATGACAGGGCAGCCATGCAGCGCACTCATCTCTGGCCATCCAGTGGGTAACCAGCACTATCCGGGAAGCATTAAGGAACAGTCACACAGGGCCAGGAAAGGTGCTGAGTACAGCCATGATAACCACGTCTCTCTATCTTTTATGCTGCAGAAAGGCCACATTAGGATCATGGATCCTGGTAACCTAGTTGTATGCCTGATGGCCGACAGAGACCTTAGAAGATGGAGGAGAGAGTGACTGAGATTCCTGGCCACGCAAAGGCAGGACAGCAACCTCATGGAGAAGGGGCAGCAGGGGCTCCCACACACGCTGCCCAGGAGCAACAGAGAGCTGTGGCTGGTCGGCGCCTAGCGACACCCAGGGTCTATAGACGCCACCTGCCATTTCTGCAGATGACAGAGAACCAGTGTCGTTGACGACTACGCAAATCTAGGGAACTGGTGGCTCACATTTGCCACTTACTGCAGGACTTGGCGCCAAGGGGACATGGAGGGCATCCACTGCCAGTGGCTGTGAAAGTGACTGTGGTGCTCAATTTCTATGCCAGTGGCTCCTTTCTGGGCTCCACAGGTGACCTCTTGGGATTTCACAATCCGTCATCCACAAATGCATCCTGGGGTCACGGATACCATCTTCCCCATGGCACACAACATTTTACATTTTGCCCAGGACCGGGACAGCCTGGATGCAAGGGCCATTGGATTTGCCCTGATCTCGGGATTCCCACAGATGCAGGGTGTGATTGATGGCACTCATGTGATGCTCAGGTCTCCATCGCTACACTCAGTGGACTTCACCAACCGCAAGGGCTTCCACTCAATGAACATGCAGCTGTTATGCGACCACCAGAAACACATCCTGCAGGTACGCACCTAGTTTCCAGGGAGTGTGCATGACACCTACATCTGAGCCGCTCGCAGATCCCTGCAGTCTTCCAGGGTCCACAGAGGCTGCAGGGTTGGCTCCTTGGGGACAAACAGAGCCCATGGCTGATGACACCTGTGCAGTGGCCCCAGACTGAGGTAAAGCAGCGCTATAATGATGTTCATGCAGCAGCTCGCAACTTGGTGGAGCAGACCATTGGAATGCTGAAGATGCGATTCTGGTGCCTGGACCTGTCTGGTGAAGCCCTACAATATAGTCCATGGAGGGTGTCATGCATCATCGTCGTCTGCTGTGCCCTTTACAACCTGATGCTGCAATGGGGTGAGGAGCTGCACGTCTCCTCTGATGAAGAGGATGCTGATGGGGATGAGGGTGAGGGGGTCCTCAGTAGTGACGACGATGGGCTGAGGCTCTCACACTGGCTAGATAAGGAGGGCGCACTCGGGAAGCCCTTATAGCTGCCAGGTTTGTGGAGGATGATGACGAGATGCGGTGAGGTGTCCCTGTATTGGAGTTGTGAACATTTGACTGTGAGAATGCTCCTGTCATGGAGATGCAGTGGAGGCCCTAATAGTTGCTCGATCGCAGGAGGGTGATGACAACACGCAGTGAGGACACTCCATAGATCTTCGCATAGCCTCTCAGAATGTCTGACTCCTGTCTGGCTGAGGGCAGCTTGCTTACATTCAATGATTAGGGCCATTTCAGAGATGCAGCCATGAAACTTTAGATGCTTCTGGTGCTGTGTCTGCCTTTAGCACCTCAGCCCTTCAAGAGCTGGTGCAGCATCACTGGTTGCAGATGCTGGTGTGATTGGGGCCAGTCCCACATTAAAGGTGCTGAGAGCATACATAGAGTATGAAAGAATCTGGGTACCTGCCCACTATATTCTGGCAGCCATGACCAGCACTGCTGAGGTGCAGGCATCAGTAATGTTTCCAGGGAGTGTGAGGCTGGACCATCACTTCGGTCTGAAGGCCGCCAAGAGAACAGGGAAGAGGCCCTTGGCTGAGGCACCTGCCTTTTATCTTGTGTGGAAAGGTTTTACATTTGAGTGACAAGAACACTGCTCATCTGAACAAGGAGCCACAGGCAGGGAGACACTCTTAGGAGTTTATTGACAACAGTGAGCAGCATGCACAAGTGAGCAACGCATGCAGCCAGGCTGTGCAACTACTTGTGCCTAACTTTCCTGTCCCTGCCACGATATATTGGTGCTCCCCGGACATGTACAGCAGAGGTGGAGGCAGCCTGCTGACTGTGACACCCTATCTGTGATGACTTTGGCAGGTGTACTCTGGGGAGCCGAGGCTTAGAGGCCCCCAGCCTGTTTTCAGGGTCCTGCTGTGTGGCAGTGGCACTCTCCTCGGATCTGCGGAGGTTACAGGAAGAGGGGGGTCAGGTGGGCCGGTCACTCCCAGGGTCACCTGGGTGGTTGGCCCCAGAGCGTGCAGCTGCTTATTCTCCTCCCTATGGGTAGCCGAGGGCCTCTGGCTGACTCCGTGAGCAGAAGGGGTAGCTGGAGTGAGATCGAGCTGCGCCTCTCGTGTACACACTGTTGGAAGCCAATTATGGCATCACAAATGGAGTTAAGCCCACGCAGCAGTGCAGGAGTGACATCCTGGGCCAAGGTCTCCATGGCGGCCACCATCCTGCCAGTGTTGACGTCGGTGCGTTGCTATTAACTCAGCCTGAAGACAGACAGACTTCTCCATCGTGCCTTGCAATCTGAGGAGTGCACCGGACATCCCTTCCTGTTGTTCCCTAGCTTGCCTTTGCAGCTCCAGCAACTGTGACATGACCGAGTCCAGATGCTCGTCATCTGACTTGGACTCAGCAACATTCTGGCCTCCAGCGATCCTCCAAGTGCCAGGGACTTGGAACGTCCCTGCCTCCGCCTGCCGAGGATCAGAAAGTGTGATGTGCTCACCAGATTGTGATCCCGAGGCTACTCTAAAGCTAGGTCTCACTGAAGTGTGTGTCTCTGCGCTGGTGGAGGGTGTGGGCGAGTGCTGTGATGGGACTTCAGGGAGGGTACCTTCAGATTCTTCTTCAGAGGTTTCTTTGGGCTTGACTGGAGGCCCTGGGTCATGGGCTTTGTTGGCTGTTTGGCAGATGTATCTGTGAAAGTAAGGGGAGGTAATTAGTGCATGGCAGTGGCCTGTGAAAGAGGACACATCACTCACAGCATGGATGTCTGATGGATATTGCACTGCTGGCTCCTCACTTGGTAGAGCAGCACCGACATCAACATCAGCACAGGACCGGTCACGGTCATCACCGGCCAGCTGAAGGCTCTGTTTTCGAATTCTGTCAGAACTTTTATTTCTGGCATCCTTCCATCTGTCTGTGACCTTTCCCTCCTGTTGTGAGCCAGTTTGTCCTGCCTGGCTAGAGATGGGGAAGAGTGTATCAGGACACCTGCTGGGCCAGGTGATAAGTATGCCTGGCCTGTGTGGATGGTGAGTGGTCCCATGGATGGGATGAGGGCAATGACGGTGTGTATGAAAGAGTGAATGGTGATGTCCCTCGAACTGGCAGTGAGTAAGGGTACTGTGGATGTGTGATGGGCTTGTGAGTGCGTGAATTGGGATTGATGAAAAGTGACTTACCCTGGTGGAACGGAGGAGATCATTCACCCCTTTGTGGCACTGGGTGCTGTCCTCCTCTGCAGGGTGTTCGCGCTGGCCACCACTGTTACCACCTCCCAAGCCGGGTTGGTGACATTGCTACCTGTCCTGCGGGGATACAGCACATCCTATTGGGCTTCCACGGCATCCAGCAGTCACTCAAGGGACTGTTGTTGAAGCGGGGGGCTGCAGTCTTTTTGCCTTTGCTGGCCATGTCTCCCAGGGATCGGTGGTGAGCTGGTGGCGATGAGCACTTTGCTGGTGGCTGCCTTTTAAAGATGGTGGCCAGCATGATACAACAGCGGAGTAATGGCGAACAGGCGAATGAAAGCCCACCCACCATGGAACGGGCGTGTTTCGCAAGAGCGAATATATAATGAGGCAAGCTCGGGAAGATATGGTGTGAAAACCCGTCATTTTCATCGGTGGGTAGTACAGAAATATACAGCAGAAAGAAGAGATAATAGCTATTGAAGTACCACCCAGACCACAGAAAACTGCAGAAACCAATTTATTCACAAGCAATCAAGAATGGTATCACACATTTGCAGGATACTACACAAAGCTCCCTTGTATCCAAAAGGTGAAAGATTTGAGAGCTACAAAAATCATCTCAGCAGTACGAGTTCTGTTCACTGAGCAAATAATTCCTGAAAGAATAATACGTGAAAATGGAAACCAATTCACCTCCAGAGAATTTAAGGAATTCGCTGAACAGCATGGGTTCAACATCATCACCACCTCACCACATAACCCAAGGCAACACAGAAAATCATGTTCAGATGATCAAGAGAACCCTCACGAAATGCCGAGCGACAAAGGAAGACCCAAACCTTGCCTTATTGTCACTCCGATCTACACCTCTCAAGGCTGACATGTAATCACCTGCAGATTATTGAATGGAAGAAAGTATAAGACAATGCTGCCAAGCAAGGCGCTGGCTCCAAGTGACCATTAGGAAGTAAGACAACAACTCAATGGTGCACAGGTAGAAAGAGGTCAGCACTTCAACAACCATGCTAAATCCCTGTTCTTCTCCAGTTGGTGCAGAAACACGTTTTTGGGGCACAGAAGAGGGAGATTTACTTTGCGGCTGACTTTGATATACCTGAGCTGGCAGTGCTTGATGCTGGCAATGGGAGTCTGAAATGGAAGCAGCTTCATTCTTCAGCAACAACATTCCTCAACTTGATGAGAACAAAAAAGTCACACATCACCTGTGCAGCATGCCAACTCATCACTGAAAACAATGAATGTCAAATCTACACAATGGAGGCACAACATCATACCACCTAAGCAATGCTGTGAATAATATTTTTAGCAGAAGGAAACAAGCTGTATAAGATATCTGGGTTATTGAAAGGACAAACGGTACATGTACAGGATCCAATCTTGAAAACCTGGAACCCAGCAAAACTTGTTGGAGGAGCTGAGACATCAAGGTCATATCATTGAGACTGAAACCAGTGAGCAAATGAGAAGGAACCGAGTCCATATTCGACATATACCTGAGCTGAATAAGCAGAAAAGATCATCGACAACATGACTAAGCAGTGAGACAACATCAGCAGCATCGCCAACAAGCAATGCAGCATTAGCAATATCACCAACATTAGCAACATCAAGCACAACTCCTACAACTCCAGGAGCAACACACACATCACCTGTGCAGCATGCCAACTCACCAATGAAAACAATGAATGCCAAATCTACACGATGGAGGCACAACATCATACCACTTAAGCAATGCCGTGAATAATATTTTTAGCAAAAGGAAACAAGCTATAAAAGATGGATATTATATTGTTATACTATTTAAAAAGAGCTGGAAACTAATTGTTCTGTGAATATATATCCTGACATGTCACTTTCATTGTTGCACAGCAGTCATGGGCCGAGTAACAGTCATCCGTGTTTTAGCGTAGCAGCCACATGGAGAACTGGAAGAAATGTATTGAATGAAGCTCCAGCATTTTGAGTTCAAAACTGTGACTATTTTGAATTTGGGGGTCCAGAATATGGGCAATCAAACTCAGAGCAATGACTGCTGTGAGAATGGGGAAAAAAGTGGTACACTGGTGGCAGTAGGAGCTGCTCTTCTCCGGTTGGTGCAGAAACATGTTTTTAGAGCACAGAAGAGGGAGTTTTACTTTGCGGCTGACTTTGATATACCTGGGCTGGCGATGCTTGATGCTGGCAGTGGGAGTCTGAAATGGAAGCAGCTTCATTCTTCAGCAACAATATTCCTCAACTTGATGAGAACAAAAAAGTCAGTAAAATTAGAAACCTGGAGATCACTTTACCATGCCAAGCTTTTTTCAAACCTACCAATGGGCTGATCTGTTTTTAGTATTTTTCTTGCAAAGCTGGAGATAATTTTGCATAAAGCAGGTGGAGATGGAAAACGTTGTAGGATGCTGAGCAGGTCCAGCAACACTTGGATTGAACAGGTGAGACAGGCAGATTGGACCAGGCCATCATCAAGCCATTGTTTCCAGGACTGTCACTGACCTCATCTCCTCTGGGGATCTCCCTCCCACAGCTTCCAACCTGATAGTCGCCCAACCTCGGACGGCCCGCTTCTATCTCCTACCCAAAATCCACAAACAGAACTGCCCCGGTAGACCGATCGTCTCAGCTTGCTCCTGCCCCACAGAACTCATTTCTCGTTATCTTGACTCCCTTCTCTCTCCCCTTGTCCAGTCCCTTCCCAGCTACATCCGTGATTCCTCTGACACCTTGCGTCACATCAACAATTTCCAGTTCCCTGGCCCCAACCGCTTCCTCTTCACCATGGACATCCAATCCCTCTACACCTCCATCCCCCACCAGGATGCTCTGAGGGCCCTTAGCTTCTTCCTCGAACAGAGGCCCGAACAATCCCCATCCACCACTACTCTCCTCCGTCTGGCTGAACTTGTTCTCACGCTGAACAATTTCTCCTTCAACTCCTCTCACTTCCTCCAAATAAAAGGTGTGGCTATGGGTACCCGCATGGGCCCCAGCTATGCCTGTCTCTTTATGGGGTATGTGGAACATTCCTTGTTCCAGTCCTACTCAGGCCCCCTTCCGCAACTCTTTCTCCGGTACATCGATGATTACTTCAGTGCCGCTTCATGCTCTCGTTGGGACTTGGAAAAATTTATTAATTTTGCTTCCAATCTCCACCCCTCCATCATTTTCACGTGGTCCATCTCTGACACTTCCCTTCCCTTCCCTGACCTCTCTGTCTCAATCTCTGGTGATAGACTGTACACCAATATCCATTACAAACCCACCGACTCCCACAGCTATCTCGACTACAGCTCCTCACACCCGGCTTCCTGTAAGGACTACGGCCCATTCTCTCAGTTCCTTCGCCTCCGTTGCATCTGTTCCAATGATGCTACCTTCAAAAACAGTTCCTCTGACATGTCCTCCTTCTTCCTTAACCGAGGTTTTCCACCCACGGTCGTTGACAGGGCCCTCAACCGTGTCTGGCCCATCTCCCGCGCATCCGCCCTCACGCCTTCTCCTCCCTCCCAGAAACATGATAGGGTCCCCCTTGTCCTCACTTATCACCCCACCAGCCTCCGCATTCAAAGGATCATCCTCCGCCATTTCCGCCAACTCCAGCATGATGCCACCACCAAACACATCTTCCCTTCACCCCCCCTATCGGCATTCCGTAGGGATCGCTACCTCCGGGACACCCTGATCCACTCCTCCTTCACCCCCTACTCCTCAACCCCCACCTATGGCACCTCCCCATGCCCACGTAAAAGATGCAACACCTGCCCCTTCACTTCCTCTCTCCTCACTGTCCAAGGACCCAAACACTCCTTTCAAGTGAAACAGCATTTCACTTGCATTTCCCCCAACTTAGTCTACTGCATTCGTTGCTCCCAATGTGGTCTCCTCTACATTGGAGAGACCAAACGTAAACTGGGCGACCGCTTTGCAGAACACCTGCGGTCTGTCCGCAAGAATGACCCAAACCTCCCTGTCGCTTGCCATTTTAACACTCTACCCTGCTCTCTTGCCCACATGTCTGTCCTTGGCTTGCTGCATTGTTCCAGTGAAGCCCAATGCAAACTGGAGGAACAACACCTCATCTTCCGACTGGGCACTTTACAGCCTTCCGGACTGAATATTGAATTCAACAACTTTAGGTTGTGAGCTCCCTCCCCCATCCCCACCCCCTTTCTGTTTCCCCCTTCCCTTTTTTTTCCTCCAAAAAATTATATAGATTTTCCTTTTCCCACCTATTTCCATTAGTTTTTAAAAAATTTTTTAAAAATCTTTTATGCTCTCCCCACCCCGACTAGAGCTATACCTTGAGTGCCTTGCCATCCATTCTTAATTAGCACATTCGTTTAGATAATATCACCAACTTTAACACCTATGTGTTCTTTTGTTCTATTGTTGTTGACATCTTTTGATGATCTGCTTCTATCACTGCTTATTTGTCCCTACAACCACACCCCCACTCCACCTCTCTCTCTCTCTCTCTCTCTCTCTCTCTCTCCGCCCCCCACACACACACCTTAAACCAGCTTATATTTCAACTCTTTCTTGGACTCGAACTCAAGTTCTATTGAAAGGTCATGAGGACTCGAAACGTCAACTCTTTTTTTCTCCGCCGATGCTGCCAGACCTGCTGAGTTTTTCCAGGTAATTCTGTTTTTGTTTTAGATTGGACCAGGACCTGGTAGTAACTATTAAAAAGACAATAATCATGACCAGCTATCAGATTTGGTAGTCGTGTCGTCTTCAAACCAATCAGAAATTGGATAATCAACATAACAGGAGCAGACAGAGATAAGTGTGGGCAAAATATAATGTTATAAAGATTTGGTATTCATGTGCAATTCTATTTAAATTTTCCTTTCATCTGCAAGTGTCATTCTGGACAGTAAGGATGGTCATATAGTGCATCACTGGAGTCATTTGCCGGCCTGTATATGTGAACCAGTTTGATTTTTACAGCAATCCATAAGCTTTCATGACAGGTTCACTGAATTAGATTTCACAACTTATCATGGTGGGATTTAAATTCACAGCCTCTGGATAGCTAGTCCAGCACCACAACCATTACAACAGTATACCACCACTCTTCTTATTCCTTCCAGTCATTAATACATTATTTCCTCCACTCCTTTAGTTCACTGTACTTCCCTGCCCCTTGTGATTGTACCTTCAGTACCATCTGCCCATCACACATGCTCTATATTGTTCTTCCTAAGGAAGACTGCCCAACAATTTAATTTTCCAACACATTTAACAGCTCCTACACACCTTACAAACTCTTGCAGAAATATATATTCCTTACCAAAAACAATATTGTTTCACTTAATGTAAACAATTCCATAAAAAATGAAGGTCCTTATAAAACAAAACATCCTAAGTGAACCTTATAGGTTCTATGCCAACTTAGTGTCAACTCCTGCCAACCCATGCCCCCACCCATCACCCTTTGCCCTTACACTCTCCATGCTAACTTACCCAATATTCACCATGTGCAGAGATCAGGAGCCATGCTGAGATGAAACAAAATAAACTTATAAGTATCTATTACATACTTGACTATATAAAAAAAACTTTCACTCATGAAAGCCATTCAATACATTTAAAACCCCTCAAGTACTTAATCCCTTACAAAAAATTGTATTCATAACTCCATATCAAAGGCTAATCCTTGGATAACCTCTTGGGGCTGCAAATCAAACTGAAGTTACAGCCCAATAACCTCCAGTACCATCATTGTGATAATAACTGGTTATGGAAGCAGTCAAGAAGTAATAATGCTACAATGATAGCCTTTAGGTTTACGTCAACTAACGTTTTTCACTCCCGGAGATGCAGGCAGTTTTTTTTTTTCCCAAACATGAAGGACAAGGGATTTAAATAACTTGACAGCTTGAAGGTTCTACATGAGCATTTACACCTCCATCATGAAGTTGTGGAACACACACTGCAGATGAAGCCTTTCCTGGTGTGAAAATTAGGTCTGCTTGTCCTGCGCACCAAGTTTACTTGGCCCAGCCGAGTCGTCATTTGCGACCATGTGCTTATCCGCGAAAACGTTGTGTGCCAGAAATTGGGGCAGAACTTCCAGATCCAGGTTCCATCCACCATTTTCAAAAGTCCCTGGAGTCTCCCCAACTCTAGAAAAATCCAGCACATGATGTCAGGTTCCACATATCCTATAGATATTTGTACCTCCAAGCAAAGTCAGCAGTTGGCTAATTGGAGACAAGGGTTCCCCTCTTAGGATGTGGCGGATGACACCTCTGAGGAGCCCTACTACTGACACCCAGGAAAGGTGCATTAGAAGTCACATGAGAACAACAGCTATTGGGTTGCTAAAGATGTGATTCAGGTGCCTGCACAGATCTGCAGGAGCCCTGCAGTTCTGAGCAGCAAGGCTGTCCAGAATGATAATGGTCTGCTGTGCCCTGCACAACATCACATTGGAGGAGGAAGGTGATGGCCATTATGCATCTTCAGAGCAGAAGATTGAGGAAGAGCAGCCTGATGTGGTCAGGTACCTTATAATGACTCATCTAGTTGTCAGAGATGCGTGCTACAAACTCATAGTCATGTATCGCCTAACCCGAGGCCTTGAAGCCAAATGGACTCCAATGTCGAGGCTCCTGTCCCCACACCCACCCCCCCCCCCCGACACCCCCCCCCCACCATGCCCTATCAGCAGAAAGCATTCCCATAGTCATTAATGCTTTCATCTCACTGACACCAACTGCTCGTCTTTTACTTGTGACACCTTTTTCCTCAAGGTTGATGGCCACTTGGCAGGCAAGAGGCAACAATGCAGATGACTGGACAGCAAAGTCTTGAAATAAAGTTTATGGAGCACAAATACTGACAATAAATTTGACACATTAGTAGACCTTTTAACAGCCAAGTGCTTTTCCTTGTGAAACTACAAGTTCTTCCACTTTGTTTTCTAATTACTACCAGGTGGTGCTACTTCCGTGGCTTCCGTAGAGCTAGAAACAGCCTGTTTTTCCCCAGCTCTGACTGTTGAGCTCCTCTTGGTCAAATTTGGCCATCAGGACAGGAGTCAGCATATGGGGCTTCAACTGAAGTCCCGGGGCAGTGCGGGAACAAAACAAGGGAGGAGGAGCGGAAGAGCCTTGAGCAGAGTCCCAATTTTCATGTGCCCTTTCGCCTCCATCGTCTCCTCTCACAGCCCATGCATATTTCTTTGTTAGCCAAGATTTGAAGAACACTTTGCTGCACTTCAGTAAGGTACTGAATGGCTGAAACAGGGCTTTCCTTCATCCCATTAAAACTAGCAGATTGAACATCGCTACAATCTGGTTAGGGATCATTAACTTGTAAATACAAATCCGAATACCTCATTTTAACCAATATAACTATGCCACAAGATTTCACTTTTTTACAAAACAAGCTTTATTGTATATAAAAGACTTCAATAAAACAAGCACTATTAACTTAATGATATGGTTTATAACTATATATATATTATGCACTCAAGTTTACTTCCCACAAGAATTCTCTAATAAGACCCACCAAACTTAAAATTACTTACTTTTGTAGGAACCACCCATGAGTATGTCACAGTCCTGTGGAGAATTTTCCTCAGCTCCAGCTATTTTCAGAGGTAAAACTTTCAGATACCCTCTCTTGACTGTGGAGGTTTTGGTCATTTATTCTGGTAACTTTGCCAATACTTCGAAGCTAATCTGCTGGTTACTTTCTTTTGCAACAAGACATGGTGAGACCCATGCAGGTTCTCCCACTAGCTTCATATAGGCAATTTTCCAGCTTCTATTCCTCACAAAACTCAAACTGAAATTTAAGCCTTACACACCTTCCATATGGTCAGTGATGAAGCTAGTGTTCTACTCTGCTTATAGTGCAAGTCTGTCTAATTGCAATTTATTTTTGCTCACTTCTCTCAGTGAATTGCAAACCACATGGGAATAAAACTGCAACTAAAAAGCTCTCCCAGCAAACACCCAGGTAAAATGGGACTATAGAATCTTCATAAGCATTACCTATCCCCATTATGATGTAGCCTGCTCTGGGCTATCCTCAAACTGACCTCCAAGCCAATTATCCCTCATTTACAATTTCTCCAGCTAATTAAGCTCAGCTGTTTTACAACTCCATGGCCTGAATTTTTTACTTGTTGGGCATGCACAATTGTCTAGCCAATTGACGGCCAGCCAGCATGAAATGCATGCTGAGAAAAGCTCAGGGCTTGGCCTAAATAGCCAAGTGGTTATGGTACTGGGTTTGGAACCCCAAGATCAAGAGTTCAAATCTCACAATGGCAAACTATGAAACAATGTAACTTCATCTGAAACAGATGGAAACAGGTTTACTCAAAAGAGTATCAAGAGTTCAAATCTCACAATGGCAAAACTATGAAACAATGTAACTTCATCTGAAACAGATGGAAACAGGTTTACTCAAAAAGAGTATCAAGAGTTCAAATCTCACAATGGCAAACTATGAAACAATGTAACTTCATCTGAAACAGATGGAAACAGGTTTACTCAAAAGAGTATCAAGAGTTCAAATCTCACAATGGCAAAACTATGAAACAATGTAACTTCATCTGAAACAGATGGAAACAGGTTTACTCAAAAAGAGTATCAAGAGTTCAAATCTCACAATGGCTAACCATGAAACAATGTAACTTCATCTGAAACAGATGGAAATGGGTTTGTACTCGAAAGAGTTACATTGGAACAGTGACTATACTTCAAAAATACTGAGAAAAGCTCAGCACTGCTGGTGGGGGCAAGAAGAGGGTGGGCACCGACTTAATGCGGGTGCTGGTGAGTGCTTCCACTGAGCTCCCTGAAGGCAGACAGCTGCCTCAGGGAGCTGCAGACCTCCACAGAATAAACAAAACAATAAAAAAGCTGCAAAATATGTCCATGAAGCGCAATCAAGCATTGAAAAGCATACCTGAAAAATAAGTCCCCAGATATCTCTTTTTATTGTATTTCCCCACGGAGATTTCATCCCACCCTGGATTGAGGTTTGAGCAAAAATGTAACGGAAACAGAATGATGTCAGGGTGCTTGCCCAACATCATCTCGCGCTATTTCATGTCTGATTAGGTCAGGGGCGCGCCTGCCTGTGAGGCGTAAAATTCTGCCCCACGTCTTCTATTCTGACTCTATTAAACAAACATGGTAAACTTTTGAACTGCCATTTCTTTAGGTGTTCTGGCAATCACTAAAGCCCTGCATTTTAATTACCATACCTTCACAATAATAATCTTCCCAGAACTAAAACATTAACACTAAAACATTGGCGCAAATCTTCCAGTCTCTGGCTCATCGGAGACCAGACGTTCCCCTCAAGTTGCGCTTCAGGGCCCCTCGGAAGTCCCAACGCAATGACTCCATGGGAATTGCCCAGGAAGTCTGAACAGATATCTGGGCTCTTACCCAAGTGTACCTAATAAGACTTGGCTGAGAGCCCAGGCAGCTATCTGAATGACAGAAGCTTGGCCTAAATAGCCAAGTGGTTATGGTACTGGGTTTGGAACCCCAAGATCAAAAGCTCAAATCTCACACTGGCAAACAATGTAACTTCATCTGAAACAGATGGAAACGGGTTTGTACTCGAAAGGGTTATCTGAATGACAGAACACCTGCTCCCCAGTGTTTGATTGATAACTCAGGCTCTCTGATTTCTTGGTCAATATCACAATGTTTATTGACATAAGTTAAATGGATCAAGAGCTTGTGGTTCGTGTTTTTTGAAAGTTCAAAGGGCCTGGATGACTGACACGTTTTATTAGATTTCAGTTCAGATCTTTTTCATAGGAAGAATTTATCAATGGAGTACATTTTTTCAAAGTTTTTTTTTAACACATTCACTTCACACTGTTATGTTCATTGGTTCTAGAAAGTGTATAGTGGATCAATGGGCTTGGGCCAGAGCTTGGCATAGGGGGCATTAGGAGACATAGGGGGTGGGTTGAAGTGCAGAGTCTGACATGGGGGCATGAATAAACATAGAGGATGGATGGAAGGACAGAGTCTGGCATCGGGGGCATGAGAGCACATGGGGAGTGTATTGGGGCAGAGCTTGGCATAGGAGGACATGACGAGGACCTTTTGAACTTACCTTTTAAAAGGTCCCTTATGCAGACTCCTCTAAGGGGCCATGAACCACAAGGCTTTAAAAACTTGTGCAGACTCCATGAGTAGTGCACAGGCATAGGAGATATCTATCTCTGCAATGAAGTCGGCCAGGTCAGGAGTGCCGGATGCAGGCTTCTGACAGCAAGCAGCCTGTAGCCCAACATTTGCCCAGCCCAGGAATGAAGTTGGGAATCTCGGAATGGGGACGGGCCGTTATTTTTAAAGGGCTCCTGAGTCATCCTGACTTACTTACCAGAATATGGCAGCTAATGCCATAAAAAGAGGCATGGCTTCTGCGCAGATTCTCTCTGCATCTCTCTTCCTGTACTGAGTGAGCTTTACAGAATCCTCCATCAGAACTTTGGCCGGAAAAATCTGAAGAAGCTAAGTGGGTAGATATTTTGTGTGATCAGTGTCAGAAACCGGGGTTCCGACCCCGATTGGAAGATTTAGGCTATTAATTTGAACCATGGCATAGATGTTCACAACGATTTGCAGGCCATTGATGAGAGCCAGCATCTACCCTGTTGTCAACCACATCTGATTCTTTAAGCAGGTGGCCACTCTATCCATGAAGATGGACATCAGCACAAAGGTCTGAGCTGCCATGGCACACATGGGAGAGACAGGATTCTCCAATAACTCTATTAAGGCACACTTTGCCTCTGAAAATTCTGTCCAAACCTCAAACATATTTTGTTGCTGTTCCAGGCTAGACCTCTTCATTGATGATACCAGAGGCTCAGCAGTCCATGCCACCCACCACTGCCTCCCCGCCGCCACCCCCCCCCACCCCCCCCACCCCCCCCCCCCCCCCAGCTCCAGCACCCACCCCACCAACAGGGACTCTCCTCTGATGTCCTTGTTGCCAAAAACTGCTCCTGCTCACTGGTGATATGTAGTTCACCATATGACAACCCAACTACTTGCCTTTGAGGCCCCACTAAGGTGATTGTATTTGAGCTGGTGGAAGTTGTGCATGAGTTGCAAGATGTTGCTTTCACAAAGTGCGCAACCTCCTTTGAGGTTTTCTCAACCTCATCCTACACCAACTCCCATATGAAGCTTGAAGGACCAGTGGAAGGTGAAAGATGTGAATTAGAACTGACAAGGGGAAAGGGTTCAAAGTCATAATTGTGCAGATGATTTTATTTCACTTACTGTTGACATCAAGTCAATGTAGGTGGTTGCTATGTGTCTTGTGGCAGTGTGATAGCTAATTCTGCCACCAAGCATCTGGGAGATCTCCATCTCTCCATTGGCAATGGCCATGCATTCTGCCATTCTACTGATTTAACCTTCTCCTCCACAGTGGTCAAGGGTGGCAATTACTGAAGAGCACTGACAGTTCTCTGCCTCTTCCTGGTGTTCTGCGGTATACAAAATTAAATGCTTTGAGATGATGGAAGGACAATATTTTTGTATGGTGACTTTGAGGGATAAGCAGGAGATGTCAAGAAGATAACAGTAAGTGTCGATGGTGGGTGCTCAGATGGGGATGTGAAGAGGTGCCATGGGAGAGAAGAATGTTGGAGTCGAAAGATGTGTTGGTATGAGGAGTGCTGTGCAGGGGAAGGCTGGGAAGTCAGAGTAACTGGGGTGATGATTGAGTGTGCTCTGCCGCTCACCTTTCCGGCTCTGATGAGATCACTGAACGTCTTGTGGTGCTGTATCCATGAGCAAGGAACCACACTCCTGTTGCACACCTCCTCAGCAATTTCAGTCATGTTTCAAGTTAATGGCCCAGGACATGGGTTGGAATCCCGCTTTCTGACACTGATCACACAAAAAATCTACCCACTTATCTTCTTCAGATTATGCTTAGTCTCAAAGGCTTGTCTTTATCTCCAGTCCACGGGAAAGAATATTCCTCTGCAGACTCCCTTTTTGATGCCAAGTCAAAAAGGCTTTGCAAAGTCTGCCCAACAATTTTTCAACATTCCAACCTGCTACTGGCACTGGCACCCTGTCTGTGAGTGGGTCCAAAGGTTAAAACTTTTCACAACAATTGCACATTGCTGTTACTCTTTCAGTAATTGCTACAGCACACTGCTATTGGTTTCAGTGAGCTATACCTCCAGATTCTTCCCTTGTGTTAATGGCCTGTACTCTAAAGCCATTTGATTTATATATTCATTGTCATATTTTTCTAGGCTTGTCTGCTTCCTATTCCCACTTCACTCCCAATTTGGTGTAATTTTCAAGTTTTAGACAGCTGTATACTTCTGCCTTGAACTGCAAGTTATTTACATATACCGCAAACAGCAAAGGCCCTAGCTTTGATCAATGCTGCATTCTGCTAGTGGTCTTCTACCATGTCAACACAGGTCCATTCACAACTATCTTTTACCCTCTCTGATGTATCACATTTTCAATCGACCTCAGAAGCTTGCCTCTCTTTTCATGGCTTCCTACCTTACGTGCTAATTTCTTATGTGGCACAGCATTCAAAGAAATTTGACTTTGCAGATTTTGCTGTTAACAAGATCCTTCAAAGAACTCCAGAAATTTTTCTTGGATAAAATCTCTCTCCCCACTGGCTCTATCTTGCCATACCATGACTGGGTTTTGTTCCTGCAATGGAGGTCTCCCATACCGGCTGGAGTATTGGTGGGAGCCCTGCATCACTTGAGGAAAACCAGTGCGATTGAAGTACTGTTGTGCTCTTAACTGGCCAAAGTCAGGCTCCCAACAGGATTTAAGACTCCAGTGGCAGAAATGACGCCCCTTCCCCCAACTCACAAGCTTCCGACCAATCAGAGGCCAGCAGTTCTCCACTGCCAGCAATGCCACTGGGAGCGGTGGCTGCTGCCAGTAATGGTCTCATCAATAGCCCGAGGATCTCCATTGGATCCCAGAACACAGGTGAGTGACGTAGGCTAAGGGCCGTGGGTGATAATGGGCACTGAGTACTTGTCAGCAATGCGGCAGGCAAACCCTTCAAGAGGCACAGAAGATCCCTAAGACACCACTGAATGCTGCTGGGTTCAGGGATAATTGCTGTCAACTGGCTCATTAATGAGACTAATTGACATCTTGCTGTCAGCAGATGGGATTCCTGCACTGAGCCCTTCCCGTCCCCAACTTAACTGGGGACAGCTTTCTCGACGCCAAGAATCTGATGGGAGTCTACCTGCTCTATTCTCCCAGCACACCCCTCTTCCTTATGCTCACTCCAGCAGGTTCAATTTAATTCTGCACCATATCTAAGTGCATCAATATTGCTGGTACAAGGTGTCTTCCAACAATTCACCTAAAACAGATGTTCGTTTGTTGGTATATTGATTCCTAGGTCACCCCTTTGGGCATTTTAAACATACTTACTTTCCAATCCTCAGGTACTGCTCTGGATCTAATAATTCACCAAAGAAAATGGAAATACATGACTGATTTTCCTAATCACTTATTTAAGGGCCCTGTTTGGAAGTGTATTCAAGCTTGAGGATTTATTTTCCCTGAATTTCTGAAGGCTATTAGTGAATTCATCACCTGAAATTTATTATTCTGATTGCATTTCCTGCCATTCTCCATGTAATTTCAACTTGAGTCTGCAGAGACTGTCCATAGCACAGTTGTTGAATGCAGACAATAATTCAACTAGTATAGTTACTACCTCTTTGTCACTGCATGAGCAATAGTACAAGAGATCAACTAATATTTTTAATAAATATTACACACCTATTACATATGTTATATTTACTTTATAGTAGCAGTTATGTCAATTTTATTCTGACATGTATTTGGCAAAAATATATTTATAAGATAATAAAAACCTGCATGAAGATTTAATTTACATCATCCTCTATCAGTAGGTTCATCTTACAAGCGAACCCAACGTTAACAGTGTTAGTTATTTATTATTCCATTTACTAATTGTGCATATGAAGGCAAAAGGATTTCTTATTTGATTGCAAATTGAAGACTAGACTGCTGAAAATATACTTTAAAATTTCAATAAGGTATCAAAACTGATATTTTTCCTGAATATCAGATTTATTCAAAATCAAAATTTTTGGTCAACCGACTTAATTTGCCTTAAGTAACATTAGATGTTTTTGTAAGTGTGACTGATTACCGTGATGCAATTACAAACCATATCTGATAACAAAATTATTTCACGTGGATAGTAACTTTTTTTTATTCCTGTCAAGCATCAGATCTAGAATTATTTTCTTTGTGCACACATAACCTATCATTTTACTAAAAGCATTTTCCTTAACTTTTCTATCACTCAGAACTGTTTTGATTTATGTCATATATTCAATATTACCATAATACCAAGGACCTGAAAAAGACAAATGTTCCAACAATTTACTAAACAATTGAACCTTTCACGTACAGGAGCAAAAGAAACGGAAGGGAATAATTTGTAACATACTTACACAATTACAGAATTCAGATGGCACTGTTGTAAACCAGAGTTTGCAATGACTGTTAATGATGTTAGAATTTGTCTGTATTTTAATTGCCCTATGATGTCATTTCTTTATGTCCATTTTGGTATATATAAAACACAATAGGGGATATTTGTTCACTTAAATCAAGTACTCTTACAAAATCATGCTACTAGTCATTTGACTATGAACATATATAATCAAGGAAACAAAATATACACAACATAACCATATCTAACTGCAACACCAGAATAATCATTTGAATTTTAAAATATTTGATTACAGAAAAACATACTACATAACCAATTGTGTTTGTTCACATAATAATTACAACTAAACAATAAAATGACTAATTTTGTTCAATTAAGAGTTTAAAAATTAAAATCTAAAAAAAATTTAAATGTCAATAAAACCATACTGGCATTTTTGAGGTGTCAGCTGACTCATCTGATGATTTATCTGCCATTTAAATTACAAGTGCTTATCTATTATCATGTATAGGTAACACTCCTCTGCAACATTAAATACAAATGACACATGTAGTCCAATATTCTATTTAGTGAAACCTTCAGTTGTGCTGGAATCCCTACATGCAACATGCAACCATTTAATCAAATTGTACAATAAGCTGAAAATGTCCATGATGCCCAGAAATTCAGAAACATTATAAGCAACCAGCATGCATTGTAGTAGATGTTTCTAGCAAATAATCTGCTTTATCAGAAAACTTATTTTGTTCTAATTCACAGTATATCATTTATCAAACCAAAATATGTAACAGAAGAGTTCACAGTGTTTGACTAAAGCCCTGGTCTTGTAACTAAACAAAATATTAGAAATCTTGTACTTTTTAAACATTTTAATTTTCTTTCAAAAATATTCTATTATATTTTGATTCACATAAATCATTCATTTTTTCCAACCATTTTCCTACTTTAGGGATTCATAAATTGATTATAATGAAATACAGCACATCCTCTCGGTGACAACCTATTAATAACACACACATTGTTGTGGTTAATAGCACTTCTGTACACCCCATTTGTAGTGTGCTCTACAACCAACAGATCAGTTATGCATTAAATTTACAATTCATCTAGCCTCACAATTACATCGGCCAAACATGACACAAAGACAGCAGTTACTGATTTCAATCCAGACATGAAAAAGATTAAAGGTGAAGCTCATTAATGTATACTTTCTGTCATAATACTAAATAAAAAATGGAAGAGGACCCTGGGGCAAATAATCAATAACTCAGCTCCTGTATTCATCACATGCAAAATTAACAATTAATTGGCATTCTTTCCTTCAATGAAAAAGGACAAACTATAGGCGAAGTTAGAACTAATGCAGGAAAAAGATCATGCTAAATAGATATGGACTTCAAATTCATCTCACAAGTAGATGCACAATCTATATGAATTGTCAGCAAGAGATAAAAAGTGGCAAATTGAAGCGTTCCCTTAGGTAAATGGATTATTACTCCTCAAAAAGCTTTGGTAGTCCACTTTAAAACCAAATAAAATTTTACCAAACTAAGTAAATAAATAAGTAAACAACAGAGCATCTACCTGTTTTACAGAGCATAGCTATTTTTAAAAAAAATTTATATTTCAGCCAAGTAATTCAAAATTTTCCCCACAGAGAATCTACAGAACAAATTTTCCAGAAGAATCCCAATGTTCTTTACAAGAACACAAAGTGAAGGTTGATCCCAGCATGAGTATAAGTGGGGAATATTTTCTACCCATTTACAGATCTTATTTTTCCTTGTAAATATAAATGTGAGCGCATTAACATACAATAAGTATCAAGAACCTTTGATTATAAAACATTCTGCTGCACAACAGGAAATATATACAATAAATCAGAAGTTGTACAAAAGTAGGTGACTTTTGGAATAAAAATTCAAATGGGTGAATACTTTTGAAAGACTGGATTCCTTTTCTATGTAACATTTATGAGGTTCTGTGGTTTCAAGTAAATTCAGGAACCTGGGGGTGGAATTCCTGACTTTGTTAATTTCAGCATCAAAGCAGACATGGTGGTAAAAGCTAAACAGAAATTGCCAATAAATAGACTATTCTGCCATATTTCATGCTGCTGAGTTCCTAACCATCTAGAAATATATTAATGAAAAACAGTGAAAAATGGGAATAAAAGTCAAAATTTACTTGTTAAAGTCATTAGAAACTCGCACACATTGCCTCGAATTTAGAATGAAATTGAAAAAAGGAGCATTTTACTTCAGGGCAAGCCAGGTGTTAGAGAGCTTGTCAAACAAGAATTTTTTTGTATCACTAAAATAGTGATTAGAGTAAATTGCAATATAAGCCATGCTGCATAAGTTTATATTACATTGGTATATCTGGCAGGTACTGCATTAAATAACAGTCTATCAGGCCATGCAGCTGCAATTGTATGTGTGCAATCATATAAAGTTACCTTGACTATATACCAGCATTATTATTATACTCACTCTCTTCCATGTTATATTTAGCCTCTGTTTTTACTTTATTCTAAGCCTGCAATTATCCACTTTCAGTCTCCAGTATATTGATCATAGTATCACATCTGTGTTACGTTATTGTTTCTGGTGTTTTATTCTGTTCCAAATGAATTACTTAATTTACTGCTGTATTTGTTATTGTTGTTTCTGGTATTTTATTCCATTTCGAATGAATTATTTCATTTACTACTATATTACATACACTATCTTGCAATATTTTTATGCAGTCTCACTCTTCTTGAATCACTGTTATTGTATATTGTAGCTAGCATAACTTTTTCTCTTGCATTCCCTCTCTCCATGTGACTCTATAATCTGAATGTTATTATATTCTAGATAATACAATGATTAATCTTTTATATTTTTGATTGTTTATGTTATTTGTATCATATTTGGGAACAACAAATAGATTCGGGTAATACAAGATGACATTCCAGGAAGTCACAATTGCAACTGATTGATGGAAAACTACAAGAGAAATTAAAATTCTCAAAGTTTAGGAAAAGTTTGGTGGCCCTTTTCTAACAATTTTCAGCAGGAAAGTCAGGGCTCACAGCATAAGCAGAACTTTGTAGGGTAATTCACAATTTTCTCAATTTTTACTCACATTTATTGCAAAAACATTGTAATTTGCAGCTCAATTAATAATTGAGGCATTTATAATGATTAATTTCATTAGTAGTTTATTAATTTTGACAACATGCAGTTTACTAATTTTAAAAAAATGCTCAGTCCTTTAGAATCAATGGCTAATCAAAAGGGTTTCAGAAACATAAGTGGAGAAAGTTGCATAGAAAATAATATTTCTACATAATAATTGTGTTTCCAAAAAAATGTTTAAGGAGATTTAGGCCATGTAATCATGTAAAGATTTTAGCTAAAAATAGGGGCAAAATTAGAAAGTGGAAATTATTCTCATGGCAACCTCTTAAAAAGTTGTTTTTTTCCTGTGTACAGCATTAGTGCAAGACAATATATGACATATTCAATTAAGTAATATATTCGGATGATATTTAATATATTCATGAGCCAAAGATCGCTGTCATGATACTAGATGTTACCTAAACCATTACAATACTTGGGAAATATTAGCCTATTACTAAAAATTTAATGCAGGTATTTTAAAGTATGATTTGTTTGGCAGGTTTGGTAGATTACAAAAGATACACATTAATCTCTAGCATTCTTTTCACATAAAGTGGAGTTAGTAGGAGTGTTATTGATGCAAACTATTCTTTGTAACTTTTTACAAGAAAAGAAGGATGGATGATGGGAAATATGTTCTTTAATCTTTTGATTTTAGATTCAGTATCTCTAAACACTTATTTGGTGTTGGAAACTGCATGTCTCATACTAGACACAACATTGCAGAAGTGTTTCTTCTTTATTTGAGAAGAAAGGCATCATAATATTTTCATAATAGAAAAGAACAATACTGTGATGTATTTTGTGCATCTACTAATAATCATTGAAAATTTTCTTTACGTTGTGCATCTGGACAAAAAAGCCGATGACATGCATATGTGGTGATTCTACTGAAGCATTGATTTTTTGGACCTGACTATGAATTGGGTCATATTTCATTTGGAGTGGCAATACGTATATCCAACAGCATGGCTACATTTCAACACAAGCAAAATTAGAGCCAAATCTAATTAATGTGGTTTCCCTTCTTTCATAACATTAAATAATTATGAGAAGCCCACTGGACTGCAAACCAACAAATCAGCTGCTGCATCTATATCCCTATTTCTTTTGCATTAAAAATAAATCAGGAGGAAGAGTTAGTACAAGAATTAAAGAGATTAAGCCTATAGAATTAAATCTTTACACACTAAATTCATCTTCCCTATCACATAAAAAGAATGTCAGTAATAATCAAGAATATGACAAGTTAAATGGTCATTTAATTTTTTTAGAAAATAAACTTCATAAGTGTTGCATTGCCTAGAATCTTAAAACAATTAATCTTGCATATATAAATGCCTTGTAAATGCAAATAAGGTGTGCAACAGTTAATTAATTTGTATGGACTATTTATTGCTTTAAATTATATTTTCTGTCAATTCTAAACAAAATCATTTAGAAAATCTAGGAATGATGCATTTTTAACCATAAAGAATTGTTAGTAGCATGGCAAAAATTATACGTGATATTAGCATTAAGAAAATTCCAGCTGGTTAACACTATTTTAGTAGGACTCCTAGGGCATCATTTAATGGAGCTGGCAGGGGCCTCCTCCACCAGCTGGAGAGGCAACGAGAGCCCCGTGTTGCCTCTTTTTGAGAAAGTCTGCTGCATTAAGTGCCAATCAGGTGCTGAACTGGGCAGTGGTGTGCCTACCCGGGATCAAGGACCATAGGGGTGGAAGTCCCAACAGCCAATCAGAGGCCAGCAACTCTTTATTGCTTGGCAGCACCATCAGGGATGACTCTCAGTTGGCCCCCCATTCCTGATGCCAGGTCTCTTGATCAGGTACTGAGTGCCTGACAACAAGGGATCCTTTCGGAAGTCTGCAAGCAAACAAGCGCAGGTTTCCTTTTTGAGCTTCCTGCATGACGAGACCCTTGCCCACCGCTGCATATTGGCAGTGGGGTGGGAAGGCCATCATCAGCCTTCCCGCCACAACTTAAGCAGGGCAGTGCCAGGAAAGCAGTGGAGTCCCCACCTGCCATCCTCTTGCCTGATTAAATTCACCCCCTACCATGAAACTCACCACAGGGGAGGGCATTAAATTCCACTCCTAGTCTTTACATGCATGACTGGGAATAAACCAAACTTGCACAATGGAAAACTAGCATCCAAAAATATAGTTAACATTTCTTGCATCGATATTATTTATTTACCCTAATTCATTATTCATATTTGTTCTTCCATGATTGTGCCACTGGCTTTTGAATTTCTTCTTAGAAATTGTTGTTTTAACATTTATGGTTTAGCTTTAAATAGAAACGAAATAGAGGTTTTTGAGCCTTTGATGGTATAACATACAAGAAAGATGTATGTTATAATGTCAAAATGTCAGTTGTATGACCTAGAAATGAAGTGAGTTAAAGAAAAATTGATTTTTACTGGAAGATGTCCGTGAACAAAGAAAGATAATTGCAGTATAAATGAAGAATTTTGTCCAGGTTTAAACTTAGCCTAATGGATAATTGTTCCCCTACAACTGCCAGAAGTTATAATAATCAAAAACAGGAGTACAGACAGTCATCTTACCTTCACTGCAGTCTTTTCCTTGAAAACCAGTGTGAGAACAATCACAAATTGCCTTCTCGTGTACAACAGAACAGGTTCCACCATTTAGGCATAGACTGTGATTTGTGCAAAGATAGTTTTCATCCATCTTGATTCCTTGACCATCAATGAGTGTGGTGGTCCCATTTCCAACCTTGAGGTCAGTTATTAATCCCTGGAATGGTTCCTGACTTCCGACTGAGGTTGACGTTAATGACAGAACTGATGAATGAAATTCTGATGGAATTCCACCAATATACAATTTGCTAAAGACTGTCATATCTCTCCTCTTTGACTTCACTTCAACTGTTTTAATCTCTTCATCTACTATTAGTGTTGTCTTCTTGAAATTCCTCCGAATAACTACAGTATGCCAGATACTGTCATTCACTTTAGTATCTGACTGTAGAATGGCTGCTTCAGCACAGAAAATTGAAAAGCGAAGTTGAAGATATCCATCAACAATTAGGAGTTCTAAAAAATCACAGAATCCTTCATCATCAAAATACACCAGCAGACTACTGGAAATGTTGGTCTTCATATTAAAACTCATCTCACTTTCACAGCACGCATTCCACTTTGGGAACCTTGCCCATTGTCCTGCAGCTCCAGTAAATTCTAAACTGACCCCGAGGTTAACAAGGCATCCGAAAAGCAAGCCGAACCAAAGCAAATGGCCTTTTTTCTTGATGACAACAGCCATCTTTGTAAATGTAGTATGATGTTGGATAATGTACAGATTGAAAACAATTTGTAAAAAGTTCCTCAAGATGTGGAGGTTTTGTGTGTGCTGCAAAATGTTTTCCTTTGTGAATCCAACAGTTAAAAAAAAGTTAGTGAAGCAGCTCTCTAACAATGTACTGATGGCAGTCTGTTAGATTCAGGTTTAAATATGTTGCGTCAGCAGAACAAATGGTGTCAGTAGCCCATATCCACAGTAGATTTTGCTTAGTAATCAGACTACACAGTTAAGCTTTTTGTTGCTCCAGATAAGAAAACATATGGTGTCTAATTTTTCTTTGGGAAAAGAACTTATCCACGTGCAGATCCAACAGATGACTTTCTCTAGTTTGGCTTGCGTACTTCCCTTCAGTAATCCCATTAAAATACCAAAACTGTTCTTTGTGACAGATTTTCAGCACAGATCCTAAGATTCATTTCATCATGTTAAAACAGACACTCTGAGTCATCATTCGTGGCTTCCTGGACTGCCTGCTTCCCAATGGTGCTGAAAACCATAAACCGTTAAGTAGTTCAGCAGCCAATTGACATGCAAAGCCTATCAGCAAGTCTTCCTTTCAGGGCCAATCTGTGATTCCAGCGTTTACAGCAGCTTCAACACAACTCGCAATCTGCAAGGAATGAAAGCAATAAATAATAGCATGACCCCTAGCTCAGTTTAAAGCCATCTTACAATAATGTGCGTGATAGGCTCCATGTAAAGGGCTGCTACTGGGATAAATCATCTTCCATTGCCTGTACAGTAATGAATGTGTTCGAAACTTTAAACTCTTATTTATTTTTACAAAATAATTAATTGCATTAATCATAAAACAACTCAGCCAAAAATGTAACATGAAAGTCACTTTTTCCAATCACTTGACCACATCTAGATGTCAATCGTATTTTTTAATTTTAGTTTTTTCTTGTTCATTACAACAGTTGGTTCTTATGCATTGTTACAAAGACTTGCTTAGCTATATTTTAACATTTAATTGATAGAAGAGAAAATATTGTGATGTATATAGCATTTTAAAAAGGAAAATTAATAATAAATAGCATACTTTGTAGCTTGTTACCACATAATGTTGTCAAAAAAGAACTGGTAGCTTAAAATTATTAACATCAGCAAAGTCATTTGCGCTCGATTATTTTTCTACTAACACTGGAGAACTGACTGCAACTGCTCTTTGTCATGATTCCTATTTAAAATTCATAAACCAATGAAAGTAAGGAGGATGTTGACAACATATAATATTCTTACCAAAAGTGCATCTGGGGATAGCTGTTTAATCAAGAACACTGTATTTGATAACCTTGTGCTAATAATTAGAACACCCTCATTACATTAGTGAAGCAACAAATATCCGAAAACAGCCGGTATTATACAACCTGTTAGGAACATGGTATGGAAAGGAGACGCAAGTTCGAGAAGCGTATCAATGTCAACAAAGGGGCATTTAAAAAAAATCGTGACTACCTGCATTCATCGTTTTTGGTTTAACGCCAATATTATAGTTATTACTTTAATATAGCATAACTATGGTTGTAAGTGGAAGGAAACTTTCATATTTAAAATTGTTAATCATTTAGTGTATGGCGATCTGCTCGTAAAGTTTCATATGATCAAGACCAACATGATATGCGTGGCCATACTAAAGCTGTGTACAATGTATGTACAGAAATCTCTTTCCTACGCCCCAGTTCCAAATATAGAAATAATTTTTTTGACATACCGCTATTTAATATTAAAGTTGGTACATGTAAGTCTCGGAATGATTTATCGACCCTGCGTTGAACCTATATATCTAAGTAACGTTCAAGTGTCAGCAATTAATAGCACTGTAGGGGGCTATAATCTTCGCCAGGTGAAGGGAACGCGCCTCCCAACACACCCAGCTCAGGGAGACCCTTAAAGGTGTTTCTATCTAATGGCATATAGTGTGAGATTCCGATTTTATATAAATCAGGGGAGACAATTTACATAATTACTTGCCCGCGAACACCGAATATTTTGATTGTGTTCAATCATAAACTGAACTTTACCAAACATGAGTGAACTACACCAGAACGTGAGAAAACATTCAACTAGACTTCAGTGGGAATGTAAATGTGACACTTCCTTAGAATAATTTGGTCGGTATAAATGTTTAGTTTATCGAACTAGCATATATGTTGAAAGTGCAATGGAGCAAGGTATAGTTATGTAAAATATGCTCTACGTATATGAACATTATCTGGATATCAAAACTGGAGTTTGGTCACGGGACAAAGATTATTCCGCTCCTAAATAGAAATGTCGCTTACATTTGGTTTAAGCATTAATATTGGGTACACATTAAAGCACGCCGTAACTATTTAACATTCAAGCACCGTAAGAAAAAGAATGGCCTTTTATAATTTTCTTTACAGCTGCATCTAATTTGTAAGGAAATCCTTACAAGACATTGTAGCTTCAGACCTTTTCCCCTCTAACGAACTGTAAACTAGGCATTTCACCACAATTTGTAGTTAATTCCAGTGCCTAGATCATAATCCCGTAAAAACTGCCTCGTGCGAATAATAAGGAAATCCACCGTCGAAGCATCTCAGAAATCCACTCTATCATGTTCATTACCAGAAGATCCTTCCCTGCCATCTCGGATCAAAGGGGAATTATGTAGTAATTATACAAATGATATATATTAAACTGTGCCAGGGTTTTTAAACGGTTATCGTGCTGATAAGATGAACAGGCGGCAGCACCCCCCCCCCTCCCCCCCACCTCATTTTGCTTGTGATCAATATATATAAACCATGCTCAGAAGCTGACGCCGGATGAACCCGAATTGCCAATTTAAGGAAACAAAACGTACGTGCGATACCCGCCAGATCAAACCGGGTTAGAAAAGTGCATTGTTTAACGAGGGGCAGGTAGAGAACGAAAAATAAAATCACTGCGTTCAATCCATTAGTGCGTGTCGAGCACCACCTTCATCATCGCAATGTTCATGCCGGGTTTTACCTACAGCAGATGTGCACCGCTATGCCCATTTCTGTCAGGGCCATAGTCTGTGTAGCTTCGCTGTTACCAGCTCCTGCATTGCATCCTATTCAAATATGGAGTTTTACCTGCAGTACATTCCCTGGACGTCGGAAATGATTCTCGGCTTTCAAATGTGAGATCAGATCACATTTAAATGTTTTCTTTCTCTCTCTCTCCGCTACTTGGTGCTCCCGTCTCTGTTTACATTTGCAGGGCAGCAGACTCCCCTCTGCCTCCAGCTCGGTTTGTCAGCGGCTTGCTTGAGCTGAGCGCGTCACACGGGCGTTTCTCTCGAAGCGAACCAGCACCAGCGCTGCAGAAGCAGCAGCACACAAGCGAATCTCTCTCTATCTTCTCTCCCTCTTACACACACACACACACACACCGCAACGTCAGAAATCTTCCTCATTAATTTATCACCACAGAAAGGAATAAGATGGGAAGAACCATATGCTCCACCACCTCCGCGAAATCAACAGAGAATACAGTGGATTGCAAAATAAATAACTGCTCACCCACACCGAATAAAATTATTTTGCATTTGTAGGATGTTTAATGGCGACCAGGTGGAGAAGTGACACATGCAAGTGGACACCTTTCAGGTGTGCTTCAATACAGTCTAACAATGCATTCACACCCCAGCAACCGAACCGGTAGCAAATTGCTCCTAAGTTTGTTTCAGGTTTGGAGATGGATTCATAGCGTCACAATCAAAATCCAATCCTACTATTAGGATTTCGATGCCGGTGATGACAGCTGGCAGCAGTATTACGTCCTGACATCTGCATGATGACAAAAAAAGTTTGATATTTAGGACTGGCCTGCAGGTGGGGTAACACATTCAAGAAAGATTTAGCAGCAAATGTAAATAGCTTCCTCTTTTGTTCTACTGCACTCTACTCTTGACAGCCTTTCAGCTGTGGCTCAGCTGGTAGTACACACACATACCTCTGCACCATAAGGTTGTGGATTCAAGTCCCACTCCAAGATTTGAACACAAGAAAACTAGGCTGTTGCTGAGGGAGTGTTGCACTATTGGAAGTGTCTTTCAAACCAGATGTTAAACTGAGGCCCTCCCAGGTGGATGTAAAAAAATCCCCTGTACTACTTCGAAGAAAAGCAGGGAGTTATCCTTGGTGCTCTGGCCTGGCCAATATTTAACCCTCAATTAACATCATAAAAAACAGGATCTCTGGTCATTGCTGTTTGTAGGAGCCTGCTGTGTGCAGATTGGCTGTCATGTTTCCCATATTACAACAGTGACTACACTTGAAGGAAAGTACTTGGTTGGCTGTAAAATACTTTGGGATATCCAATTGCCCTGAAAGACAATATGTCAATACAAGTCTTCCTTCTTTCTTTTGAAGAATAGATGTGGCTCAGAAATTTCTTGAAGCTGTCACTGCCCCTGCTTTTTTGCTAGAAGTGCAGTTTGTATTCTGCAAATTATTGAATAAGTTAAGCACTCACATTTCATCTTAACCTCCTGGCCAAGTAATTTGTATATGTTGCAGCAAGCATAATGGCACATCAGTGACTTCAGCAGCGATGCAGCTAATGGCTTCCCCCATCTATAACAATCGATTAATTATAAAGAGCAATTTTGGTATGACCTGGGATGTAAAATTTAAAATTTAAATTCTTTATACTTTACAGAACTTGGTCACTTGCAGACAATTGTTCTGAGTTATGGGCATATTCAGCTATTATATTCAGTTTTAAGGAACATTTTAAATGACAGATTTTCTTACCATTTAGAAGGTAATGTTAATAATTGAAGCTATCTAAAACATCTCAGAATAAAAAAAGATGTGGGAGGTGAGGCAGGGTGAAATTGGATCACATTTTCCCATTGCTCATGAATAAAATGGTGGCAAAAATGTCCAATTTCAGAGGCCTGTGACCAGCATCCCAATGAGCATCTGAAACATGTATTGGCTTTGCTGATATTCTGGGAGTCCCAAATGGCCAGCTTCAAAAGTTGTTCTGCACTTGCATATACAAAGGTCTATTCAAGGAGCCCATCTGAAAATGGAACTGAGTAGAACATGCTCACTTTTTCAGACCTTAATGCAAAGCCAGGAGGACTAGGAGTGCTGCTTTGGACTGAAAATCATTACACCGTGTCACTACTGACCTGAGGTCACCTCTTTCCCAACTGCACCTCCACACCAAACCAGGCATTACTCAAAGGTATATTGCCAACATCTCCACTGGCGCAAAATAGTCCGGTGAGTTGCCTCAGAAGATCCAATGCCCAATTTCACATGTCCCTCTGGCTTCTGGTGCCACTGTGAGCACATCAATCATCTGGGCCCAAACCAGTCTAACTGAATTTCTTCCCAGTTCTCACTTTTATCAATGCAATGCGCAGGTATTTCAGTACCTTACACATTGCACACAATATACAGTAAACCTAACACACAATGACAAAAAGTAAGTGCTTTGATGGGTTTTTACTAAGAATGAAAAATACCAAGAATGAAGATTTTATTTTAAGAACATAAAACATTAGAAATAGGAGTAATGGATCATACAGCTCTGCTTTCCTTATTTTGAACTTGTGAATTTAATAACTCAGCTGCACAATTATTTCTCAATACAAGTGGATGCAGTCAGAAAACTGCCAAAGTCTAGCAAATTTAAAGTCACCATTGACTAGACCTTGAGCATGCTTTGATATCCATTTTTTTTCAGTTTTGATGAAGGTATTAACAGAGGAACGATACCCCAGGCAATTAAAATGTGGCATAAATAACAGCATAACTCACATACTCAATCATTTCCTGGTACTTTTGAAATGTACAAAAGTTCCAAACTGCAGGTATGCCACTCCAATGTTGCAAGTCTCCAGCAAAGTCTGGGCCCTTGATTATGTGCCTCAAATTGGTATCTGCCAAATGTCCAATGAAGTAATTCATATAAAGCTAGCTGAGTTCAAAGATAGCAAGTTATCAAAATTGGAGTGGAGTACATTATTATTTTCCAATTGTTGTAAATACTTAGTTCATAATTCATATGATTTAGAATATATATTTTAGTTTTAGGAATTAAAGTGTTAAATGTAACATAAATGAAAACACTTGATTATGAAACTGGCATGCATCTAATGTGTATGCAAATCAAATGAGCTTGAATTAATCGCATCTAAAAGGTAACTTTTGTTTATCTTATAAGGTCAGAGGTACAAGTATAAAACTTAAACAATGAACAGCCCATTTCTGGGCTTGTAATGCAGTCTACCTTTGCTTCAATAAGAGATTTAAATTATTTATATAGTTCCCAAATAAAAAGAAACTAATGGGAGTTCCTTGATAGGGACAGGTCTGGAGAAAGGGTCGTAAAATTCCATTAGGGATATACATTATCCACATTTACAGAATCAAAGTGCTGTGTTGAAGGTAAAATAATTAGTTTACATTTCTGTTTGAGATAATCCCAAAGCAAGCCATGTTGTCATGGAGATGGACTGTGGGGGTTTGAACGTTCTTTTGTTTAATTTATCTGGCTTTTTCTCGCAGGATGCAATTGAAGCTTCAGTCCAGGTATTGGCTGCATCACTGAGTTGAAAAAGGAAAAAGGCGATGAACGTAGTCAGATCTGCACCTTAAGCAGAGAAAATACTGACTTAATGGTTCACCGCACAGAATGCGGGTGGAGCTCGAGCTCAATTCAGAATTTGTGAGGGAGAAAGAAGCTGAAAGATTTACCTAGTTGGAAGCTCGAGGAAGAAATCTACAGTATTCCTGACAGAGACTTGTGTCCAAAATCAGTCAGTCAGCTTGGAACAGGCAGAGAGAAAGCATCTAACAGGAGCTGGGAGCTGGGAATCAGCTGTGAGACTACAACCTGCAGAAACTGGTGGAGCATAGAGGGCCATTAGGAATTAAGGTGTCCTCGATGTTTAAATCCCTAAGCAAGAAGGTAGTTGCAGTTTTGGTTTGTTATAGGCTGTAATTCACTAAGTCGGGAGAGCAAAAGGAGATAAATGTTAGTCAGGCCTGCACCTTAAGCAGAAAAAGCACTAAATTTATTGTTCGCTGCAGAGGATGTGGGTGGGTTTGGAGTTCAGTTTGGAATTTGTGAGAGGAAAAGAGGCTGGAAGATTTGCCCAGCTTTAAGTTAGAGGTAAAAAATCTAAGTGGTCCTCACAGAGAAAGGCAATTAGCCTTTTGGCAGAAAGCAGTCAGCTTAGAAGATGCACTGAAGCCTAAGTTTGAATTGAGATGCCAACCTCATGAGGTTTTGAAGAGAAATTGGAGGATTGATTAGCCAAAAGAATAGCTGGAACGCTGAGGAAAAATGAACGTGATTTCTAGAGAGCTGCGGCACATTTTAGGGTTAGTCTCAGAAAAGATGAATGGACCTTCAAGATTCTTGGATCATATAAGGGAACTCTTAAGGGGAAGTAAAAAGCAGAACTGAGTTCATAGCATATGCCTGTATCAACTATAATGATAAGTTAGTGGTGCTTGCTTTGTTTAATTTCTTTTAGTTTTTTTCAGTTTATTTTTGTTAAAAACATAAAACCTTGTGGCATAGTCCTGTCAGTAAACTACTGGGTGTTCAGATTTCTCTTTAAATGTTAACAGCCTCTGATGGGATCATAACAGTAAAATATTAAAATAATGCCAGACATCTTGGGTTCTGAGGCCAGCAATTTTGCATTACTGGCTGGTCTGCCAGCAAGGGCAGAATTTTACCCTTGGCGTATGGGATCGGTGGGGGCGGGCAGGGTCGGTCGCTGCCCGTGATCAGCAGTGCTCTGCGATTTTACATGGGCAGGCTAATTAAGGCCTGCCCAGCGTGATACATGACCTACAATGATATTTGCCGGGTCCAATGGTGATCTGGCGGCTGATTCAAATGCGACAGCCCCTGGAAGGCTGCCACCGAAGGACGCGGAAGTGTTGCCAATCGAGACCATAGAGGGTGGACATGGCAGGCAGGAGGGCAGGCCGGCAGGACAGTCGGCCTCGCGTTTTTAGGATGAGTGCCTCGCAGCCCTCTGGGAGGAGGTGGCAGCGAGGAGAGAAACCCATGTGCCCAGGAATGGGAGATGGCCCCCCTCCAACCTCACCAAAAAGGCATGGGACGAGGTAGTATCCAGAGTCAGCAGTCACGATATGGTGGGGCGCACATGGGTCCAGTGCCAGAAGCGTTTCAACAATCTGCTGCGATCGGGAAGGGTGAATACCATGTTGGCATGGCTCACTTTGCAAAACAGTTAAGAGATACCCATCCCCCGTGGGCCTCAGCAGCATTAGACTGTGAGTGCCAAATGTCAATCGGGCAGGAGCTGGCCAAGAGGATGTGCCCTGGCTGCTTGGACTCCAGGGTCACGATTCAGCTGAGCCCTGCGAGATGCTCCTCAGGTGGGATTGGCCAGGCTGCAAAGGCTCTGCAGGTAGAGAGTGGACTAATCAATACTCCTCTGTCCTTTCAAGAGAAAACATCCCATAACAATGCTGAAAGGCCGTGGACTGGCAGGGGTCCCCCACACCTCCTCATCCCCTTGCGATACGAGCAGGAGGCCCTGGAGCTGGTCAAGCGACTGCGGTGAGGTTGGAGTGCCAGAGGGAGGTAAGAGTGCAGTGCACTGAGGTGAGAATGTCAGTTATTGCTAACATTCCAGTGTAGTCTCCATATTAATGTGAGCCTGAAACCTGGAATCTCCATTAATAATCGAAAGACGACGGCACCATGATACAAATTTCTGACTCATCAGGGTTCCAGGCATGCATAGTGACAGTTTCATGATTTAAACTAATGACATGTCCTTCTCCCTTTTAGACTCACCAGTAGTTTGTTATGAGGAGCCTGAACGCCCACCCCTAGCCCCGGAGGACCACCATGCTCACCATGCACCTGCGTCACATCCTCCCTGTCAAGCAGGCACCAGAGCAGGTACCAGCACCTTGGTGGGCATTACATCGCTGTGTAGTCTTACAGTGCACATTGGTGAGGGCACTACACACTCACGTGAGGCAAAGACGGAGGCAGAGAGTGCCCTGGGCATCAGCAGTGGGAGGACTCCTAGGGACCAGGACAATGCTCAGTCGATGGCTAATGATGGGCCTCTGGAGTCATCCCTGAGGCAGCAGCTGCTGGGTGTCCAGCAGGGTATGCGGAAGGAACTGGCTGAGATACATGAGGGAATGAGTGCCATGGTGTCCATTGTGGAGAAGTCCATGTGGAGCATAAGCACTGCGTTGACACTCATGGCCGAGACCAATGCCTCCTCCATAGAGAGAGTGGCGACTCTCATGGAGAAGCTCCTCCAGAGACTCAATCAGGGATTCCTGGGGATGCGTTCGGACCTGCAAGCCCTCACATCAGCAATGGCCTCAGCTGGTCAGTGCCAGTTTAGAAGATGGATTGGACACCCAGTATCCCAGTTAGGTTCCCGTCCATCAATGAGCAGGGAGATCCAAAGTGACCTGACATTGGCACATGAGCTGCTTGTCATCTCTGTGGGCTCCTCTCAGGGCGCTCCAGGTGATGGCAGCAGCTCTTCAGCCGCTCTGCCAGTGACCGTGGCATCTGAAGAGGCTGCGATGACTGGGGAGGTGTCAGCCGTGGCACTGGCTGCTCCCTCCCTGGCAGGGCCGGCACAGGCTCCATGGGCAAGAGGACGCCCTCCAAGGTCATTAAGGCCAACAAGACAGCAGAGTGAGCACTGTCTCCAATTCCGGAGCACCTAGACATAGCATCCACAAGCGGAAACTTAAAGCACCTTAAGCACAACATGGATTTACCACGGGTGATATTTGGTTCCCCCATTTTTCTTCGTTTTTTTAATGGTGTGATGGAAAACACCGGTTCATGTTAATTTCTGTGACTTTTAACCTTCACAAGTAAATGATATTTTATTTTGTGCAACGAGCCTCTGTATGCTTCACTTGTTATGTAGGTGCAGAGTAGGTCATGATGTTATAATGGACGTGTGTCTCCTGAAGCTTTACTGCAAAGGCATATAGTTTATGTTGTTGACCAGAGAACTGGTCATGTCAGGGATCGAGTATGGAGCCTGCAGCCCGAGCATATGGTGCTGATTCTTATTTGGTAGTCTAGCTGAAGCAGCACTGGATCAAAGCATCCCGGGTGTCCCTGCCTCCCTTGTAGGTTACCCAGGTTTGCGTTGATGCCCTCAGTGTTCTCTTCATCCTCAGATTCACTACTGAACTCATTATCTATTGCCTATGCAGCTGCGTCAAGATCTTCTTCCTCCACTGCGTTCCCCCTTGCCAGTGACAAGTGCAAGGTTGTGGAGAGCACAACATGCAACCACTATCTGGAGGGTATTGCAGTGTGCCCCCTGAACGGTCCAGGCATCAGAAGCGCATCTTGAGAGGACCTGTGGTTCTCCCTACCACCACCCTTGTGGAGGTGTGGCTCCTGATGTACCGCTGCTCAGCCTCTGTTCTTGGGTGGCAGAGAGGCGTCATGAGCCACCTTTTGAGGAGATAGCCCTTGTCACCCAGCAGCCATTCATCCAGTTGGGCTGGGGTACTGAAGAGCCTCATCACCTGGGAGTACCGGAGGATGTAAGAGTCATGGGAGCTGCCAGGATAGCTTGCACACACTTGCAGAATCTGCATCTTGTGATCACACACAATCTGCAGGTTCATGGAGTGCAATCCCTTCCTGTCGATGAAGGCTCATGTGTGCAGTTGATTGCACCCTGGATGCGGGGAGCCCAGCAATCACTGCGAAGCCTCTGGCCTGCTCTACCTGGCTGGCCTTGTCTGTAAGGTAATGAATGAAAGTCAATGCATGCCTGAGCAGAGCGTCTGTCACCAGTTTAACGCTGTTATGGACAGCTGATTGGGACATTCCACAAAGATCCCCCACTGGAAAGAGCTGGAGGCATAGAAGTTGAGAGCCACCATGATCTTCATCGCCACTGGCATGGGGTGTCCAGCCACACAGTTGGAGTTGATCTCAGGGCCGATCCTCTGACAGATGGCGGTCACTGTCAGCCGTGAGAGATGGAGCTTCTGTTGGCGTTGCACCTCGGACATATTGAGGTAGCAGGATATTGATGTCTTCTGCAGCCCCTTCTGCCTTGGACTTCCTGTTAGCCCTGCACTGCTTGTGCCTGCACCTCCCACGGGTCACTGCCCTGGAAGCTTAATTGGGACACCCGGCCTCCTCCCATTCTGGCTCTCTCTTCCTCCTCCTCAGAGGTGCTTCCAGGGGAGACCACAATCCCCATTACCAGGGTAAGGGAAGGCTGCCTGATACCTAGAAGGCCCTACGTGGTGTCAATCCTCTGGGGGCCTGGAAAACAACACCTGAGCCCTGAACTGAAGCTTCTAAAATAGCTGAACACAGCTCTGAAGTGAAATGAAGCTGTCCTGTTCACAGAAGCAACACCAGCAGCAAGTGATATCCTGTACTCCTCACTATTCACTTTGGCAAGACCACTGGCCCCTCTTATCCCGCCTGTGGGTGAGGTTTCGCAAATTGTGGCCTGCCCACCTGCCCATTTTGCCTGTGTGACGGCCTAAAAATCGCACGGCTACATAAAGTCAGAGACAAGTGGTGTCTCAAAGGCCTTAACTGGCCACTTAACTAATGGTGGGCGCGCCTCCGTCTCCATCGCATGCCTGCCTCGTGAAATATCGCAAGAATGTGCGTTGTCGTCGGCATGCTAGGCCAATGTCAAAATGCTTTATTTAACGCTCAAGCAGGTCGGGCACGCGCTCACCCGCTAAGCTAAAAATTCTGCCCCATCTTTCCACCTCCAGCCTAATTAAGGGAGGCTACTTCTGGGAGGTGACAGTGAGTGACAGCAGTGGCAGGTGGCCTATTTGGCGATCCAAGTCCATTTGCAGTAAGACCTGGACAATATTCAGTCTTGGGCTTATAAGAGGCAAATAACATTCATGCCACCCAAGTCCCAAGCAATGACATCTCCAACAAGAGAGAATCTAACTATCTTCCCCCAATATTCAATGCCATTACCATAGCTGAATACCCCATTATCAATATCCTGGGTGTTACCATTGACCAGAAACTGAACTGGATCAACCATATAATAACTGTGGCTACACGAGCAGGTCAGAGGCTGGGAATTCTGCAGACAGTAACTCACCTCCTGACTCCCCAAAGCCTGTCCACCATCAATAAGACACAAGTCAGGTGTGTGATGGAATACTCTTTCCTTACCTGCATGAGTGCAGCTCGAACAACACACAAGAAGCTTGACAACATCCAGGACAAAGCAGCTCACTTGATTAACACCCCATTCACCACCTTAAACATTCACTCCCTCCACCACAGACCAACAGTTTCAGCAGTGTGTACCATCTACAAGACACACTGCAGCAACTCACCAAGGCTTCTTTATAGCATCTTCTAACTCATGACCTCTACCACCTGGAAGGACAAGGACAGCAGATGCATGGGAACACCACTCCTCCAAATTTCCCCCCATGCTACACACTATCTTGACTTGGAACTATATCGCCATTCCCTCATTGTCATGGGTTAAATGTCCTGGAACTCCCTGCCTAAGAGAATTATGTGGACTGCAGTGGTTCAAGAAGGCAGCTCACCATCATCATCTTAAGGGAAACTAGGGATGGGCAATAAGCACTGGCCTAGCCACCGACACCCATATCCCATGAACAAATAAAAGAGAAATGACACTTTAAAGTGTCTATTCAAGGCACTCTTCACACGCTGGCTGGAAATTTCCAGAAGGCATATAGGGACCCCTCCTGCTGAGGCTGAAGTCCATTAGAAGGATGGTGATCATTAGGCCATAAGGCCAGTGATGCCTCATTTAATTTTCTACCACACTCCATAGCCACAATTGCCAAAGGCTATACCTGTGGCTGCAGAATATACTGTGCACAATGTTGGCTTGGCAGCTCTAGCCATATATAATTTTTCAACTTTCTGCAGTCTTCAGAGGTCACCTCCATCTTGAGAAGTCCTCTTGTTCTCCTGCCTACAGTGGTAGTGCCCACTTCTCCCTGTGGACTGCCGGCTTCCAAAAGAGTTGGGCACTTCGATTGGCTCTTGAGGCTGCGGAGCCCACCATTGTCCTTAACTCTGCAAGATTCCCAGAGGAGATTTCTTAGTTGGCCACCACCTTGAAAATCTCCCTCCAATCCTGCCACTGACAGTTCCTGACCTGCATTTTATTCCAATAGTGGGATCAGAAACTGGCAACGCAAATCCAGTCCCTTGATTTTCATGATTGTTTTATGATGAACCACAAATACCATTTCCTGCATTAAAAGTTTCCAGTTGGCCCACTGCAGGAGCTCCTCAGGGTAGTGTCCATGGCCAAACCATCTTCATCTGGTTCATCAACGATCTTCCTTCCATCATAAGGTCAGAAGTGGAGATGTTCACTGATGATTGCACAATGTTATAACTGGTCTCAAGCTACCTAGTGCTAATTCAGATTGGTGTAATAGCTTTGTGGCCTAAGTCTCACCATGTGGCTTTCGTATTCTCAGATATTAGGTCAGGATTTGACACCTAACTTATATATCCACTCTACATGAGTATGGAAATGGTCACACTATTTCAGCCTAACTTCTAAAATTGTTAGTTGGATTTTCATGCTTCAACAGATCAGTGGTACATGGAGCATACAAAATTGGAAATTTAAAAGTTTATATTAGAAACAGGATATCTACTTTCCCTCACATTTTCCTTATTTCAGGCATATCTCAACCGAACTAAAACCAGCCACTGCTACAGCAGGTAAGCCCTTAATCCTGCAGTTTGGTTAAAAAAAAAACTTCACATATGGACACTCCATCACGTATTGATTATTTTCAGAAATGTGGCCATTGTTACTAACATATCTACTGGTGACTAATAATTCCCCCCTAGTGCTGGCCAATTATGATTTAACTGCCAAGGTTGGAGTTTCTGGGAAAGAAAATATATAGTTAAAATGTATGTAGGATTGATATGTTTTGCAATTGTTTTTAGCTCTTGAACAATTCAAGTTTTTGAATCTATGGTGATTCATTAGAAGATATTTTCAGTAGACAATTTTCACACATACATATCCACCCACCCCAGAGGTGAGGTGAAAGTGACTGTCCTTGACATCAAGACTGCATTTAACCGACTGTGGCATGGAGGAGCCATAGCAAAACTGGAGCCAATGGGAATCAGGGGGAAAACTCTCTGCCAGTTGGAGTTATACCTAGCACAAAGGAAGGTGGTTGTGGTTGTTGAAGGTCACTCATCTCAGCTCCAGGACATCACTACAGGAGCTCCTCAGGGTAGTGTCCTTGGCCAAACCATTTTCAGCTGGTTCATCAATGATCTTCCTTCCATCTTAAGGTCAGAAGTGGAGATGTTCGCTGATGATTGCACAATGTTCAGCACCATTCGTGACACCTCAGATGCCGAAGCAGTCCATGTCCAAATGCAGCAAGACCTGGACAATATCCAGGCTTGGGCTGACAAGTAGCTAACATTTGTGCCACCAAGTGCCAGGTAATGACCATCTCCAACAAGAGAGAACCTAACCATCGCCCCCTTGATGTTCAATGGCATGACTGTCACTGAATCCCCCACTATCAATATCGTGGGGATTACCATTGACCAGAAACTGAACTGGACTAGCCATATAAATACCATGGCTACACGAGTAGGTCAGAGGCTAGGAACCCTGCAGTGAGCAGCTCTCCTCCTGACTCCCCATAGCCTGTCCACCATCTACAAGGCAAAAGTCAGGGGTATTATGGAATAATCCCCACTTGCCTGGATCAGTGCAGCTCCCACAACACTCAAGAAGCTTGGCATTGTTCAGGGCAAAGCAGCCCGCTTGATTGGCACCACATCCACAAACATTCACTCCTTCCACCACAGATATACAGTAGCAGTAGTGTGTACCATCTATAAAATGCACTGCAGGAATTCTCCAAGGCTCCTTAGACAGCACCTTCCAAACCCATGACCTCTACCATCGAGAAGGACAAGGGCAGCAGATAGGTGGGAACACCACCACCTGGAAGTTCCCCTCCAAGTCACTCACCATCCTGACATTGAAATATATTGACGTTCCTTTACCGACACTGGGTCAAAATCCTGGAACTCCCTTCCTAAGAGCACTGTGGGTTCACCTACACCACATGGACTGCAGCAGTTTAAGAAGCAAGCTCACCACCACCTTCTCAAGGGCAACTAAGAGTGGGCAATAAATGCTGGCCCAGCCAGCGAAGCCCACATCCTGTGAATGAATAAAACACACACACATGCACGCATGCACACACACACACACCCATTATTGGAAGCGCTCTGACCTCCATCCTGATGTAACTTTGCACTGACAGCCATTTAGCGGCTAGCAAGCGGGGCTGCCAACCACTCAGCTTCCAGAGGTAGGAATAGAGGCTGCATTATCAGCTCACACAGAAAGAAATGTTAGTGACATGTTTAAAGGGCCACCAGCACCCAAGCCTTGAGTTAAATGGCCTGCAAGGATTGGGTAGCCTGTGACCATCCAGTAGTCAGCAGCCTGCAATACCCCAATCCTGCAGCATTCAACCTCCTAGCAGCTGGTAGCCTGAGACCCCAAAACAGCCAGCAGCTATCTAACACCCCTCCAGCCTGCGATCATCTAACAGCCAACAGCCTGTGACTAGCCATGCTCCTTGCAAGGAAGCCGCAGCAGAAACCCGCTTGTGGGCATGCCTGGAACAGGATACCAGGTGATGTATGTGATGAGGTTGATACAGAATTCCTCGTTACATTTCATTTGAGAAATTAAGGACAGAAGACCATTGTGACACATTTTTGGAACTTCTAATGTTGATTTTGAGGAAGTTTGAGCAGTTTGAAAGATTTTTGTGTGTGTGTGTGTACATCATGTTCAGGTGCAGCTCAGTGAGTCAGCATGGTACATAATTGAAAAAAGTGACCCTGAAGGCATATCTGGAAGAATGGGGGAATTCAACACTAACAAAGAGGACTGGCATGATTACGAATGAAGGTTACATATTTAGCTGAAAGTGAATAAAATAAGAGATTAGGATAAAGGAAATGTTTTCCTCACCATGAAGGGCGAGATGCTTTTGAGGTGGTGTCTAACCAATATTGCCCGTGGGACACCATGCTATAGAATATGCTGAATTTAATGAGTTTCTGACCTGATATTTTAGCATGACTAAGAATGAAGTTGCATTGACAGGTTCGTCAAAGGAAACAGTTGCCAAGTGAGACTGTTGTAGATTACATTCTCGAATTAAAGAAACCCTCTTGTCACTGTGGGTATGGTGCAAGCATTAATATCAACCTTAGTGACACATATGTAGGAGGCCTAAAGAACAATAAAATCCAGGCCAAGCTTTCGAGTAAAGGCAATAAGCTGATGTGGAAGGAGACCTGTGATTAGGCCACAGCCATGGAAATGGCAGGAAGATATAGGACTGGATTTTATGTGCCCCCCATCCTGGAAGTGTTTTTGTCAGGGCAGTATGTAAAATAGGGCGGGTGCCCAGCCCACTACCTTACCACCTACCCCCAAGCTCACCTCCATAACACATTTAGGTGGACAATTACTGAAATCACAGCCCACCCGCCATATATAAACAAATAATTAAGAGTTAACTGAGCTTGTTAACAAGCCAATTGACCCCAATAATACGCTGCTCATGCCATAATATGGTTGACGTGGGCAGACGAGTGAGAGTGGGAGCCATTTTTTTTAAAGTTCTTAAATGGGCAGGAAGGAAAGGGGGGGATACTATCTTCGAGGGGTGCCCTTTGTGCAGCAGGGGCAGGCCCCCTAAGATAGTACCCACCTTCTTTCCTACCCACCTGCTTTTCAAAGCCCAAACGCCCACCTCACCCACTCACTCTCTAAGCTGGCCAAAGCCTCCCCACTGAATACCCTGGACTTGCCTCACTGCAGGAAGCATTGGGCCTTCTTCTTGCGACTGGTCGCAGTCCCGGCAGTGCCCACTAGTGAGCTCTTAGTGCTGCCAGAACTGCTGGATCTGCCGCCCAAACAAATTGGCCAGTAGCTCCCAAGGGTGGAACTTCATCCCAGTGAGGAGTGGGAGTTCCGCTGTGAGCCAAACTAGCCAGCCCGCAGTGTCTTACTGCTGCAGCGCGGGCTTGCATGGGGCGAGTCAGCTTCCAGCCGCCTTTCCATCCAACCCCTGAAAAATGGAGCCCATAGTTTTAAATTGCTAGGGAGTTCTTTTCCTGAGCTGGCAGGGGAGGTCCACTGGAGTTCATTGAGATCCAGGCCACTGCAGCAAGTTCACAGACTCAAGAGTTTGAGATTTAGATGCTACCGTTGCCATAGTAGCCATCAAGCACTTAAATGCCCCCATTTCCAGTTAATGTGCTATGCTTGTGGGTAAGTCGGTCATATCCAGATGGTATGCAGAAGTAAAGGAAACAATAAAGCTCCAGATCATGATAAAGTTCCAGGTCGCAGCTATGCACCAGGTCAAGGCCATGGTAGATCTAAATCTAGTTTGGGAGTACGAAAATACTCAAATGTGCACATTATAGATACGGAAACAGAAGTTGATATTATCCAGCAGGATGATCAAGAGTTGTACTCAGTCAAAAGCAAGAAAAGCAGCGGATGGAAGATAACAGTAAAAGGCCTGAAGGTATAATTCAGGTGCCCACAGTAAAAATGAAAGTCGGAGATTCACAACTTAGTTTCACCACTGATACAGCTGCAGCTGTGTTTTTATATCTCACAAGGGGAATACAAGAAATCCCTAAGTCATTTTCCCATTTGCAAAACTGGTGTGAAACAGACTAGTTAATCCAATAACAATATTCCAATGTTGGGCAAAGTTAATGTGAGAGTGGAATACGATGATGTATCCTTTTACTTGTCATTGATAGTAGTAAGAGGGAATAATGTCTTTCTGATAGGAAGACATTGGCTTAAGGAGATATGGGTAAACTGAGCCAAGTATTTTACAATATGGATTAATAAGAGTATGTCTGACATTGAGGAAGTGCTAAAAGAGCACAGCGATATTTGAGCAAGGAATAATATTAGGCATCATAAGGCTGAAGTCAAGATAAAGGGCAGTGCACAGATGACATTTTGCAAAGCTAGACTAGTGCCTTGTGCATATTAGATGCAGTAAGTAACGAGTTGGTGAAAAGTTGTGAAGTGTTTCTCAGAATGAGAAATTATCCAATCATGCTTCTTTTCATTCCATAATCAAACTTTTAAAAAAACCTAATGTTGATTTCTTTAAAGTGGAAGGGAAAGAGTATCTTGGTTGGGTTGATAGCAAGTCGACAAATGTTGGTCTATATACCATAAGTGCCAAAACTATTGGGGTTTTGAGAAGTTGGTTTGCAATTTATGGGTTGCCAGAGGTGTTGGCTTCAGATAATAGTCCACAGTTTACATCAAAAGAGTTTGAACTATTTCTGAATAAGAATGGAGTCAAACACACTCTAATACCACCATATCACCCAGCATTGAATGGTACTGCAGAAAGAAGTGTACAGATTGTGAAGATTTGGAGAAGTATATGCTAGGTGACAAACGAGGCAGTAATTTCAATGTTTCTCTTTGACACAGGCTAGACAATTTTCTATTCTCTTCCAGAATAACCACACTGTCTACATTATGTTGCGCATCTTTTGAGTTAGTGTTTAAACATGCTCCTTGTGCACCAAATAAAAATGTGGCAATGGGTATCTGCATGAATCCTTGTTATGTCTGTCTTTTTGTTGCGAATGTGGAACATTCCTTGTTCCAGTCCTACTCAAGCCCTCTCCAACAACCTTTTCCCAGTACATTGATGACTGTATCAGTGTCACTTCCTGCTCTTGTCCAGAATTGGAAACTATCATCAATTTTGCTTCCAATTTTCACCCATCTCTCACCTTCATGTGGTCCATCTCTGACTTTTCTTTCCCTTCCTTGGCTCCTCTGTCTCTATTTCGAGGAATAGACTGTTTACTAATATTCATTACAAGCCCACCAACTCCCACAGCTACCTCAACTACACCTCCTCACACCTGCTCCCTGTAAGGACTCCATTCCACTCTCCCAGTTTCTCCATCACATCTGTTCTGATGATTCTACCTTCTACAACAGCACATCCGACATGCCTTCCTTTTTCCTCAGCTGAGGATTCCCCGCCACTGTGGTTGACAAGGCCCCAAACCGTGTCTGACCCATTTCCCGCACTTCTCCCTTCACCTCTTCCCCTCCCTCCCAGAACCAAGACCGGGTTCCCCTTGAGCTCACTTTCCATCTCACCAGCCTCCATATTCAAAGGATTATCCTTCGCCATTTCCACCAACTCTAGCATGATGCCACCACCAAACACCCCTTCCTTCCCCTGTCAGCATTCTGAAGGGAACATTCCCTTCATGACACCCTGATCCACTCCTCCATCACCCCAACTCCTCATCCCTTTCTCACTGCACCTTCCCATACAATCACAGGAGGTGTAACACCTGCCCTTTAACTCACTTTCTAAAGCCCAAGTGAAGCAGTGATTTACTTTTACTTCTGTCAATTTAGTCTTCTGTATTCACTGCTCACAATGCAGTCTCCTCTACAATGGGGAGACCAAACGCAAACTGGGTGTCTGCTTTGTGGAATACCTTTGCTCAGTCTTCAAGCAGTACCCTGGCCTACCGGTCACTTGCCATTTCGATTCACCATCTTACTCACATTTCTGTCCTCGGGCCTGCTGCATTGATCCAGTGAAACCGACCGCAAGCTGGAGGAGCAGCACCTCAACTTTTGACTAGGCACTTTACAGCCTTCTGGGCTCAATATTGAGTTCAACAACTTCAGACCATGATTCATGTCCTCTGTTTTGTATTTTTCTCCAAGTGTCAGTCTGTATCTTGATCTCACATTTTTGTTTTCAGACAAAGCAAACCATTATTCTGCTATCAACATCTACTCTGGACCAACGCTTTGTTCCTTTTTGTCTCCCATTACCAGTCCCTTTGCCTTTTGTTCCATGACATCTTTATCTTTTGATCTCCCCTGCCCAATCTATCCCTGACCTTCCCTTTTGCTCTAGCTAATCCTCCCTGTTTTTCAACAGCATAAAACCCATTACATTTCTACCTCTCTGCAGCTCCAAAAACTTGAAACATTAGCTCTGTTGCTCTCTCCACAGAGGCTGCCAGGCCTACTGAGCTTTTCCAGCACTTTCTGCTTTTATTTTTCTCCTAGGTCAATGTTTTGTTTGCTTAAGACTGACATCAAAAGCAAAGAAGACAAAAGCAAGACAAAGTGAAGGTGAGTTACAATACATGAGGCATGAAAATTAGAGAGTTCAGTGCTGGTCAGAAGATCATGGTGAAAGGCCACAGAGGTGATAAGGAGAAGTGTGTGCCTGGAGTTGCTGTAAAGGGACTAGGTGCACTCACATATCTAGTGGAGTGAGAATCCATCAGTATCATGTAGACCATTTGTTTGAAAGAGGAAAGCTGACAAAGGGGGAAGCATGAAAAATTTCCTATAACCCTAATTCCACCAATAGTCCAAAATAAAAGTCAGAAAGAAAGTGAAATTCACAAAGAAACTCCAAATATCACAGGATCCACCAGTAGGGCCACGTGAGCCAGGTCCTGATTAAGACAAATCAATCAATCTCATAGCTCCAACCATTGAGTGAAGATGATAAAAATCAAAGTTCAAATTTGACACAGTCCAAGATATTGGGCAGAATTGTCCCAGATTTGCACTAAGTGTGGAAGTGGGCAGGTAAAAAAATGCCCGCTGGGCGCGATGGCTGGTTTTCACGCCATAGCGTCCCAATCCCATCACGTTATTCATGCATTCCTGGAAAACACGCTGTTTTGATGATAGGCGGGCTCTCATTTGCCCGCCCGCCATCACAACGCCGTTTCATCACATGGGTGCCATATTTAAAATCCAGCTGCACGTACACAATCTCAGTGTTTCCAGGCCACGATTACTATAGGGAAACTGTCCACAAAAGGTAAGAAGACTGCAGGCCCAGGTTTAGCGATGTATCACTGGAACACCTTTTGGATACCGTGGAGGTCCGCCATGATGTCCTCTACCCCACTCTGGCTGCAGGATGGGCAGTAGCGTTACCAACCAGGCTTGTGAGGCAGTGGTCAGCACCAATGCCCTGCAAAAGAGGACAGCCACCCAGTGCCATTACAGGATGAATAGTCTCATCCATTCTGCCAGTGTAACTCATTCTTCTCATCATTCTCAACTTACACACTCACAAACCCATCACACATCCACAAGGATCTCACATCTCAAGGGACAACAGCACTAACTCTCACACACGCCCTCACATCTCCATCAGACTCATATCCTCCCAAGCTTACATCTTCATTTCTGTCCATGGCTCTGCTCACCACACTAATATTCCATGCAGTGCCATGTGTCCTGCTCACACTCTCTCCATCTGTTTTCATGCAGGAGAAGCCTGCTCACTTCAGCAGGGAGAGGTCCCAGACCAGGGTGGAGTGGCCCACATTAGGCCCCTCACTCACTTTGTGCTGACTGGTGAGGATGTGGACCCTGCCTGTGATGACAATGAGGTCAGTGGTGAACACCCACCTGAGGATCCTGCACCACATCATCCATCTCTCAACACACCTGTGAGTACTCTCTCTCCTGCTTTTGACTCTGCTGCCATGCACTACTTATCTCTATTTTGGTTTACAGGGAGCTCTGTCAAGGGACCAACACCCTCAGCCAGTCAGTCCCTCAGATCCATCCACGACCTCATCTGCAGCCAAGAGGACTGCTCCTCCAGTGAAGAGGTGGAAATAAGCAGCCCGGAAGATCCGTCACCGCAGAGGGGGCAGCCGACCCACAAGTGATTCTGGAGGGAAAAGTGTGTGTGTGGCAGGGCCTTTCGGAGCCTTGTGCAAGCACCCTCACATGCATGCAGATCCTTCTGATTTCACACTCATCTCAATGTCCTGAGCATTTTGAATGCTGCCTGCTGGGATTTGCTTTCAGTTGTCCATCTGAGCTGATCTGTATCTCCACCCACCCATTGATCAACTCTCATGCAGCACATGATCTTACCCACCACGACTCTCGTTTCACTTAGCAAGCACGGTCTGGTTTCGTTGCATTGTGCGCTCCCACATCCTTTACCCTCCCTTGGTCGCTCATTTTCTATCTCCATCACAGATGACGCCCTTGGCATCACCTTGCACCTCCCCTCTGTTAACTACCAGCCACAACCCTTTGCCTTCAGGTATGTCCAGGTGAACGTGCACATTCCCTTCCCTCCTGAAAATCCCACCCCCATCCACATTCACCTTCCTGACCTCCTCCTTCCCACCCCCCAGGGTTCATGTCTGCCCCCAGGTCCCCATCAACCACCCTCGCCATCCCTTCTCTCACTACCATCGAACCCTCACCCTCCCAATCTACCGCCTCACTCCACCATCGATCACTCTCACCTTTTCTCCATACCACGCCCACCCTCAGTTTGCTCCCCAAGAAGCAGACATGAACCTATGCAAACCCTCCCATGCACATTCATTTACACATCTCCCGCTCCACAACCCTTCCCCCCACCCCTCCCCCACTTTGCACATCTTCTCCACTAGAGTCCCTTCCCCCCGGAACTCCTTCCCCCACCCCCAGTCCTCTACCCCTGCTTAGGCCCTCCCCTTTCCTGACTCCCTCCTCCACCCTTACCTCTTCTGCCTCCCTTAGTTCCTCCCCCCTCCCAACTCCTTCCTCCAGCCTTACCTCTTCCACCACCCTCACTTCTTCCTCCAGCCTCATTTCCTCCTCCAGCCTTACTCCTAGCCCCTCTTGACTCCTTCCTCCAACCTTAATCCTTCCCCTCTGCACACCTTCCTCTTGCCTGGACACCCTCCCCTCCCCACATCCCCTTCTCTCCCCGGACACCTTGCCCTCTCCTCACTCCTTCCTCCCCCGGACACCCTCCCCTCTTGGTACCTCTTACTCCCCCTGGACATCCTTCCCTCTCTGCCCCCTTTCTCCCCGCAGACATCCTCCCCTCTCTGCACTCCTTCCCTTGCACCTTCCACCACCCCCTTACATCTGCCTCCTCTGTTGCTGTCTTTTCCCCCATTACCCAGTCCTCCCCCGTTCTCCAAACCCCCGCTCTCATCCTCCCTCCTTGAACACCTTCATTCCCCCTCCCAACCTCACCCGCCCAACACCTCTTCCTCCCCTAGCTGATCCTAGCCCTTCCTCTCCCATTCCCTCCTCCATCATCTGTTGTGATCATCAACAGCGACTATCCAAATTACGTGCGCTGCTTCGCAGGAGACCCATATCCATGAGAATCCACCCAGCAAGCCATGGATATTCCTCCAGTGTGGCAATGGTGTTGAGCTTCAGCATCTTCTGCTCCTCGGGTGTCCGTAATGTGAGCAAATTCCTGCACGTTACAGCTGTCAAGACGTGTTCTACACCGGACAACGTAGGTGGATGATCCAGCAGAGGGGGGACAATCTGGTGGGCAGCCCTAACAATGATATGCTGACGTATTACAATGAGGTTCCCGAAGTCCGATGGTGGAGAACACAGGCCGCCATTGGTGGGCAGTGCAGACAATCGCAAATTGGTTTTGCGCTGTCATGAAACTGATTGTGCCATATTGTCCACTCATGCAACCAAACACGCCTGACGCTGGTGGGCATGGAAAATCTCAGCTATTGAAAGAGCAAAGTCAAGCTAATGAAAATGGAAGGAGATACCCATACAGAAAGAGGAAAGAAACCCACATAGGTTAATTAAAAGCATTTAGGAAGAAAGAGTTCTTTTCATTACTTCTTGTCAAATGTTGATATTTTTCTTAACCACATACTGATATTAAAGTATTTTTAAATGTAAATTACTCTGGTAATTTTGGTCGTATAAGTGGCAGTTTAAACAAGTATGTAAGCCAACCTATTACAGTTTCAGGCATTGTTGATGCTGCTTTAGTCATTTTGTATGTTGGGAAATTGTGTGCAAGCACCATTTTTATATTTTAATGCATAAGTTGTTTTTGCAAGATCTGAGCATTTTGTTATTATGCCCTCTCTGTTGGGGAGATGTAAATAAAGTTAGTTCAATAATGGCTGCCTGCTGCTGAGCATGTGTTAATCTTGCTCAGTGTAATACACACAGAAAGACAAGCCTTGAAATGTAACTCAGAATGAGACATCAGACTGCAACCAGCTGAACCACAGCTGATGTGGAATCCAGTAAATAACTAATTCCCAAAAATGTCTAATTCTTATCACAATCAAACTACGACAAGTAGGAGCAAGAATAGGTCACTTGGCTCCTCAAGCCTGCTCTGCCACTTAATAAGATCATGGCTTTTTTTTATTTGTTCATGGGATGTGGGCATCACTGACTCAGCCAGTATTTATTGCCCAGCCCTAATTGCCCTTGAGAAGGTGGTGGTGAGCTGCCTTCTTGAACCGCTGCAATCCACAGTGCTGCTAGAGGGGGACTTCCAGGATTTTGACATAGTGACAGTGAAGGAACAGTGATATACTTGCAAGTCAGGATTTTGTGTAGCTTGGAGGGGAACTTCCAGGTGGTGGTGTTCTCATGCATCTGCAGCCCTTGTCCTTCTAGATGGTTGTGGATTCGGAAGGTGCTGTCGAAGGTTCATTTGTGAGTTGTTGCAGTGCATCTTGTAGATGGTACACACTGTTGACACTATGCATCGATGATGGAGGGAATGAATGTTTATTAATGGAGTGCCAATCAAGCAGGTTGCTTTGTCCTGGATGGTGTCAAGCTTCTTGAATGATTTGGAGCTGCACTCATCCAGGCAAGTGGAGAGTATTCCATCACACTCCTGATTTGCGCCTTGTAGATGGTGAGCAGGTTATAGAGAGTCAGAAGGTGAGTCACTCACCACAGAATTTCTGGCTCTTGACCTGCTCTTGTAGCCACAGTATTGATATTGCTAGTCCAGTTCAGTTTCTGGTCAATGGTAACCCCAGGATGTTGATACTCAGCTATGGTATTGCCATTAAATGTCAAGAGGTGATGGTCAGATTCTCTTTTTTATTCATTCATGGGATGTGCCAACATTTGCCCATCCCTAATTGCCCTTGTTCAGAGGGCATTTTATTAAGAGTCAACCACATTGCTGTGGGTCTGGAGTCATATATAGGCCAGACGAGATGAGGACAGCAGATTTCCTTCCCTAAAGGACATTAGTGAACCAGATGGGTTTTTATGACAATCGACAATGGCTTCATGGTCATCATTAGTCTTTTAATTCCAGATATTTATTGAGTACAAATTCCACAATCTGCTGTGGTGCAATTCGAACCCAGGTCCCCAGAGCATTACCCTGGGTCTCTCAATTACAGTCCAGTGACAATACCAGTATATCACCACCTCCCACTTGTTTAAGCTGGTCATTGCCTGGCACCTGTGGCATGAATGTTACTTGTCACTTGTCTGCCCAAGCCTGGGTATTTCCCAGGTCTTGCTGCATTTGGACATGGACTGCTTCAGTATGTGAGGATTTGCAAATGGTGCTGAACATTTTGCAATCATTAGTGAACATCCCCACTTCTGACCTTTTGATGGGAGGAAGGATATTGATAAAGCAGCTGAAAGTAGTTGGGCCTAGGACACTAACCTGAGGAACTCAAGAGCAAAGAACAAAGAAAAATACAGCACAGGAACAGGCCCTTCGGCCCCCCAAGCCTGAGCTGATCATATTGCCCGTCAACTAAAACATTTTGCACTTCCAGTGTCCGTATCCCTCTATCCCCATCAAATTCATGTATTTGTCAAGCTGCCTCTTAAACACCACTATCGTACCGGCTTCTACCACCTCCTCTCGCAGCGAAATCCAGGCACTCACTACCCTCTGCATAAAAAACTTGCCCCGCACATCACCTTTATAGTTTTCTCCTCTCACCTTAAATCTATGTCCCCTAGTAAGTGACTCTTCCACCCTGGGAAAAAGCTTCTGACTATCTACTCTGTCCAAGCCACTCATAATTTTGTAAACTTCTATCAAGTCATCCCTCAATCTCTGTCGCTCTAGTGAGAACAATCCGAGTTTCCCAACCTCTCCTCATAGCTAATAACCTCCAGACCAGGCAGCATCTTGGTAAACCTCCTCTGCACTCTCTCCACCTTCATAACCTTCTGGTAATGTGGTGACCAGAATTGCACACAATATTCCAAGTGTGGCCTAACCAAGGTTCTATACAGCTGCAGCATGACTTCCCAGCTTTTATACTCAATACCTCTGCCAATGAAGGCAAGCATGCCATATGCCTTCCTGGCTACCTTATCCAACTGTGTTGTCACTTTCAGTGACCTGTGGACCTGTACATCCCGATCCCTCTACCCGTCGATGCACTTAAGGGTTCTGCCATTTACTGTGTAGTTTCTGCCTGTATTAGACCTTCCAAAATGCATTACCTCACATTTGTCCGGATTAAACTCCATCTGCCATTTCTCCGCCCAAGTCTCCAACTGATCTATATCCTGTTGTATCTTTGACAATCCTCTTCACTATCTGCAACTCCTCCAACCTTGGTGTCGTCTGCAAACTTACTAATTAGCCCAGTTACATTTTCCTCCAAATCATTTATGTATACCACAAACAGCAAAGGTCCCTGCACTGATCCCTGCGGAACTCCACTAGTCACAGCTCTCCATTCAGAAAAGCACACTTCCACTGCTACCCTCTGTCTTCTATGACCAAGCCAATTCTGTATCCATCCTGCTAGCTCACCTCTGATTCCATGCGACTTTACCTTCTGTACCAGTCTGCCATGAGAGACCTTGTCAAAGGCCTTACTGAAATCCATGTATATAACATCCACTGCCCTTCCATCGTCGATCATCTTTGCACTTCCTCGAAAATCTCGATCAAGTTAGTGAGACACGACCTCCCCTTCACAAAACTATGCTGCCTCTCACTAATATGCCATTTGCTTACAAATGGTAGTAAATCCTGTTGTGAACAATCTTCTCCAATAATTTCCCTACCACTGAAGTAAGGCTCACCAGCCTGTAATTTCCTGGATTATCCCTTCTACCCTACTAAAATAATGGAACAACATTGGCCATTCTCCAGTCCTCTGGGACCTCACCCATAGCCAGTGAGGATACAAAGATATATGTCAAGGCCCCAGCAATCTCCTCCCTTGCCTCCCTCAGTATTCTGGGGTAGATCCCATCTGGCCCTGGGGACTTATCCACCTTAATATTCTTCAAGATACCTAACACCTCCTCTTTTTTGATCTCAACATGATCCAGGCTATCTACACACTCTTCCCTAGACAAATCGACCACTAAGTCCTTCTCTTTAGTGAATACTGATGAGAAGTATTCATTCAGTATCTCTCCCATTTCTTTTGGCTCCACACACAGATTCCCACCTCTGTCCCTGAGTGGGCTCACCCTTTCCCTGGTTACCCTCTTGCCCTTTACATATGTATAAAAGGCCTTGGGATTTTCCTTAATCCTGGTTGCCAGTGACTTTTCATGACCCCTTTTAGCCCTCCTGACTCCTTGCTTAAGTTTCTTCCTACTTTCTTTGTCTTCTCCACGGGCTTCATCTGTTCCCAGCCTTCTAGCCCTTATGAATGCTTCCCTTTTCTTTTTGACCAATCTCACAATATTGTTCGTTATCCAAAGGTTGCTGAAACTTGCCATGCTTATCCTTCATCCTAGCAGGAACATGCCGGTCCTGAATTCTTATCAACTGACGTTTGAAAGCCCCCTACATGTCAGTTGTTGATTTGCCCTCAAACATTCGCCTCCAGTCTAGATTCCTCAGTTCCTGCCTAATATTGTTATAATTAGCCTCCCCCCAATTAAGCACCTTAACCAGAGGACTCCTGTTTTCCTTATCCACCAGTACCTTGAAACTTATTGAATTGTGGTCACTTCTCCCAAAATGCTCTCCTACTGAAACTTTGAACACCTGGCTGGATTCATTTCCTAATACCAGGTCCAGTATTGCCCCTTCCCTAGTTGGAATATCTACATATTGTCTCAGAAAGCCCTCCTGGATGCACCTTACAAATTCTGCACCATCCAAACCCCTAGCACTAATTGATTCCCATCAATATAGGGAAAGTTAAAATCACCCACCACAACAACCCTATTGTTCTTACATCTTTCCAAATTCTGCCTACATAGCTGTTCCTCAATCTCCCGCCGGCAATTGGGAGGCCTATAGTAAACCCCCAACATTGTGACTGCACCCTTCCTATTCCGGAGCTCTACCCATATTGCCTCACTGCATGAGCCCAACGAGGTGTCCTCCTGTCGTACAGCTGTGCTATTACCCTTAACCAGCCGTGCAACTCCCCCACCTCTTCTACATCCCTCTCTATCCTGCCTGAAACATCTAAATCCTGGAACGTTTACCTGCCAATCCTGTCCATCCTTCAACCAAGTCTCTGTAATAGCAATAACATCATAGTCCCAAATACTAATCCAACCTCTAAGCTCTTCTGCCTTGCCTGTTATACTTCTCGCATTGAAACAAATGCATTTCAGACCCCCAGGCCCACTGTGTTCAATAATTTCTCCCTGCCTGCCCTTCCTCTCAGTCCTACTGGCCATATTCATTGGTTCCCAGTCCTTTATTTCACCTGCTGACCTATTGTTCTGGTTCCCACCCCCCTGCCATACTAGTTTAAACACTCCCGAGTGACACTAGCAAACCTCGCAGCCAGGATATTGGTGCACCTCCAGTTTAGATGCAACTCGTCCTTCTTGTATAGGTCCCACCTGCCCCGGAAGAGATCCCAATGATCCAGATTTTGGAAACCCTCCCTCCTACACCATCTGTTCAGCCACGTGTTCAGCTGCACTATCTTCCTATGTCTAGCCTCACTGACACGTGGCACAGGGAGTAATCCTGAGAATACAACCCTAGAGGTCCTGTTTTTTAACTTTCTGCCTAACTCCCTGAACTCCTGCTGCATGACTTCGTCACTCTTCCAGCCTATGTCATTAGTACCAATGTGTACCACGACCTCTGGCTGTTCTCCCTCCCCTTTCAGAATGTCCTGTAACCAATCAGAGACATCCTGGACCCTGGCACCAGGGAGGCAACATACCATCCTGGTGTCTCTTTTACGACCACAGAAGCACCTATCTGAGCCCCTGACTATACAGTCTCCTATGACAATTGCTCTTCTGTGCTTTGACCCCCCCTGCTGAACAACAGAGACAGCCGTGGTGCCACTGCTCTGGCTATTGCTGTTGATTTCCCCTGATAGGCCATCCCCCCACAACAGTATCCAAAATGGTATACCTGTTAGAGAGGGGGACAGCCACAGGGGATTTCTGCACTGACTGCCTGCCCCTTCTAGCAGTCACTCATCTATCTGTCTGTACCGTGGATGTGACCACGTCTGTAAAACACCTGTCAATAACGCTTTCCGCCACCTGAATGCTCCTAATTGCATCCAACTGCTGCTCCAACTGATCCATGCAGTCTGTGAGGAGTTGCAATTGGGTACACTTCCTGCGGGTGTAGTTGTCCGGGACACTTGAAGCGTCACAGATTTCCCACATCCCACAGGTGAAGCACTTCAGCCCAGCAACTGCCATTTCTGGAACTATTTAATAAATTAACTTAAATCTAATTACTGCTTCTTAACTCCTTATTAACTATACGTTCTCTAAGGCTAGATTTCTACTATAAATGCTAAATTCTAAGAACAGTAATCCCCTGATTCTGGTCTAGTTACCCTCTACTTATTAATTAAGTGATTAATTTATTTGGTTTAATTAGTTTAACAATGTTTTAGTTCCAAATTCAGTGGAGATTCTCTACCAGCCAATCAGATCACAGATTTACCGTGACGCCACTTTTAATTTTTTTTAAAAATCCCCGAGGTCTGCGAATCCCCGAGGTAAAGTTTTTATACTCACCTCTCTGGAACTCCGCCTCCGATTCTGCTCCCTGGAACTAGGCCGTGAATCCCCGAGGTAAGGTTTTTATACTCACATCTCTGGAACTCTGCCCTTCGACTCTGCTCCCTGGAACTCCTGCAATGATGTCCTGGAACTGAGACGATTATCCTCCAACAACCACAACTATCTTCCTGGTTGATCTGATTGCGGCCTAAGCTCCACTTTCCTGTCCACTTCCTGGACGGAATCTTCTATTGGTGGTGAGAGTCTCTCCTGGTGGCTGGAGAGCCTGCGAGTGACCTGTTACCTCTTCTTTGCAAGGCCCACCAGATCTGCCAATCAGACAGATCCAGGGACCCCAATGGGTCTTCCTCCAAAATCAAGTCCCTGGAGGCACAAGTCTAGCTCACCAAGAGCTTCCAGCCAATCAAAGGCTATCAGCTCCTGTGATTGACAGCACCAGGGAGGGGGCTGTGGCTGTTGTCAGAACAGCATCCCCAGGATTTCAGGGCCCAGGAGAAAGGGAAGCAATGGATGGGGTAGAGGTTTGTGGGGGGTTGTGGGAGGGGTTCTTTGGGTAGGGTTCATGGGGAGAGGAGGGCAGGGGGTCAGAAGCAAGGGCAAAGGGTGGCTCTCAGTGGGTAACCCCTGTCCAATGACCATATCAAGCACTGATCGAGAAACCAACCTCACCCCAAAGCTACCCCTCAGTTTACAGATGGCCCACACTCTTACCAGTCATGCAGGCCTGCCTGGAGCGGGGTTGAACCTAGCAGGGGCGGGAAGAGGCCCTTAATTTATTGGCAGCGGGGCAAGAAGGTTGATCATGGGCTTTCCCACCCAGAATTTAATTTCGGCAGAAGCAGGAAGGTGGTGGGGTTTAGGTACGCCACCAACCTGCCTAATTATGTGGCCTTCCAGCCTCCAATTTCACCACCTCCAGGACCAGAAGATTCCACCCCTATAAACTTTGACCCCCTTGGTCAAAAATCTATCAGACCTTTAATATATTCAATGGCCCAGTTTACTCTGCTCTCTGAGGAACAGGATTTCAAAAACTACCAACCCTCTGAGAAAGAAATTTCTCCTTATTTCAGTCTTAAATGGGATTTACCTTATTTTTAAACAGGGGGAAACATCTTCTCAGCATCTACCCCATCAAGCCCCCTCAGAATCATTTATGTTTCAATTCTTCTAAATCCATTGAGTATAGGTCCAGCCTGCTAAAACTTTTCCCACAAGACAGCCCCTTCATGCCAGGAATTAGCCTAGTGAATCTTCACCGAACTGCTTCTAATACAAGTACATCCCCCATTAAGTAAGGAGACCAAAACTGTAAACAATACTCTTCACCAATGCCATGTACAGTTGCAGCAAAATTTTCCTACTTTTATACTCCATCCCCCTTGCAATAAAGGCCAACATTCTTTTTGCCTTCCTAATTATTTGCTGTATCTGCATGCTAACTTTTTGTGATTCATGTACAAGGACACCCAGATCTCTTTGTACTGCAGCATTCTGCAGTCTCTTTCCATTTAACTAACATCGTGCTTTTCTAATCTTCCTGCCAAAGTGTATCCCACATTTTCCCAAATTGTATTCCCACTTGCTCACTCATTAAGCTAATCTATATCTCTTTGTAGGCTCCTCGTATCTTTATCACAACTTGTCTTCCTAACTATTTTTGTATCGTCAGCAAATTTGTCTACAATACAGTCAGTCCCTTCATCTATGTCATTAATATGGATCATAAATAGGTGAGGCCCCAGCACTGATCATTGTGGCACTCCACTAGTGACAGTTTGCCAAGTTGAAAATTACCCATTTATTCCAACATTTTTTTCCCCCGTTAGTCAATCCTCTGTCCAACTTGATATATCACCTAAAATCATGAGTTTTTACCTTGTGCAGTAACTTTTTATGTGGCACCTTATCGAATGCACTTTGGAAATCCAGATACATGAGATATAATGGTTCTCCTTCATCCAGCCTGCTTGTTACATCCTTAAAGAACTCTAATAAATTGTCAAACACGATTTCCTTTCACAAAACCACATTGACCCAACCTGGTTGTATTATGATTTTCTAAATAAATCTGCTACAACTTCCTTAATACTGGATTTTAGCATTTTTCCAATGATAGATGTTAGGCTAAATGGCCTATAGTTTCCTGTTTTCTGTCTCCTTCTTTCTTGATTACAGCTGTTAAATCTGCAGTTTTCCAATCCACTGCAATCTTTCCAGAATATAAAGAAGTTTAGAAGATTACAACCAATGCATCCACAATCTCTGCAGCCATATCTCTGAAGACCCGAGGATGCAGGGCATCAGATGCAGGGGACTTGTAAGCCTTTATTTGCATTAGTTTTCCCAGCATCTTTTCCCTGGTGATCATGAGTCCCTCTCTACATTTTGCCTCTTGATTTTCTACAATTCTTGGCATGATGTTTGTGTCTTCTACTCTGAGGACAGATATGAAATATTTGTTCAAAATCCCTGCCATTTCCTTGTTTTCCAGTCTCATCCTCAGGGACTCATGCTTAGTTTAGCTTCTCTTTCCCTTTTTATATACTTGTGGAAGCTTTTACTGTCATTTTATATTTCTTGCTAGTTTTCTCTCAAACTCTAATTTCTCCCTATTCATTTTTAAGTCATTCTGTGCTTGTTCCTAAAAAATTCCCAAACTTCTGGCCTACCACTAATCTTCACAACATTATACTACATTTTTTTCAATCTGATACTATCCTTAACTTCCTTAGTTAGCCATGGATGATGCATCCTTCTCATGGAGTCTTTCTTTATGAATGGAACATATCTTTGCTGAGAGTTACGAAATATCTCCTGAAGTGTCTGCCACAGTGTATCTACTGTCTTCCATTTCAGTCTTGTTTCCCAGTCCACTTTGGCCATCTCCATCTCCATTCCCTTCTAATTGCCTTTATTTAAATTTAAGTCACCAGTTTTAGACACAACTTTCTCACTCTCAAACGGAATGTGAATTTCTATATTGTTATTATCACTCGAGGATTCTTTACTATTAATTAAACCTGCCTCATTACACATTATCAAGTCAAATATAGTCTGCTCCCTGACTGGTTCCAGAATGTATTGTTCCAAGAAACTGTTCCAAATACAATCTATGAACTCATCCTCCAGGCTATATTTGCCATTTTGATTTACTCAATCTATATGAAGATTAAAATCACCCACAATTATTTCAGTATCTTTCTCACAAGCCTCCATTATTTCTTGAGTTAGACCCTGTCCTACAGTGTAGATACTGTTGGGGGTCTATAAACTACTTCCAACTATGACTTTCTTCCTGTGCTATTTCTTTTCTCCGCACAAACTGATTAAATATCTTGATCTTCTGAACCAAATCATTCCTCCCTACTGTACTGGACTAATCCTTTATATACAGAGCTACCCCACCTCCTATTAATCTCTTCCTGCTTTACAAAATGCCAAATGCCCTTGAATGTTCAGGTCCCAGCCTAAGCCATCTTGTAACCATGTTCCTGTAATGGCTATTATATCATACTCATTTATTTCTACATGTCCTATCAATTCATTCATCTTGTTACAGTATGCTGCAAGAATTCCGATAAAGAGCTTTTAATTCTGTCTTATTACCAGTTTTCTCCACTCTGACCTTATTTGCTGATGTACTCTGCCTTTTTGTCACATTCTGGTTATCGTTACTCATAGCACTATCCTTCACATTGCCTTGCCATCTCTCGTTAACTTTCCAAATCTCCCTTCATGTGAACTCTAGCCCCCAGAATTTAGCTTAAAGCCATTTCTATAGCCCCAGTTATACGCTTCAGTGAAAGATTATCCCAATGGTACAGCTCTTTCTTTCCCCAATACCATTGCTTGTGCCCCATGAATCAAAACCAATTTCTTCCAATCTTTCAGCATACATTCAGACCTCTGATCTTATTTACCCTAAGCCAGTTTGCTTGTGGCTCAGGTAGTAATCCAGAGATTATTATCTTCATGGTTCTACGTTTTAATTTAGCTCCAGTTGCTTATGCTCCCTTATTAGAACATCTTTCTTAGTCCTACCTATTTCACTGGTGCCCAGATGGACCATGACTATGGGATCACACTACAAATTCCTCTCCAGCACCAAGGAGGTGTCCTTAATTCTAGCACCGGGCAGGGAACACATCCTTTGGGACTCATGCTCTTGGCTACAGAGGACAGTATCTATCCTGCTAACTATACTGTCCCCTATCACAATTACATTTGTTTTTACTCTCCCCATTTGCATGGCGCTCTGCACCGTGGTCAGTTTGGTCATCCTCCCGGCAGTTCATGCTTTCATCCACATAGGATATAAGAACATCAAACCTGTTGAAAAGATGCAAGGCCTGAGGCTCCTTCATTGATACCTTCTGGATCTCCATACCTGACTCACTTTCAGTCACACCCTCCTATCCATGACCACAGACCAAATCTAAAATACCTAACCTAAGGGGAGTGGCTGACTCCTGGAATAACATGTCTAGGTACCTTTCTCCCTTGGTGATGCATTGCAGTGTTTGAAGCTCAGACTCCAGCTCATCATCTTTTTGCCAAAGTTCCTCAAGCTGAAGCCACTTACTGAAGATGTGGTTGCTATGGATCACATTTGGTGTCCACCATTTTTTTGCACACGGTATCTTGAACAAGATAATTTGTGAGCAGCCTAAGTGGTTCCTTCCAGGTTGCTAAACATTTATACATGATTGTGTCTTAGAGGGAACATTGACTATTAACCTTTATTGGATATTGGTTGGACTGACTTCTCAAGTTCTTGCTGTGGCTTTGTCCAAGCTTGTTTGTTCCGCCACATCTTCCAGCTATCCTTGGGACCAGCTCCCTCATCTGAACTAGCCCCATGAATTTATCCTTCACCCTTCTCTGTTTCAGTGTTCTTCACTTCTCTTGGTCCTTGAGTTTCACCTCCCCTGCTCCTAATTTCTCTGTTGATATACTAGCTCTGCTAGTATGTGCTACTAATATCCAAGTCTATCAGGCAACTCCGCTTCTGGCACATGGGGAACTCTGCACTCCTTCTTGGCCCTTTGATTCTAGTGGACAAGTAACAATGCTTACACTGATGGTCCGCCCCTCAAATAGCCCCAGATCAAACCCCTTTTCTCCACAAAGATGTGACTTGGTTATGAGAACCACACTGCAATTGCAGAATTCTCAGGAGCTCCATACGAACTCCAAACCTGAACATTGCTTTGTAAATGCTCCAAGCTGACTCCACACTGACTACTCAACTTCATCCCATCATAGTGTTTCAAACTTTAATTTGGACTGTTTCTGTTTGTGATCACAATACAGCTCTCCTAAACCCTGGCACACCAATGCAAACTAAATACCCTCCACATCAATTCATGTGGGCATTTTGGTTGCCCCTCTGGAGTGAGTCCTATCTCCTCTTTGTTTTTATTTTTCCTTTGGGTTCTACTTTCCTCCCCTTGCTATTACTTAGTCATACAACATCTCATTTCTCCACTTAGGTGTTTTGCCTCACACAAACCCTCAATTACTCTGCCTGACGTCTACAAGTCTACCAAAGCCAAACCCAAAATTTTTCCAAGATATCCTCTCAGTCAGTGGACTGAGCAACTCCTTATCCTTGGTGATTTAAATCTCCATCTCAATTCTCCTTCATGTTTCTATTCTGAATTTACCACACCACTGCCCTCTTTCTTATACAAACTCTTCCATAGACATTCAAGGCCTTCTACTGTGGCTTTAATCACTAACAAGAAACCTTCAATCACTTCCTCACCATCCAAATCCCACCCCACTCCCAACTCCAACCTACTTATTTCTGCATAAACTTTTCGCCAGTTGATTATCAACTACAAAAACTCCGAATTGTCTAACTTGTTGTGCCTGGTCCAACAATCTTTAGCTACTTCATCAAGAATCTTCCATCCATCATAAGGTCAGAAGTGGAGCACTCCACAAATTATCAATAGTGAAAGAATATATGCGAACCTACAGCAGAGGCTGGATAATGTCCAAACTTGTGCTGACAAGCAATAGGTAACATTGGGTGGAATCATCCATGCCCCCGGCATCGGGCGTGCTGACAAGATGGCAAGAAGGCCAAAAATTGTTTTCACGAAGTCTTGAAACCAGTTTATGGTCGTCTGCTCAACCCATCGATGGCGGGCTGTGTTTCCTGTCATCGGAGATTGGGAACCTCATTATAATACATCTGTGTATCATTATTCGGCCAGCCCGCCAGAATCATCCCCCCACCCCTACTGGATTGTCTGCCCATGTCGGCGTGATTGCACACCAATGTGCTTCACAACAGCAAATATATGGCATGCACATGGCGGGCTGCACTTTGATGGGAACTCGGGCTGCACTTTGATGGGAACTCAGAGGTGAGTTCATAGTAATGTTGTGCAGCAATCACCCGGGTCGTCTGTTGGTCTTCAAGGTTGAGACATGTTGGGTGAGAGCGGTGGGGGGGCGGCAAGGGCTGCCCTGCGGTTGAAGGTAGTGCACAAGTACGTGTAGGTTGGCAGCTATGCACAAGGAAAACCTTATGTCTATTTCTCTGCAGCTGAGACAGTTCAGGCACAGCCACATTGACATGCATGGAGTCAGGCCTCTAGCTTATTTGTTCACTTAAGCAACGCAGAGTTATGCAAGTGCCACTAAGTGCTCCAGAGCTTTTCACCCCTTTGGCACAGACTGCAAACTAATGAGCATTTTAGTGGACTGCAGAACAGTTGGGCGACCGGGCACGTTGTACAATGGCTTTGCTAAATCTAACTGTGGAGCAGCCACCGATGGAGGCGCTCACACCCCCTCGCAATGTTATCACCCCGGTTTGAATCAGTCTCCCCAATGGGTCAAGCTAACAGTGCAGCCATGCAGCACGGGTTAGGAGAATGCCTGCGCCTGAGTTGAGAGCTCAGCATGCAGTTCAATGGGCAAAATTGTTGCCAATCGGTCAGGTGGAGTGGGGTGGAGGTGCTTAGGCTTTCAGGCAGCCATGCATCGCACTAAACTCTAGCCATCCAAGTGGTGGCCAGCACGCTCCGGGATACGTTAAGGGGCCTTCAGGCTGAACCAAGAGAGGTCCTTAGACAACCATGCTAACCCATGCGTCTCTCCCTTTCTTTCTGCAGGAGTACCACCCCAGGAGCATGGAGCCTGGTGAACCAGCTTTATGCCTTGTGGCGTATAGAGAGCGGAGAAGACAGAGACGAGAGCAACAGAGGTGCCTGTCTGCATAGAGGGAGGAGCAGCACCCTCTGGAAGAAGGAGCGGCTGGGGCTCCCACACTTGGTACTGAAGAGCCCCAACGAGGCATCATTGGTCGGTGCCTAGCTAGACCCAGGGTCTATAGATGCTGCCTTTCATTCCTGCAGATGACCGACAGCCAGTGTCACTGAAAACTGCTCATGTCTAGGGAATTGGTTGGTCACATCTGCCAGGATTTGGCATCACGGGGACATGGAGGGCATCTACTGCCAGTAACCGTGAAAGTAACCATCATGCTCAATTTTTATGCCAGTGGCTCTTTTCAGGGCTCCAAAGGTGACCTCTGTGGGAGACCACAAGCCTCCACTCACAAATCCATCCATGAGGTCACGGATGCCATCTTTGCATGGGCACACAACTTTGTGCATTTTGCCTGGGACCAAGGGAGCGAGGATGCAGCAATGATTGGATTTGCCCAGGTCTCAGGTTTCCCACAGGTGCAGGGTGCGATCGACTGCACTCACGTGGCGCTCAGTACTCCGCCACAACAAGGGGTCAACTATGTCAATCGCAAGGGCTGCAATTTGCTGAATGTGCAGCTGTGTGTGTCCACGACAAACACATCCTGCAGGTCTGCACACTGTTTCCAGGGAGTGTCCATGACTCCTACATTCTCAATCAGTCACAGATCCCTTGTGGCTTCCAGGCTCCACAGAGGCTATAGGGTTGGCTCCTAGGGAACAAGGGCTAACCGCAGAGGACATGGCTAATGACAGCCTTGCAGCAGCCTCAGATTGTAGCAGAGCAATGGTATAATGAGGCTCATGCTGCAACTTGCAAATTAGTAGAGCAAACCATCAGGATGTTGAAAGTGAGGTTCTGTTGCTTGCTGTGCCCATTTACAACCTGACACTGCAACGGGGGGAGGAGCTGGCTGAAGAGAAGGTGCAGGAGCTGGAGGTCTTTTCCGATGAGGAGGACATCAATAGAGATGAAGGTGAGGAGGCCCTTGAAGGCGATGATGATGGCGATGGGGCCCTTGTACTGGCCAGATGAGGCAGGTGCGCTCGGGAGGCCCTCATAGCTGCTAGATTTATGGAGGATGGTGGTGATATGCAGTGAGGAGACACCATAGATCCTCACATTACATCTTTTTTTTTCACCCACAGGTATGAGCTTCGCTGACCAGGCCAGCATTTATTGCCCATCCCTAGTTTCCCTTGAGAAGATGGTGGTGAGCTGCCTTCTTGAACCGCTGCAGTCCATGTGGTGTAGGTACATCCACAGTGCTATTATTAGGAAGAGATTTCCAGGATTTTGACCCAGCGACAGTGAAGGAACGGCGATATATTTCCAAGTCAGGATGGTAAGTAACTTGGAGGGAAACTTATAGGTGGTGATGTTTCAATCTATCTGCTGCCCTTGTCCTTCTAGATCGTAGTGGTTGTGGGTTTGGAAGATGCTGTCCAAGGAGCCTTGGTGAATTGCTGCAATGCATCTTGTAGATGTTTGAGTCCAGTCTGGCTTACGGCAATACACATATCCTCTGTAGTAATGCTAATGTCATGGAGATGGTGTGGAGATCCTAATAATCACTAGATTACAGGAGAATGATGATGACATACAGTGAGGGCATGCCCAAGATCTTCAAATAACCTCTGAGAATGTCTGACTCCTGTCCAGCCGACGGCAGCTCGCTTGCACTCTGTGATCAGAGTCATATCATACAGACGCAGCCATGAAACTTAAAAAGCATCTGATCCTTTTTCCACCTTCAGCACCTGAGCCGTTCAGGAGCACAGAATCTCTGGTCACAGATACTGTAGGGATAATGTTCAGCCCTACATTAAAGGTACTGAGAGCAAACAGAGAGAATGATGGAACTTTGTGATGCCTGCCCACGACATTCTGGCAGCAATAACGAGCACCACTGAGGTGCAGGCGTCAGTAATTTTCCTGGGAGTGTGTGGCCGTACCTTCACTTTGGACTGAAGGCAGCACAAAGCACAAGGAAGAGGCCCTGGACTGAGACACCTATCTTTATCTTGTGCGGAAAGGTTTCACATCTGAGCGACATGAACAAGGAGCCATAGGCAGGGAGACATTCGTGGGAGGTATATTAACAATAGTGAACATTATATACAAGTGATTAACACCCATGACCAGGCTGTGCAACCACATCTTCTTAACGGCCCCCGATGGGAGGCCCTCTACGGAGGTGTCCTCCCACTTTCTATCGGGAACCTGGGTTGGAGGGTGTTGCACACAGCAGTCCCCTACAACCAGAGAATGTGTAGGTTCACAGACTCCCAGGATACCTGCCCTTTTTGTGGTCTTATGGAGTCCGTGGACCATGCTTATATAGGGTGTGGTAGGCTGCACTCCCTTTTTAGTTATTTAAAAAACCTTTTGTTATTGTTTTGTTTGCACTTCAGTCCCATGTTCCTGATCAATGGACACCCGGTGTGGAAGGGGTTTCGGGAAGGAGGAGGACCTCCTCGTGAAACTGCTCCTGGGCCTGGCCAAATTGGCCATTAACAGGTCCAGGCAGCGGGCGATCAAGGGGGGCGTCCCACCTGATTGTTTGTCCCTCTTCCACGGCTACGTTCGTGGCCAGGTGTCCCTGGAGAGGGAGCACGCGGTGTCTGCCGGCACTCTCGAGGCCTTCCATGCTCGGTGGGCACCTCGGAGACTGGGGTGTTTTATTGACCCGCTTAATCACATTTTGGTTTAATGTTTGTAAGTTTCCTTTAAACTTTGTCCTTGGTTTTACAGCTGACCTGACTTAGGGGCTGTGCTTGATTTATCCCTTATTTTGTTAATTTAGTTTAATTGTTTTAACTCCAAAAAAAAGTTACATCTTCTTAACTTTCCTAACCCTGCCGCTACATCTTGGTGCTCCCCGGACATCCACAGCGGAGGTGGGGGCAGCCTGCTGACTGTTATGCCCCGTCTGTGATAACCTTGACAGGCGTCCTCTGGAAGGCTGAAACCTGGAAGGTCCCTGCCTGCTTTTGGGTCCTGCTGTGCGGCAGTGGCGCACTCCTCGAGCTGTGGAGTTGGAGCTGCTGAGGTCAGAGGAAGAGGGGATTCGGATGGTCTGGACACTATCAGAGTCACCTGGGCAGATGGACCCGAGGGGTACACCTGCTGATCCTCCTCCCTATGGGTGCCCAAGGGCCCCTGGCTGACTCCTTGAGGAGGAGTAGTAGCTGGAGTGTGATGAGCTGCCTCCATTGTTGGAGGCCAACTATGGTGTTGGCGATGGAGTTCAACCCACACAGCAGTGCAGAAGTGAAGTCTGGACCAAGGTCTCTCTGGGGGCTGCCATCCTACCAGTGTTGACCTCACTGCATTTGCATGCCAGTGCTATCACCTCAGCCTGAAGGAGGATGGACTCCTCCATCATGCCTTGCAATCTGAGGAGTGTAGTGGATATCCCTTCCTGATGTTCCCAAGCTTGCCTTTGCGGCTCCAGCAACTGTAACATGACCGATTCCAGAGGTTCATCATCTGACACAGAGTCAGCAAATTTCTAGACCCCAGCAATCCTCTAAGTGTTGGACACCTGAAAAGTCCCTTCCGCCGCCTATTATGGATCAGAAAGTGTGATGTGCTCACCAGATTGTGCTGCCGAGGCTACTCTAAAGCTAGATCCCACCGAGGTGTGGGTCTCTATGCTGCTGGAGGATGTGAGCGAGCGCTGTGATGGGTCTTCAGGTAGTGTTTCAGCGGATTCCTCTTCTGAGCTTTCCTCAGGGTTTGATTGGAGGCCCTGGGTCATGGACTCTGTCGGCTGTTTCCCAGATCTGCCTGTGAAAGCAAAGAGAGCTATGCATGGCAGTGGCCTGTGGAATAGGACACATCGCTCACAGCATGGTTGTCTGATGGATGTTGTACTGCTGGACGCTCACTTGGTAGAGCACTGCCAACCTCACTGTCAGCACCGGAACAGTCCAGTTCCTTACTGGCCAGCTGAATGGCTTTGTTTTCAAAGTCCTTGAGGGCCTTGATTCCAGGCATTCCTCCAACAATCTGTGACCTCTCCCTCTTGGTATATGACAGCTTGTCTTGCATAAATACAGATAGAGAGAGTGTAAGCAGGACTCCTGCCAGGCCAGGTGATAAGTATGCCTGGCATGTGTGCGAGGTGAGTGGCCCCATGGATGGGGTAAGGACAATGAAGGTGTGTGTGAGAGAGAGTGAATGATGATGCTCCTCGAACTGGCAGTGAGTGAGGGCCCTGTGGATGTGATGAGTTTGTGAGTGTGTGAGTTGAGAGGGATAAGAAGAGTGACTTTCCCTTGTGGAGTAGAGGAGGTCATTCATCCTCTTGTGGCACTGGGTGACTGTCTTCTTTTGCAGGGTGTTGGCGCTGATCATCACTGCCGCTGCCTCCCAAGCCAGATTGGTGATGTTGTTGCCCATCCTGCGGCCAGTGTGGGGGTAGAGGAAATCACGGCAGGTCTCCACTGCATCCAAAAGGCACTTGAGGGATGTGTCATTGAACCTGGGGGCTGTAGTTTTCTTGCCTTTTGGAGCCATGTCTTCCTTGCAGCTGTTGTGGACTGGAAGCACTGAGAGGTGTGCGCGCAGCTATACTTTAACTATGGTGCCCAGCATGAGGAAGCGACGAAGTCATGGTGTGGCGTGCAAATGAAAGCCCGCCCACCACGGAAATGACATGCTTCCTGAGAGCGCATAATTAATGTGGCAGGTTTGGGACGATATAGCATGAAAAGCCACCATTGCAGCTACTTAGTTCAAATCTGGGACGATTCCACCCATTAATACAAGGTAATAACCATCTTTAAAAAGTGAACGTACAACCATCCCCCCATAAGCTTCAATGGCATTTCCATTCAGCCATTGAGATTATGAACTGTACAATCTTTGGAATTTGCCAAGAAGGGCAGGTTCAATAATTTGCAGAGTATCATCATCTTTAGGTTCCCCTTCAATTCACACCTTCCAAACTATGACATAAAGTGCCATTCCTTCATCACCACTGGGACAGAATCAATCCCTTACCTAACACCATTTTAGAAGCACTATCAATTCAAGCACAATAATAGTTCAAGGAGTTTGCAACAATCTTCACAAGGCAACTAAGGATGGGTATTAAATACAGCTCTTCCAGCATTGCCCACATCTTGAAATCATCTTCCTTGTAATGCTCTCTTACATTGTTTAACTCAATGGGATTGCCCTGGCTGGGTTCCACTCTTACCTATTTGATTGTAGACAGCGTATCCCTAGCAATAGTTTCTCTTCCTACAGCATCTTCTTGGTAGTCCTTAAATGATCCATCTTCTGCTCCTTCCTCACCTACATACTGTCTCTTGGTGACAAAAACTACTGATATGGGGTCAAATGCACCCGATATGCTGATGACATTCAACTCTACTTTTCCACCACTTTTCTCAATCCCTCTATTGCTTCTGTGTCATCAGACCTTGTCTTGAATGAACTGTAATTTCTGGCAGCAAACATAGGGAAGGTTGAGGTCATTGTCTTCAGTTCACACTACAGCAATGTGTCAGCAACTAGAACTCTTCCACAAACTCCATATCCTTGTCAGTAACTTCAAACCTTACAGAGTCACTGGACCAGAGACTGTTTGCAACCTCAGCATTCAATTAACCTCAAAGAAAAGTTTGTGATCTTATATCCACTCCAGCACAAGTTTGCTAACTTCCACATCCACAACGTCACCCACCTCTGCCCCTACCTCAGCACATCTGTTTAGTGAAACGCTTACTCATACCTGGGTCAGTTCCAGGCATGGCAATTTCAATGCTCTTCTAGCCAGCCTTCTATCCTCCACACTTCATAAAGCTCACCTTCAATCCTGCTGCCTGAAATGTATCCAACACTAATCCCCATCATCCCTGTACCCTCCAACCTACATTGGTTTCTGGTTCCTCAACATTACATACTTAACATTCTCATCCTAATGTTTAAGTATCTCCATGACCTCATCACACGCGAACTTTTTAATAATTTTTTTCATGGCATGTGGGAAGGAAGGTCAGCATTAATGGCCTGTCCCTAATTGAGATGATGGTGGCCAGCTGCCTTCTTGAACCAATGCATTTTTTGTGGTGTAGATACACACATAGTGCTATTAGATATGAAGTTCCAGGATTTTGACCCAGCAACGATGAAGGAGCAGCAATATGTTTTCAAGACAGGATGGTGTGTGACTTGAAGGGAACTTGCAGGTGGTGGTATTTCCATGCACCTGCTGCCCTTGTCCTTCTAGACAGTAGAGGTTCAAGGTTTCGAAGGTGCTGTCAAATGAGTTTTAAGGATTTGTTGCAATGCATCTTGTAGATAGTACACATTACAGCAGCAGTGCACCAAGGTGGAGGTAGTGAATGTTTAATGTGAAATAAATAGGATTACACAGGATAAACGGCACAGGCCATTCAGCCTAACCAGTCCATTCTGATGTCTACGCACCACTCAAGTTTCCTTCCATCTTTACTCATCTAAATCTATCATCAGAACCTGCTACTCCTTTCTCCCTCAAATATTTGTCCTGTTTCTCTTTAATTCCACCTATACTATTCGCTTCAATCACTCCCTTTGGTAGCAAGTTCCACATTCTCACCACTCCTTGAATAAAGAAGCTTCTTCCGAATTGCTCACTGGATTTTTTCGTGACTATCTAATATTGATGGCCTCAAGTCATGCTCTTCCCCACAAGTGGAAACATTCTCTCTGTATCCATTCAATTAACACCTTTCATAATTTTAGAGACTTGTAGTAAGTTATTCCTCAATCTTCTTTTTTCAAGAGAGGAGACCAAGCCTGTCAATCCTTTCCTGTTTTGTATACCCGTGCATTTCTGCTATAATCCTTGTAAATCTTCATTGCACCCTCTCCGATGCCTCCAAATCCTTTTTAATAATATGGTAACTGGAAATACATATATAATTCTTAAATGTGGTCTAACAAAGGTTTCAATGCAAGTTTAGCACAACATCCCTACTTTTCAATTCTATCCTTCTAGAAATAAAGCCAAATGCTTGTTCTTTTTAATGGTCTTGCCAACCTATGGCCCAACTTTTAGTGATTGATGAATTTGTTCTCCAAGATCCCTTTGTCCCTTCACCCCGCATAGACTTGCACCTTCCAAGTAATAAGTGACTTCCCTATTCTTCCTATCAAAATGTACTACCTCACATTCAACTGTGTTCAATTTCATTTGCCAATTATTTGCCCATTCTGTAATTTTATTAATGTCCTCCTTTAATGTATTTCAGTCCTCCTCATTATTGACTATCTCACTCAAATTGGTGTCTTCTACAAATTTAGAAATTGTGTTTTTGATTCCAAAGTCTAAATTATTAATGTAAATTGTGAACAGAATTGTTAATGTAAATTGTGAACAGTTATGAAATGTGGTACATGGGGTGCCAATCAAGAAGGCTGCTTTGTCCTGGATGATGTTGAGTTTCTTGAGTGATGTTGTAGTTGCACTCATTCAAGAAAATGGGTAGTATTTCATCACCGTCTTGACTTGTACCTTATAGATGAGGGGCATACTTGGGGAGTCAAGAGGTAATGTACTCACTGTAGAATTCCCAGGCTCTGACCTGCTCTTGTAGCCACAGTGTAGCTGATATGGCTGGTCCAGTTAATTTTCTGGTCAATTGTAAGTCCCAGGATGTTGATGGTGAGAGATTCAACAGTGGTAATGCAGTTGAATGTCAAGGAGAGATGGTTAGATTCTCTCTTGTTGAAGGCGGTTGTTGCCTGGAACTGTGTGGGACAAAAGTTATTTGTCTTTTATCAGTTGTTCAGATCTTGCTCCATGTGACATGGACTGCTTCATTAACTAAGGGGTTGTAAATGTAACAGACCACAGTGCAATTATCAGTGAGCTTCCCCACTTCTGGTCTTATGATGGAGGGAAGGTCACCGATGAAGCACCAGAAGATGTTTAGGGCTAGGACACTGCCCTGAGGAGCTCCTGGAACATGTCCTGAGCTGAAAAGGTTAGCCTCAAAAAGTCACAACAATCTTCCTTTGTGCTGGGCATGACTCCAGCCAGGGGAGAGTTCCCCCTTTGTTTCCACTGACTTCAGTAATATTAGGGCTCCTTGATGTCAATTTTGGTCAAAAACTGCCTTGATGTCAAGGGCAGTCACTCACATCTCACCTCTTGAATTCAGATCTTTTATCTAGTAATTGGCCAGCTTTGATTTGTCCTGCTCTTTGAGTACAGGATGTAGCTGGGCAAGTTTGCATTTTGTCAAGTAGATGCAGATGTTGTAACTGTGCTGGAACTGCTTGGCTAGTTGCCCGGCTAGTTCTTGACACAAACCTTCAGCACTATAATTGAGATATTTTGATATTGTCGGGGCCCATAGCCTTTGCTGTGCACAGTGTGCTCAGTCATTTCTTGATACCACATGGACTGAATTTAATTGGCTGAAGACTGGCATCTGTGATGCTAGGGACCTCAGGAGGAGGTCAGGGTGGATTGTCAGCTCTTCACTTCTGGCTGCAGGTGGTTATAAATGTTTCAGCCTTGTCTTTTTGTATTCACATGCTGGGCTCAGCCTTCATTGAATCTTCTCCGGTTAGTTGTTTGATTGTCCACAACCACTCATGACTCGAAATAGAAAGACTGCAAAGCTTTGGTATGATCTGTTGGGTGTGAGATCACTTGGCTCTGTCTATAAGATGCTTATTCTGCTGTTTAGTATGCATGTTGTCCTGTGTTATAGCTTCACCAGGTTGGTACTTCATTTTTTTTATTATGCCTGGTTCTGCTCCTGGCATGCTCTCCAACAATGTTACTAAGCTAGGTCCCCTGATTTGATGGCAATGGTAAGGCAAAGGAAATGCGTCCCTGTCTTTGGAGTGCTACAACCCATTGCTGAACTCTCCATTCTTCTGATTCTGACCTCCTGTTCTTTCTCCAATCTCCATTTCTTCCTTTAAGATGCTTTTTACAACCTACTTCTTCAGCAGATTCATATTCACCAATCCCAATCTCCCTTTCTTTGGCTTATTTTTGACTGTGCCTTTGGTCATTTTCCATGTTACCGGCACATTACAAACGGCATTTGATTTGTTGTTGGCCCAATCTAATTGCAATGTGGCATTGCCAATGGCAATGAAAGTCACTACGGCCTGAATCTTACCTCTCAGGGTCATCTTGGGTAAATATAATAACCTGTGCAGTGTCAGTCAGTTTAACGTATACAGATCCATCACAGAAATGACAGATGCCTTGTTTCACCAGGTCAACAATTTCATTTTATTTTTAGTGGACACAGCATCAGCATTTTGGGCCACACAGATTGATACCTAACTAGCTCCTCAAGAACACAGAAAGTCACTCTTACACATATTTTACCATTAAAAGCCCATTGCAAGATGCAGTATCTTTCGTAAGACACAAGACCTAAATTTTACTCTTCCGCCTCACCCAAATTTAAGTGCGTTTTCAGAAGTGCTGTACTTGACCTGGCCGTATTTCCAGCTTCAATTGCTAAAAATGACACAGGCAAGCACCAGGCTGGATTTAAACATGGGAACTGACACTTACTCCAAGTCAGGGATGGGAACCAGTGCGCTTCTACATTCCATGAAGGTAAAAATTCTGGATTTTTTGGCCTCATACCTGCTAGCAGAAACTACAACCACATGGGGTTCCATCCATGCAATGCATTTAGTTACACTGAAGAAGTAAAAATGATCAAAGTTACTAGCTACCCCTTTGAAGATTCTCCAACCTAAGGAGGCAATTCCTCAATCCCAATTTCTTCAGGCAATCTTTGGAACAAGTGTCCACCAATCTCTTTCCTGAAAATTAGCACGGGAATCATTTTTACATCATTCCATTCCAGTGTAACTTACATCATGTTTATATGCTCTCACATATTTCACATTTATAGCTACACCTTGTCAGGAAATGAGTGGCAAGCACAAATGTTGCAGACATCGGGCAACACTGACCTATGTGCCTAGTGCTCAAGGGTCTGGCACAGACAGGGTATTAGGCACAGAAAAGTTACCCTCCACCAACGCCCACCACCCCATTCTCCCACAAGAGATTTTACTTAACTAATATACAGCTTATCTGCAAATATAAGCTGAAAATAGTTCAACCAAATAGCTGCTTTCCAAAGAGAGTGCACAATGCTTTCATTTTAAATAAATACTCCATGCTAATCTGAATTGAAATATTGAAAGGTTTAGGTTATTGTCTGCTTAAAAATGTTGTTTTTATTAGGGCACCATGAGTTGCAGGACGATATGATAGAAGTGGTTAAAGTATGAAAGGATGAGAAGGCAAGATAGAAGCAGACAATTTCCAGGAGCTGGGAGATCAAGAATAACTGGCCATAAACACAAGATTAAATGCAAGTAATTTAGGACTGAGGACAAGGGAAGTGTCTTTGCATAGAGAGTTGTGAGGCTATGGAATTCAGTTCCAGAGTGGTGGTTCAGGCAGATATTTGCCAAAAATAAAAATTAGATTGGCTAGGTGGATCAAAGAAAAGAGGTTGAAGGGATGTAGGAAAAGGAGTGCTCAACATGATTAAACAATTTGCTCATGTAAAGGTTAAATGCTGACAGACTAGTTGGACTGAATGGCCTGTTTATGTATTGTAACTTCTATGCGTCTGTATTTTTGCAGCCATGACTCTCAAAACGTTATACCCTCCAGGGAGAATCAGAGCACAAGAACAATGAGGGACATGAATAATCGCTCAACAGGCAATTGGAATCTTAAAGCAGTGCTCTATGCTTAGTGACCAGTGGAGACAGAGTAAATCCTGTACAGGATTTCAGGAATGATTATTATCTGCTGTACAATTTGCTCTGCAGAGCCATGGCAAGCCAAAAGGCTGAGTGGGTATGCTTAATCAGCTGCCAAAGCCACTAGTCTGATTCCTTGGAAATCCTAGCATCCCTCATTTGTTGACATCACAATCTGCTGGACAATCTACCCACTACCTATTTCCATTTCTTGCATGTCATTCAGTTTCTTTTTCTTGAGCACTGAAACATAAATACTATATTATACAAATGTAGTTATTTTTTATTTCTATCATTTTTGACCAGTAAATGTTTTCAAATTTATTGACCTAATGTTTTCCCCTGGTGCCTGTTGCACACCAGAGCAACATTTAGGCTGCTACAGCTCCTCAGTGATTTCCAATGAAATAATTGGAACTGCAGATATGCAGATAAACAGACCAATCATTTTCACACAAAATGTCACAGAAAACTAAAATGAATGACCATTTTTTTCCTGGGTGATGTTGGTCAACCTGCTTTTCAAGTAATGGAACAGAATCTTCAACGTCCACCTGAACGAACGGAATAAGCAGAAAAGGTCACATTTGAAGGTCCTATCCGAAAAGTGCAGCATGCCATCAGTATTGTACCAAAGCGTCAGTCCAAATTATGTGCTTGAGCACTAGAGTGGGATTGAATACAAGGCTACAATAAGCTATACAATTGTAGGTTATCAACTGAGCTAACCACATTGAAACTGACATTGGGTGCAACTTGCAGTTTGGGCCTCAAGATCTATACAGCTGAATGTTAACATTCATGAGAGATGCTCCCACTAAACTGTGTTCTTTAATTCAAGATAAAATGGAGTAGGTTTGAGATGGGGATGGGACCTTACAGGGAACAACCTGGAGGCATGCCCATGTGACCTGCTTATTATGGAGGCAGAGGGTAGAATCGTCCGTGCCCGCTGGCATCGGGCGTCTTTGGTGGCATGAGTGGACAATATGGCAAAAAGGCCAAAAATCAGTTTCACGATGTCGTGAAATCAGTTTATGATCGTCCGCTCAGCCCGTGTTTCCCACCATCGGGTGTCAGGAAACTCATTGTAATGCAATTGCATATCATTATAAGGCTAGACCCATCCCCCCCTCACCCCCCAAACAGAATCACAGAATCTTAACAGCACAGAAGGAGGCCATTCGGCCCATCAAGTCATGCACCGGCTCTCCAAATCAGCATTATGCCCAAGGGCCATTGCCTTGCCTTTTTCCCGTTCCCTTGCACATTATTTCTATTCAAATAATCATCTAATGTCCTCTTGAATGCCTCGATTGAGCCTGTCTCCACCACACTCCAGGCAGTGCATTCCAGACCCGGACCACTCATTGTGTGAAAAAGTTTTTTCTCACGTCACACTTGCTTCTTTTGCAAGTCACTTTAAATCTGTGCCCTCTCGTTCTTTATCCTTTTACGAGTTGGAACAGCTTCTCCCTATCTACTCTTATCCAGACCTATTATGACTTTGAACATGTCTATCAAATCTCCTCTCACCCTTTTCGCCAAGGAAATAGGCCCAATATCTCCAATCAATCCTCATACTTGAAGTTTCTCATCCCTGGAACCATTCTTGTAAACCTCTTCTGCACCCTCTCCCATGTGTTCACAACCTTCCTATAATATGTTGCCCAGAACTGTACACAATATTGCAGCTGAGGTCTAACGAGTGTCATATAAATTCAGCATAATCTCCCTCCTTTTGTGCTCTTTGCCCCTATTAATAAAGACCAGGATACTGTATGCTTTATTTACTACTCCCTCCGCTTGTCCTGCCACCTTCAATGATCTATGCACATATACACCCAGGTATTTCTGCTCTTGCACCCCCTTCAAAATTTCACCCCTTATTTAGATTGTCTATGTTCTTCTGACCAAAATGCATCACTTCACACTTCTCCGCATTGAACATCATCTGCCACCTATCTGCCCAATCCACCAACTTGTCTATGTCCTCTTGAAGTTCCACACCATCCTCCTCTCAGTTCACAACACTCTCAAGCTTCGTATCATTGACAAACTTTGAAATTGCCCCCTGCACACCAAGATCTAGATCATTAATATATATCAGGAAAAGCAAGGGTTCCCAAAATCAACCCCTGGGGAACTCCACTACTAACCTTCCTCCAGCCAGAAGAATATCCATTGATGATTACTGTCTGCCTTCTATTTTTCAGCCAATTTTGTACCTACGTTGCTACTGCCCCTTTTATTCCACGAACAATAACTTTTCTCACAAGTCAGTTGTGTGGCACTGTGTCAAATGCCATTTCAAAGTCCATGTGCACCGCATCAACAACATTACCCGCGTCGACCTTTTCTATTACCTCTTCAAAAAATTCCATCAAGTTAGTTAAACATGATTTCCCCTTTAGATTTCCATGTTGGCTCTTCCTGATCAACTCATACTTTTCCATGTGACTACTAATTATTTCCCAAATAATTGTTTCTAGAATCTTGCACACCACTGAAGTTAAACTGACTGGTCTGTAATTTCCAGGCTTATCCTTACAACCGCTGGATGGTCCACTCACGTCAGCAGGAAAACATGCCAACATGTTTCACAACAACATATATAAGATATGCACTTGGCAGGCTGCACTCTGAGGGGAACTTGGAGGTCAGTACATAGTAACGTTGAGAAGCACTCGTAGACTTCAAGGTTGAGGCATGTTGGTGGAGGGGTGCAAAGGCTTCCCTGCAGTTGAGATGACAAAGGAGGTGGGGGCAAAGGCTGCCCTGCAGTTGAAGGTAGCATACAAGCACTTGCAGGGTGGCCGGGGGACAGGGGCTGGGGTGGCTGGGGGCGGTGGTGGGCAAGGGAAGCGGCCATGCAATAGGGACACTTTGAATAAAGTAACGACTCCTCTTCAGCTGAGACAGTTCAGGCACAGTCACATTGATATGATTGGAATCGGGCCTCTAGCTTATCTGCCCACTCAAGCAATGCAGGGGCATCAAAGTGCCACCAAATACTCCAGAACTTTCCACCCCTTGGGAATCGACTGCAAACTAATTAACGTTTTAGCCGACTGCAGAACAGTTGGACAACTGGGCATGTTGTACAGTCTATAAGATCATAAGAGGTAGGAGCAGAAGTAGGCCATTCGGCCTTTAGAGTCCGCTCCACCATTCAATGAGACCATGGCTGATCTAATAATCCTCAACTCCACTTTCCTGCCTCTTCCCCATAACGATCCCAGGAATGAAAGGCTTAACATATGAGGAACGTTTGGGAACTCTGGGTCTATACTCGATGGAGTTTAGAAGGATGAGGGGGGATCTGATTGAAACTTACAGAATACTGAAAGGCCTGGATAGAGTGGATGTGGGGAAGATGTTTCCATTAGTAGGAGAGACTAGGACCTGAGGGCACAGCCTCAGAGTAAAAGGAAGACCTTTTAGAACATAGATGAGGAGAAACTTCTTTAGCCAGAGAGTGGTGAATCTATAGAATTCATTGCCACAGAAGGCTGTGGAGGCCAAGTCATTGAGTCTATTTAAGACCAAGATAGATAGGTTCTTGATTGGTAAGGGAATCAACGATTACGGGGAGAAGGCAGGAGAATGTGGTTGAGAAACTTATCAGCCATGATTGAATGGCGGAGCAGACTCAATGGGCCGAATAGCCTAATTTCTGCTCCTATGTCTTATGGTCTTATGGTCTTTGATTCCCTTACTGATTAAAAATCTGTCTTTCTCAGCCTTGAATATACTTAATGACCCAGTTTCTACAGCCCTCTGCGGTAGAGAATTCCACAGATTAACTACCCTCTGAGAGACAAAATTCCTCCTCATCTCTGACTTGAATGTGTGACCCCTTACTCTGGTCCAAGACTCTCCCACAAGAGAAAACAACCTCTCAGCATCTATCCCCTGTCAAGCCCCCTAAGAATCTTATATGTTTCAATAAGGTCGCCTCTCATTCTTCTATACTTCAATGAGTACAGGTCCAACCTACTCAACCTCTCCCTCTCCTCAGAAGAAAATCCCTCCATACCCGGGATCAACCTACTGAACCTTCTCTAAATTGCCTCCAATGTCAGTACATGTTTCCTTACATAAGGGGACGAAAATTGTTCACAGTATTCTAGGTGTGGTCTAACTAGTGCCTTGTATAGTTTTATCAAGACTTCCCTATTTTTATATTCCATTCCCTTTGAAATAAAAGCCAACAGTCCATTTGCCTTCCCTATTTCCTGTTGAATTTGTATGCTATCTTTTTGGGATTTTGCACAAGGACACCCAAATCCCTCTTTCTGCAGCTTTCTGCAGTCTTTCACCTTTTAAATAATATTCAGCTCTTCTATTCTTCCTGCCAAAGTGCACAACCTCATATCTTCCCACATTATATTCCATGTGCCAAGTTTTTGCCTACTCATTTAACCTGTCGATATTCCACTGTTGACTCTGTGTCATCCTCATACCTTGCCATACCACCTGTTATTGTGTCATCTGAAAACTTGGAGTTAGTACATTCATTTCACTCATCCAAGTCATTAATATATATTGTAAATAATTGTGGCCCCAGCACTGATCCCTGTGACTTTCCAATAGTTACAGGTTGCCATCCTGAAAGTGCTCCTCTTATCCTAACTCTCTGTCTTCTATTAGTCTCCTTGCTAAAGCTGGCCATGAGCAGTTACTGGTGGAGGTGGTCACAGCTTCTTGCAATTTCATCATCCCGGTTTGGTCCAGTCTCCCCCATAATTCAAGCTAACAGTCTAGTTTTGCAGCGCGGCTTAGGAGAATGCCTGCGCTTGAACTGAGAGCACAGCATGCAATCCATTGGGCAAAGCTACCACCAATCAGTCAGGCAGAGTGAAGTGGAGGAAGGTGGGGTTTTGGGCAGCCATGCAGGGCACTAGTCTCTGGCCATCCAAGTGGTGGCCAGCACTCTCCAGAATACACTAAGGGGCTTTCAGACTTAACCAAGACAGGTTTTTAGTAGACCCATGCTAACATCCTGCAGATGTCTCTTTCGTCCTGCAGGAGGAGTAGATTAGGATCATGGAACCTGGTGGCCTAGCTGTATGCCTCATGGCGTACAGAAAGCAAAGACAAAGGAGAAGAGAGTGATTGAGGTGCCTGGCTGTGCACAGGGAGGAAGAGCACCCTCTGGAAGAAGGGGCATCTGGGGCTCCCACACATACCACCGAAGAGTCACAGTGAGCTGTCGCTGGTCGACGCCTAGCTAGACCCAGGGTCTATAGGTGCCGCCTTTCTTTCCTGCAGATGGCGGAGAACCAGTGTCGCCAAAAACTGTGCATGTCTAGGGAAATGATCGGTCACATCTGCCAGCTACTGCAGGACTTTGCACCACGGGGACACGGGGGATATCTACTGCCAGTGGCCGTGAAAGTGACAGCGGTGCTAAATTTCTACATCAGCGGTTCCTTTCAGGGCTCCACAGGTGGCCTCTATGAGATATCACAAGCCTGTATCCACAAATGCATCCATGAGGTCGCGGATGCCATCTTCGCGAGGCACACAACTTTGTGCATTTTGCCCAGAACCAGGAGAGCCAGGATGTGATTGGGTTTGCCCAGACCTTGGGTCCCCCACAGGTGCAGGGTGCCACTGACTGCACTCACGCAGATCTCTGTTGCAACACGTGGTCAACTATGTCAACCACAAGGGATTCCATTCGCTGAATGTACAGCTAGTGTGTGAGGACCAGAAATGCATCCTGCAGTTGTGCACACAGTTTCCAGGGAAGTTGCATGACTCCTACATTCTCAGCTGGTCACAGAACCCTGATGTCTTCCAGGGTCCACAGAGGCTGCAGGGTTGGCTCCTCAGGGACAAGCGCTACCCGCAAAGGATGTGACTGATAAAACCCGTGTGGAGGCCTCAGGCTGCAGCAGAGCAAAGGTAAAGCGTGGCTCATACTGCGACTCGCAACTTGGTGGGGCAAACCATTGGGATGCTGAAAATGAGGTTCCAGTGTCTGCACCAATCTGGTGGAGCCCGGCAATATAGTCCACAGTGGGTCTTCATGCATCATCGTCACCTACTGTGCCCTTTACAACCTGGCGCAGCAACGGGAGGAGGAGCTGGCTGAGAAGGCGATGCAGGAGCTGGACGTCTCCTCTGTGAGGAGGACGCTGATGATGATAAAATTGAGGTGGTCCTCGAAGGCAACGATGACAGGGATGAGGACCTCACACTGGCCAAACGAGGCAGGCGTGCTCAGGAGGTTCCCATGGTTGCTAGACTTGTGGAGGATGATGACGACATGCAGTGAGGAGACACCATAAGATCCTCACATTGCACCTATGAACGTTTGACTCCAGTCTGGCTTATGGCAGCACACATACCCTCTGTGATCATTTCCTGCCATGGAGGCCTTAACAGTCATTCAACTGCAGGAGGATGATGACGCCATGCAGTAAGGACACTCCACAGGTCTTCACATAACCTCTGAGGATGTCTGACTCCTGTCTGGCCGAGGGCAAATCGCTTGTGCTCTGTGATCAGGGTCATATCATAGAGACGCAGCCATAAAACTTTAAGGTCATCTGATCCTTTGTCCGCCTTCAGCACCTGACACCTTCTGGAGCACAGTGTCACTGGTCACAGATGCTGAAGAGATTGAGGCCAGTTCCAGGTAAAGATGCTGAGAGAACACTGAGAGAATGACGGTGACACCTGCCCACGACATTCTGGCAGGAATTACAAGTACTGTTGAGGCGCAGGCATCACTAATGTGTCCAGGTAGTGTGAGGCCGGACCATCACTTTGATCTGAAGACTGCCGAAAGCACAGGGAAGGGGCCCTGGACTGAGACAGCTACCTTTATCTTGTGCAGAAAAGTTTCACATCTGAGTGACATGAACATTGCTCATCAGAAGAAGGAGCCAAGGGCAGGGAGACACTCTTGCGAGTTTATTCCCAGGATCCCTGCACTTTTTGTGGTCTTGTGCAGTCCGTGGACCATGCTTATATAGGGTGTGGTAGGCTGCACTCCCTTTTCAGTTATTTGAAAAATCTTTTACTACTGTTTTATTTGCACTTCAGTCCCACGCTCCTGATCTATGGACACCCGGTGCGGAGGGGGGCTGGGAAGGAGGAGGACCTCCTCGTGAACCTGCTCCTTGGCCTGGCCAAGTTGGCCATTAACAGGTCCAGGCAGCGGGCAACCGAGGGTGTCGTCGTGCCCAACTGTTTGGCCCTCTTCCGCGGCTACGTTAGCGGCCGGGTGTCCCTGGAGAGGGAGGACGCGGTGTCTGCCGTCACCCTCGAGGCCTTCTGTGCCCGGTGGGCACCGTGGGAACTGGGGTGTTTTATCGACCCCTTTAATCACATTTTGGTTTGATGTTTGTAAGTTTCTTTTAAACTTTGTCCTTGGTTTTACAGCTGACCTGACTTAGGGGCTGTGCTTGTTTTATCCATAATTTTGTTGATTTAGTTTAATTGGTTGACTCCCAAAAGAGCTCCTTCTTCTTAACTTTCCTAACCCTGCCGCTACGTCTTGGTGCTCCCCGGACGTCCACAGTGGAGGTAGAGGCAGCTTGCTGACTGCAACTGTGAGGACTTTGGCGGGCGTCCTCTGGAGGGCCAAGACCTGGAGGGCCCCTGCCTGCTTTCAGGGTCCTGCTGTGTTGCAATGGCACCAACTCGAGCTGTATAGCTAGAGACCATTAGACCATAAGACATAGGACCAGAAATTAGGTTATTTGGCCCATCGAGTCTGCTCCGCCATTCAGTCATGGCTGATAGGTTTCTCAACCACATTCTCCTGCCTTCTCCCCGTAATCTTTGATCCCCTTAACAATCAAGAACCTATCTATCTCGGTCTTAAATACACTCAATGACCTGGCCTCCACAGCCTTCTGTGGCAATGAATTCCATAGATTCACCACTCTCTGGCTGAAGAAGTTTCTCCTCACCTATGTTCTAAAAGGTCTTCCCTTTACTCTGAGGCTGTGCCCTCAGGTCCTAGTCTCTCCTACTAATGGAAACATCTTCCCCACGTCCACTCTATCCAGGCCTTTCAGTATTCTGTAAGTTTCAATCAGATCCCCCCTCATCCTTCTAAACTCCATCGAGTATAGACCCAGAGTCCTCAAATGTTCCTTTTTTTTTGCTGGGATCGCAGGAAGAGGAGATTCAGATGGGCTGGACACTCCCGGAATCACCTGGGTAGATGGACTGAGGGATACACCTGCTGATCATCCACCCTATGGGTGCCCAAGGACCCTGGCTGATTCCTTCAGCAGAAGGGATAGCTGGTGTGAGATTGAGCTGCCCTGAGCCCTTCTCGCATACACACTGTTGGAGGCCTATGGCATCAGTGATGGAGTTCAGCAGTGCAGGAGCAACGTCCTGAACCAAGGTCTCTATGGTGGCTGCCATCCTGCTGGTGTTGACCATGGTGCTTTGGCATGCCGGTACTTTCACCTCAGCCTGAATGCAAACAGATTCCTCCATTGTGCTTTGCAATCTGAGGAATGCAGCGGACATCCCTTCTTGATGTTCCCAAGCTTGCTTTGCAGCTCCAGCAACTGTGACATGACTGAGTCCATGAATCTTGATCTGATTCAGACTCAGCAAATTTCTGGCCTCCAGCTCTCGTCCAATTGCCAGACACCTGGGAAGTCCCTGATGCCACCTGCTGTGGACCAGAAAGTATGATGTGCTAATCAGATTCAGATCCCAAGGGTACTCTAAAGTTAGGTCCCACTGAGGAGTCTTTGTGCTGGTGGAGGGTGTGGGTGAGCACTGTTAGTTCAGGCGCTTCAGGGAGCATTTCAGCAGATTCCTCTTCTGAGCTTCCCTCAGGGTTCGATTGGAGGCCCTGAGTCGTGGATTCTGTCAGCTGTTTGGCAGGTGTGCCTGCAAGAGCACAGAGAGATAATAAGTGCATGGCAGTGGCCTGTGAAAGATGACACATCACACACAGCACGATTGTCTGATGTATGTCGCACTGCTGGATCCTCACTTGGGAGAGCACTGCCAACCTCACCATCAATACTGGAATGGTCCAGATCCTCGCCGGCCAGCTGGATGGCGCTGTTTTCAAAGTCCTTGAGGGCCTTGATTTCAGGAATTCCCCCATCAGTCTGCGACCTTTTGTAGTGTGCCAGCTTGTCCTGCATAAATTGAGATGGAAAGTGTGTAAGCAGGATGCCTGCCAGGCCAGATGAGAAGTATGACTGGCATTTGTGGGTGGTAAGTAGTCCTATGGATGGAATGAGGACAATGAAGGCATGCATGAGAGAATGAATGGTAATGTTCCATGAACCGGCAGTGAGTGAGGGCCCTGTGAATGTGTGATAGGTTTGTGAGTGTGTGAGTTGAGAGTGATGAGAAAAGTGACTTACCCTGGTAGAATGGAGATCATTCATCCTCTCATGGCACTGGGTGACTGTCCTCTTTTGCAGGGTGTTGGCGCTGACCACCGCTGCCACCGCCTCCCAAGCCAGATTGGTGAGGTTGCTGCCCATCCTGCGGCCAGAGTAGGGATAGAGGACACCATGGCGAGCCTCCACTGCATCCAAAAGGCACTCGAGGGACACATCATTGAACCTGGGGGTTGCTGTCATTTTGCCTTTCAGGGCCATGTCTTCTTTGCAGCGGCTGTGAGCTGGAAGCACTGAAAGGTGTGTGCGTGGCTGGACTCTAAATATAGCGCCTGGCGTGATGAAGCAGCGAGGTGATGACGTGGTGGGTGAATGAGAGCCCACCCACCATAGAAATGGTGAGTTTCACAGGAATACATAACTAATGTGGTGGGTTTGGGATGATACATCATGAAAAACCACCCTTGCAGCCAACGGGTGGATGTCAATATCGCACTCAGTGCGAATGTGGGACAATTCAACTCAAAACTCAAATTGAAATTTATTCAAAGTCAAGTGCAAATTTAACACCTTGACACAAAGGAGGAGATTGTTGGTTGTGCTGCTGCCCTGGCTCACAGAGATTTTCAGGGAGAAGGTTAAAAGCAGGTGCTGTCATGTAAGGTAGAAGAAAAGCACTGCTTTTGGGTTAATCACCAAACAAAGGGCTAGTGAGGTCAATACTCCTGTTTGAGGAATCCAGGATTGTGGACTGTTAAAAACCAAGGAATCACCAGAGGTTGCCTTACTACTGGAAGTCCTTTTGATTTTGCTCAGAAGATTAAGAGAAAGGGACTTGGTTTAAAAGGAGACTGGAAGATTCACCCTAGTGGGGCAGGGAGTAGAGATCCTGCAAAAGTTGAGGGGAACTTGGGATTTTAAAACACACTTCTGCTGAGAGTGTGGTATAATGTATAAACCTAATGTAGGGTTTTCAGTTGTGTTAAAAATTTAATAAGGAATACCCTTTCTGTGGTTTGCTGTATTAGTCGCCTTACCAAGTAATGTTTAGTCAATGAGAAACAGAATTAGTGTTTCGAGTCCGTATGACCCTTCTTCAGAGCGGACTCAAAATATTAATTCTGTTTCTCTCTCCACAGATGCTGCTTGACCTGCTTAGCTTTTCCAACATTTTCTGTTTTTCTTTTAGGTTTCCAGCATCTGCAATATTTTGCTTTTACCTTAAAGTTTAGTCTATGTTGATTTTAGCGTGTTTGTTACAGTAGAAGTCTTAAAATGTGAAATTCTGCCATGCAATATTTTAAGTTGGTCACTGGGAAATTGGTAAATCTTCTTGAAAATTATCGGTCTCTTTGGGGATTGTAACACTACCTAAGTGGCTGTGTGGGTGTACTAGTACTTTGATCAGGTGTGTTTTGGCTTTGGCTACTTAAAACATGGAGTTGGTCACCAGCTGTTGGAACTCTCTAGTTCCTCCATTTATATGGAAGTGATGGGAGAAAAGTCAGGCTGTTAGTTTAATTGAACAGATTGAAATAGCCTTCTCTGCATAGTTATCCAAGCTGAATGATTCCTATTCATTTGGACAATGTAACATGTTAAAAACCTTATGCCACAAGTCACCAACTCAGGGGAAGCTTCCAGCATGAGCATCTTCACTCTTCTCTCCCTGCTAATGATTTTCAACATGATTTCCTCAAATAATGCAAGCAGCCAAACTATTCAGACCCGTTAAAGGCCATTTCATCTTCAAAGCAGAAAGTATATATACATTTAAAGTACAAAGAACACCTAGAATGTCATGAACCAACATTTTTTCTATTACATTTTGGATCTTTTAAATAAATTGCTAATGTCCTATTCAGCCGTCTTCCAAGCATTCAATACTCAAACAAGCTTGTGGAATTTTTGCCAACAATTACTGTTTCGCTTTGAATTGCATCTTTTGTATGTAAGGCATTAATTCATTTTGTTATGTATTGATTTGGTCTCATTTCCTCATTCTGGGTTTTAGAGAGAAGCAATCAAGGGTGAAAAGGTTATCATGACAATTTCTGGCAGAAGTACATATGCATGTTCATATTTTTGATTTACCTTACTGTTTTGCTTATGTTCTTCCTAACATCTTCCCAAGTCTAGTGATTTTACAACACAATCCTGGTGCCTTGGTTATTCCTTCCCATTACTAATAAAATAGATGCATTTGGTCCTTGGGAGAGAGATTTGTCCATACCAGAGGTATTGCCCATCCATTCCCTCACTCCCTGGTTCAGAGCCTGAAATTCATCCAAATGAAACTGCTTTTTAAAAATGTATTCATTCATGGGATGTGGGTGCCACTGGCTAGACCAGCATTTATTGTCCATCCCTAATTGGCCTTTTTCAGGGGGCATTTTTAATTGCTGTGTGTCTGGAGTCACATGTAGGCCAGACCAGACCAGGTAAGGACAACAGATTTCCTTCCCTAAAGGACATTAGTGAACCAGATGGATTTTTACAACAATCAGCAGCAGTTTCATGGTTATCATTAGACTTTCTAATTCCACATTTTTATTGAATTCAAATTCCACCATCTGCAATGGCAGAATTCAAACTCAGGTCCCGGAGCATTACACTGGGTCTCCAGACTACTGCCCCAACGACAATATCACTACACCATCACTGCATTTTGACTATAACTTTACAGTTAGATTGCACATCAGATGCATTGCGATGACATTCATATTTCAACGCCCTAAGTGGCTATTTAGTACTTTAAATGGACACTGGACAGGATTATTGTAATTACATTATTAGCACCTCTCCCATTGCATGATCGTTACATGGCATGCCATCTTACTGTAATTAAAAATGAAAGTTGTGATTTCATAAGTGTGTTTGATAACTCCAAAACCGTGTAAGCAACAGTGAATGCCTCATTATCATGAAAAAGTAATTTCCAGGTTATTATTTTCATTTTTATACACACTTAAATGATTACACTGAATAACAAATCAACCAGTGAATTTAATGGAGTGCCTTTACCAAGGGCAATTTTAAGAAAGTCTGAAAATGTTACATTATGTAAAGTATTCTTAGACATTTGTTTTACAAATTAACAATTAAACAACAACCTGTATTTAAATTGTATTTTTAACATAGCAAAGGCGTCACAAGGTGTTTCACAGAAGTGTAATCAAAGGAAAAACAGACACCAAACCAAAGGGCAGGTGATTAAAACCCTGGTCAAAGAGGTAGTGTTTTTAAGGAGGCATTTAAAGAAGAGAGAGAGAGAGGTGTAGAGGCAGGGTGGTTTAGCAAGCAAATTCCAGATCTTAAGACCTAAACTGCTGCAGGCAAAATCCCCAGTGTGGCGAAAAGGAAATACACACACAAGAGGCTGAGTTGGAGAAAAGCAGAGGTCTCAGTTGGTAGTAGGATTGGAGGATAAGTAAGCAAATTATTAACTTAACCACTGAATTACGTTAGATAAACTGAATTGCTATATTTGTAGCTTTTCTGGTGTGCTTTCTTTCTGAACTATCTTAAGCAATTGTGCTAACTTTTCATCTTTCCCAATTCTGTTTATTTTTCATATTAAAGAAATATGTGAAGATAAAAAAGGATATTAATTACAAAATTTGCTAATATAAGTTACTTATATCAGTCATAGTCACAAGTGATTTATTTTCTGTGACTGCACATTATTTGGACACGTATTTCATTTAAAGCTTACTTTTTAAAAATATTTAAAGTTGTCAGGTTTTCACAAAAGCTCATCAGCCTGAAGCAATAAGCTTCCTTTCTTGTCTCCACAGATGCTGCTGGTCCCAAATTTAAATTCTAATTATAAAATAAAATTTGTATTAGTTTCTTTCCTCCACTTCCATAAATGAACAACTTAACTTCTTACATTGCTACTATCCATTTCATTGAAACTTACTGCTGCTCAGGTAATTACAGACTTGTCGAAGAATACATTATGATAACTTTTGATAATATATTTTTAATTCTCAGAATATAGCTGTCACTGGCAAGGCCGGCATTTATTACCGCTGCATATGATTGATATGCTTTCCCACATTATTGATTGCACAAAATTGTCAATTTAAGGCTGAAACTTGAAGAGCAAAGACGTAAATGTTTTATAAAGCACTCTGTAATGAGATTTCAATACTATTTTTGTTTTTTTTAAATTCATTCAAGGGACGTGGGCTTCCTTGGCTAGGCCAGCATTTATTGCCCATCCCTAATTGCCCTTGAGAAGGTGGTGGTGAGGTGCCTTCTTCAACCACCGCAGTCCATGTGGTGTAGGTACACCCACAGTGCTGAGGGAGAGTGTTTCAGGATTTTGATCCAGCAACAGTGAAGGAATGGCGATATATTTCCAAGTCAGGATGGTGAGTGGCTTGGAGGGGAATTTTGAGGTGGTGGTGTTCCCATGTATGTGTTGTCCTTGTTCTTCTAGATGGTAGTGGTCATGGGTTTGGAAAGTGCTGTCTAAGAAGCATTAGAGAGTTTCTGCAGTGCATCTTGTGGATGATACACACTTCAGCTACTGTGCTTCAGTGGTGGAGGGAGTGAATATTTGTAGATATAGTGTCAATCAAGCGGGCTACTTTTTCCTGGATGGTGTTGAGCTTCTTGAGTGTTGTCGAAGCTGCACGCATCCAGGCAAGTGGAGAATATTCCATCATACTCCTGGCTTGTGCCTTGAAGATTGTGGACAGGCTTTGGGGAGTCAGGAGGTGAGTTACTTGCCACATGATTCTTAGCCACTGACCTGCTCTTGTAGCCGTAGTATGTGTATGGCTTGTCTAGTTCAGTTTCTGGTCAATGGTAACTGTCAGGATGTTGAAAGTGGGAGACTCAGCAATGGTAATGCCATTGAATGTCAAGGGGTGATGGTTAGATTTTCTCTTGTTGGAGATGGTCATTGCCTGACACTTGTGTGCAAATTTCACTTGCCACTTGTCAGCCCAACTCTGGATGTTGTCCAGGTCTTGTTGCATTTGAACATGGAGTGCTTCATTATCTGAGGAGTTGTGAATGGCGCTGAACATTGTACAATCATCAGCGAACATCCCCACTTCTGACCTTATAATGGAACGAAAGTCATTG